>NC_044387.1:2749762-3120596 GCF_006542625.1 Nomascus leucogenys
ATGATTTCCCTTCCTTGTGATCGTTTGGTAAAATGTCTTTTTCCATCTTTTGCCTATTTCTGTTTTGTGTAAATTTATGGGATACAAGTGTAATTTTGTTACATGGATATATTGCATTGTGGCAAAGTGAGGGCTTTAACGTATCCATTAGCTGAATAATGTACATTGTACCCATTAAGTAATTTCTTGTCCTTTCTCCATCCCACTCCCCACCCTGGGTCTCTGTTGTCTTTCATTCCACTCTTTACGTCCCTGTGTACATATGATTTAACTCCCACTTATCAGTGAGAACGTGTGGTATTTGTCTTCCTGCTTTCTGAGCTGTTTCACTCAAAATAATGGCCTCCGGTTCCATCCCTGTTGCTAAAAGATGTGATTCCATTCTTTTCATGGCTGAATAGTATTCCATTGTATATAGAGACTGCATTTTCCCTATTCAAACATCCCTTCGTGGATACTTAGGTTGATTTCATGCCTTTGCTATTGTGAATACTGCTGCGGTCAACATGAATGCAGCTATCTTTCTGGTATCACAATTTCTTTCACTTTGGGTGTACACCCAGTAGTGGGACTGCAGGATCAAATGGTAGTTTTTGTTGAGAAATTTCCATACTGCTTTCTATAATGGTTGCACTAACTTATAGTCCCACCACCAGTGTATAAGTGTTCCCTTTACTGTGTATCAACATCTGTGATCTTTTTGTCTTTTTAATAATAGCCATTCTGTCTGGTTTAAGATGGAACCTCATTATGGTTTAAATTTGCACTTCTTTGATGATTGGTGATGTTGAGCATTGTTCCACCTGCTTCTTGGCCATTTGTATGTCTTCATATCTTCTTTGAAAAACGTCTATTCACATCCTTCGCCCACTTTTCAATGGGATTGTTTGGGGTTTTGTTGTTGTTGTTGAGTTGTCTGAGTTGTTTGTAAATTCTGGATATTAGTCACTGTTGGATGGATAGTTTGCAAATATCTTCTTCCACTCTCCTAGTTGTTTGTTCACTCTGTTCTCATGTCTTTTCCCATGAGAATTGGGATATTCCTGATTCTTCACATGCCAAGTAATTCTGGATTGTATCCTGGGCATTCTGGATGGTATGTTATGAGGCAGGGAGAATGAACAATACCCAGTGTTTGTTTCTGCAGGCAGCTGACCTGCTCACACCCAGACCACAAGTTCCAACGTGCTTTCTCCAGACTGGCTGTGGTTTTACGGTCAGCTCCACTTTCCAAGCTTTGCATTTCTGTCCAGATCTGTCCCGCATGTGGCCAGATCTGAGTGCTCCGCCAGTTTAATCTTCATGACGTTTGAAATGCTCCATGAGGCAACACCCATGCGTGCACAGCTTTGTGTGTACAGGGGAACTGTGAGCCCAGGAGTCTGCAAATAGCCTTTCCCAAGTTCCTCTGGCTGGAAATTTGGGATGTGAGTTACCCTGCTCTGTGGAGCACTTTTGCAGCCACCCCTTCGTCCGTGGTCATGTAGCTCAGAAGCACCCAGGGGAGGATGTGTGAGGTGCAGCCTCGCCTCCTGGAACACCAGGTCTGCAGGATGGAGAGGATGACTGCCCTGCACCTGCACCCATGGGCGGGTGTCACTGGCTGCTGCCACCATCTCCACATGATTGCTTAAGGGGTTTTGGTGAGAGAGAACAGAGGCAAAAAATTGAAAAGAAAATGGGGATTTCTGGGCTTGCACGGTGGCTCAAGCCTGTAATCCCAGCACTTTGGGAGGCCAAGGCAGGCAGATCATGAGGTTAGGAGATCGAGACCATCCTGGCCAACATGGTGAAACCTCGTCTCTACTGAAAATACAAAAATTAGCTGGGCATAGTGGTTCATGCCTGTAATCCCAGCTGCTGGGGAGGGTGAGGCAGGAGAATCACTTGAACCAGGGAGTCGAGGGCTGCAGTGAGCCGAGATCACACCACTGCACTCCAGCCTGGCGACAGAGTGAGGCACCATCAAAAAAAAAAAGGGGGAAAATGGGGATTTCTGATGGGAGTTTCTTTTCCTGCTGCTTGGGCCATAAAGAAAGAGTTTCTCCTGGAATTCTCTCTACCTGCACCTGGGTGTTCATTTCTGGGTTTCTAGGGCATTGAGTTCAGACTTGAAGAGATCAGGTAGGGGAGAGAGTAAACTGCATTAATCTGGTGGAATGTTGGATTTGGGAGTTCTTCCTCCTGCTGCTGTTCGCTTTCCAGGGTCTTTAAACAGTTGTTCCATGTATTCTGCCCAGCTTTCCTAGGTGTAGCCATTTGGAGAGTGTGTTTAATCCAACTTAGCCAGACCCAGAACCGAGTCTGCTTGTTTTTGTATCAGAGAGGCTTGTGCTTATTTTTCTTAAGCTTCTCTTGCACAGTCCTCATGGTTTAGAACATCTGTTCAAATCAAGGCTGTGCTGTTCTATGTGTTGGTGTCAAATAGCATGTTTTGATGAATTTTTCCACATTTGTTCTTTGTAATATTAAAAACCATATCCATGTAGTTTTATTGATTTGATTTGAAAATACTTTTAAATACTTTTAACAGAATTCTTGCTCAGTATGTCCCAGACCCTAGTATCTGGTAATAAGCTGTGAACACGGAAAAACTGATTTACTTAAAAAAAAAATCAATAAATCACAAGAAATGGATTTGATTTTAAAAAGAGAGAAAAATGAAAGTTTCTGCCTTATTAAAATATTCCTGTTGAAATAGGAAAGTGTCAACTGGGAAGCCACGTGCGTGGGGCCTGAGTTCAGAACACACATTTGGGAGATCAATGACACGTGTCCTCCGACCTCATGTCCTGCCCTCCTGAACCTGGCCAGCCCACAACTTCTCCCCAAGAGCCTCCAACCATCTGCAGCTCGCCCCATGCCTCTCCCCACATTCCTCAGGCTTTTCCCAACAGGGATCCCTTTTGGTTTCTGCAAAATACACCCATCATTTCAGGCTGAGTGTACCCGCCCACTCCTGAACACCTGCCTGGATTCAGTGGGTACATGCTGACCTCTCTCACCCACAAGAAGACCAAGGTGTGATCAGGGTTCCTACTGCAACCCTGCCCGCACTCCATCCCCATGGGATGGGGCCAGACACAGATGATGGATAAATGCTGTTCTCCTTCCTCCCCTCCCTCCTTGGTGGTCAGGTCCCCACTTTGTCAAGGCATGGCCAGAGCAGATGTTTCTTCAAGGAGAAGCAGGAGCTTTGCAGGCTGGCAGGGGGCAATGATGAGCCAAGCACAGGGTGGGCGTCTTCAGACTTCAATGGTGCATAGGCATGGAATTGTTGGTGGTTCCGACGGGCTGGAATGTGGAATGCAAAGTGGAGAAATGTGGCATGGGATGATGGTCAAGGTGCAGAGGGGCCTGAGTGGAGAGGAGGGGCCTGAGTGGAGAGGAGGGGCCAGAGAAATGCATTCCTGATGTATCCTGATGCACAGATACAGTGTGTATGTGTGTACAGTGTGTGTGTAGCATGTATGTGTGTGCAGTGTGTATGTGTGTGCAGTGTGTGTATACAGTACATATATGTGTGCAGTGTGTATGTGTATACACTGTGTGTATGCATTGTGTATGTGTATACAGTGTGTATGTGTCGCAGCGTGTATGTGTGTACAGTGTGTATGTGTGTACAGTGTGTATGTATATACTATGTATATGTGTGTACAGTGTGTATGTATATACTATGTATGTGTGTACAGTGTGTATTATGTGCAGTGTGTATGTGTATACAGTGTACATGTGTGTACAGTGTCGATGTGTGTACAGTGTCTATGTGTATATAGTGTGTATGTGTGTGCAGATGGATGGGTGGACAGATGAACAAATCCAGAGGGTGACAAATGGTTTAAAGATTTGAAAGGAGTTAGAGCAAGTTTACCAGTTAAGATGGAGTGGACATCAAAACCACAATGAGACACCACTTCATGCCTGTTAGGAGGACTGCAATTAATAAGTAAATACATAAATCCAGAAAATAGCAGGTATTGACAAAAATGTGAAGACATTGGAGCTCTCCCACCCTGTCGGTGGGAATGGAAAAACGGTGCAGCCTTGGTGGAGACTTCATGAAAATGTCAAACACGAAGTTACCAGATGTCACACTACAATATGCACAGAGATATTGAAATCTGTGTTCATACAAAGATGTGAATACAAATAGGGATAACAGCATTATTCGTAAGAGCCAAAAAGTGGGAGCAACCCAATGTCTGTCAATGGAGGAGTAAATAAAGAAAATGCTGTGTATTCATGTTCCCTTAAATCACAATGGAATATTACTCAGCCAGAAAAAGGAAGGAAGCACTGACACCTGGTCCAACCTGATGAACCTTGAGAACACGATGCTGAGTGGAAGAAGCCAGACACAGAAGCTCACTTACAGAATGATCCCACTTATGTGAAATGTCAACGAGAGGCAAATCCGTGGAGACAGAAAGTGGATTTGTGGTTGCCAGGATTATGGGGGAGGGGAAAATGGGTAGACGCTGCTTAAGAGAACAGGGTTCCTTTCTGGGGTGATGGGAATGTTCCGGACATAGAGAGAGGTAACAGCTGCACTGCCCTGTGGATCCGCTGAAACCCACCCAACTCTGCACCGTAACATGGGGAATTTTACAGTATATGAGTTATGTATCATTGTTTTTTTTTTAAAAAAAAAAAGTCCAAAAAAAAGGGTAGAGGGAACAGTGAGGGAAATGTCGCTGAGAACACAAGGTGGGCATCTGTCAGAGAAGTCTCCCTCCCAACCCAGGGAGCTGCAAGTCCGAAGGCAGTGAGGCATGCCCTGTGTTCCCACAAACACACCGGGGACCTTCCCGCCGCTCCGCCTTCGAAAAAAGAAAATTATAAAAGCAGGAATGAATTGGACCCAGTCAAAAACCGTTGAATACTCACTTTGTGCTGGGCACCACACTGACTTAAATTTTATGTTCCGTAGAGGATCGATGAATGAATGAAGGAAACACCCAAATGAGGTCCACAACTCAACTGTGTCCACTCAGAGACTCCCCTTCTAAGACAGTCTCTGTAAACAAACTCCAGCTAGCAGCATGTTCGCTACAGCAGGAACCAGGTGAACTGTCCTGTACATCTGGAGCTCGGCATAAATCCTCAGAGGTCGCATCATAGGGGAAAGGTCAACCAAGGAGCAATCCATCTGAGCAGGGACAGCTGGCTGTGTTTCTTTCATTCATTCAACAAACACGCATTTTGTGACTGATCAGCGTGTTGCAGTGTTAAAAGGAATGGCCCCTGCCCTCCAGCCCCCTGTGGTGAGAAGACTGATCCGTTAGTGAACAATCACGACACCATGTCACCTGGACTGCACAAGAGAGAGACACAAAGGCTGCGGGAGGCCATGGGCGAAGCCCACCTCAGTCTCATGAAATCAGAGAAGGCTCACTGCAGGAGGATTTCTCTAAGCCAAGTACTAAAGTACAAATAAAGAGGCAGCCACATACAGCAGAGAGGGGGGCTGAGAAGCCCACAGTAATGATCCCCTTCCATTGAGTTCCTACTGTATGCCAAGCACTAGGCTAAGCAGCATTTACAGTCGTTATTTTTTTTTTTTTTTTTGAGACCGAGTTTTGCTCTTGTTGCCCAGGCTGGAGTGCAATGGCACGATCTTGGCTCATCACAACCTCCACCCCCCGGGTTCAAGTGATTCTCCTGCCTCAGCCCCAAGAGTAGCTGGGATTACAGACATGTACCACCACGCCTGGCTAATTTTTTTGTATTTTTAGTAGAGACGGGGTTTCTCCATGTTGGTCAGGCTGGTCTCGAACTCCTGACCTCAGTTGATCTGCCCGCCTTGGCCTCCCAAAGCACTGAGATTACAGGCATGAGCCACCGCACCCGGCCCTACAGACGTTATTTCTAATTCACATCATAAAACAACCCTGGAAGCTATACACTATGAATCATCCCGGCAGTAAAAAGAGGTAACTCAGGCCCAGAGACATCAACCAACCCACCTGGGGTCATTCAGTAATTACAGAAAGCAGGAGAGGGCAGGACTCATTCAAGGACACTCTGTGGTAAACCAGGTGGCTGGATGTGGACCATGAAGATGATGAAGATGATGAAAATAAAGATGAAGATGAAGAAGATGAAGATGATTAAGATGAAGATGAAGATAAAGATGAGAACAAAGATGAAGATAAGAATGAAGAAGATGAAGATGTTGAAGATGAAGCTGTGCATGTTGAGGCCTCCGAGGTGAGCAGGAATGGATCGGTGTTCTGTCCAAGGAGAAGGCAAGGCATTCAGGACCCAATACAGGAGAAGTGGGGATATTAGGCAGAGCAGTGATCTGAGCTGCACTTGAGACATCCCGCTGGCACCTGCTGGCAGAGGACCTGAGGGGCACTGCTGGGGAGGTGCAGTGGTCAGAGCTAAGAACTCAGGGCTGGCTGACCCAACAGGACTGGGACGTTTGGTGTAGAATTTCACAGCATGGCCTGGGGTGGTTCTGCCCCACCTGCCTTGGTCAGTGCCAAGCCTGGCACAAGGACAGGGAAGTCTCTGCCGAAGGAGGTTGGCCAAGGCGCTACCTGCAGAGGCTGTGAGGGTGCCCCGCTCAGGCTTCCTCCCACATTTGGGCTGCAGAATGTTCTATGTCTCTTCCTCTGGTCAGCAAGGAGCATGGGACTAACTTCCTTCCTGATCCTGTCAATGTTCCCATGGCCCTGAAGAAGGGAATCACCCTATGACCCTGGCATGGTCCTAGACAGGATGTGGCTAGGAAGAGCCATTTGCTGGGGCCAATGGACTCACCAAGCTGGACTCCAGTAGGGGCTTTCTGCTCTCTCCTGGTTCATTGCTGCTGGCCTTGCTTCCAACTGGCCACAGCCCACATCAAAGCTATGATGCGACTAACAGGCTTCCTGGTGCCTGCTCAGGAGGACTCGTGAGAGCCCATGAAGCTCTGTGCATCCACGCCACCAACTCTCCCCAGAGCCGGGCCCTGCCTGCTGAGGTGTGCTCTCTGTGTACCCAGACAGTCACCTCTCATTTGGCTGGAAATCCATCACCAGGAGTTGCGCCCATCCAGCCTGTCACATCACATTCCTGGCTGGTGCAGGCTTAAGTCAGTACTAAATCTTATATAAGAGTCATGATTGGTCAGCACAGGTCTATTTTCAGAAGCATCCGATGGTAACTGACTTTGAACACAGAAGCATGTTGGCAGCAAGTGATTGATTTAAGGATCCAGATTTAAAGACACTTGTCTCCTTAGATTTAATGCATGCAAAGCACTTGGGGCAAAGAGGACCTTTTCTGGTTTTTTTCCCCCTTCTTTTGCCTAAGAGTGATACATTCCCCGCTCAGCTTCTCAGCTCCCAGCTTCTCACTGAAATAGTGCTCCTGGGAAGACAGGCATGGTGAGGAGAGGGGTGATAGCTGATGAGCAAAACTGAAGCCAGAATTTTCAAGGATTGTGGTCCATGGAGAGCACACTTCCACCCACACTGAAAGGACAAAAGGGATGCACATGAGATCCCCATTTTTCAACTCTATTTGTGGTGTCAGCATGTTCCACCATCCTCCAAGGAACTCAGGATCAACTTTCATGCTCATAGCTACACTTCCCCAAGCACTGACTGCACCTTGCCTTTATGCAACGTTTCTACTTCGGGGACCCCAGATTGTCTGCAGCCCAGACCTCCCCTTGGAACTGCAGAGTCCTGACAGTGGGTCTGCCTGGCTGTCATCTCCACTGGGATGGCCATTTATGCCCCCACAAAGGGCTGTCAGCTCCCATCCCTCAAAACCACCTCACCACAGCAGTAGAAGGCAACCCATCCATTCATCCAGTGGCTCACACTGAAAACCCTGGAGTCAACTGCAACTTTCCTATTACTCACATCCCACAACCAAGGCATCATCCAAATACCCTCCACCCTCCCTTCACGGTAGATCCAGAATCCCAGCATTTCTTTCCCCAGTAACTCAGCCAGGTCCCTGTCACAGAGCCACAGTGTTTCTTAATACATAGACATCAGATCGTGTCACTCCTCTGCTCAAAATCCTCATCTCACTCACAGTAAAATTAAAAGTAACAGGTCTTTTAATTTTAATCCAAAAAAGAGACTGGTCTGCCCTGCCCCACCCTACCCTTTCCTGCCGGGTCTTCTGCTTCTCTTCCCTTTTGTATTAACCATCTGCTGCTGCATCGTCACCACCACAACCTTGATGGGTCCAACAGCACACACTCACCATCTGACAGGTTCCCTGGGTCAGGAGTCCGGGAGTGGCTGAACTGGGCCATGACTGCTTAGGATTTCATAACGCTGCAACCAACCAATGTATCAGCCAGAGCTAGGGCTCACCTGGAGGTCGGGATAGTGAAGAATCTGCTTTCAACCTCCCTCAGAACACTGGCAGGATCTGTTTCTTGGGACTGTAGGACTAAAGTCTGACTTCTTGCTTGCTGTAAGCTGGAGGCCACCTGCAACTCCTGGAGGCCACCCAGCAGCTCCTAGAGACCACCTGCAGCTCCTGGAGCCACCCACAGCTCCCAGAGGCCACCGCAGCTCCTAGAAACCACCTGCAGCTCCTCAAGGGTACCCACAGCTCCCGGAGACCACCTGAAGCTCCTAGAGACCACCTGCAGCTCCTAGAGACCACCTGCAGCTCCTCAAGGATACTCACAGCTCCTGGAGACCACCTGCAGCTCCTGGAGACCACCTGCAGCTTTTAGAAACCACCTGCAGCTCCTTGCCACATGGGTCTCCCCAGTAAGGTTGCTAAGGTCATCTAGCCGGCAAAGAAAGCGTGTGGTCTAAGGATAAGATGGAGACTTGCATACCCATGTTAGAATGGTGGGAGGGACACTCCATGGCTTTTGCCATATTCTATTTGCTGGTACATTGTATTTGCCTCATTGAAGAGGAAGGGATTATACAAGGGCATGAACACCAGGAGGCAGATTCTCTGCCTCACCTTATCATTTCCCTCCATCCTATGGGCTCCCACGTGCCTTGGCCCATGGGTCACCTACAGTAGATGCTAATTTCCAGGGCCCTGGCCAGACTGCACAGAGGGCCTCATCTTCAAGCCCATGGGAGAAAATCTCTAAGTTAATGTAGACAAAGTAAAGTGGTGCTTGCTGTATCATCGGCTTTTCAAAGTTACCAAACACAATAAGAAAGGTTCTCAAGTATTTCACAAATACCTCCCATGGGCTCATTGTTCAGGTTATGTTATTTAGTTCAATCTGGGGTAACTTGAGTTTACACCTAGCTATTTGCTCTTCTCTAGACTCCATTGAAAATGGAGATTTGAATGGCAATGAATGAGATTTCTAGTATCATCTCTGTTGTGCTTAAACAATCTGAGACACTTAATTTCACAATATTTTGTTTTCCAATCCCTGTCTGTAATAACAAATCTCGATGTTTTCCACCCTGGGAATAGCTTTTCACTATTCAACAGAATGACATTTCTGAAAGGTGTAATTTGTGCTGGGCAGTCAATTGCATATGTGGAATTTAATACATGATAACTCTGGTTCCTTGTCAAAAAGACAGATGAGTGCCTAGTGCATCAGGAACCTAAAGGAATCTTTGTCGTGAGCCACAGGGATGAGGACTAGTCTCTAGGTACTAGATGTTTTGCTACTATTAATAATTATCCCGATGTCTGCTGACAGAGCATGGACCTCAGCTTTTTTTGTTTGTTTTTTTTTTTGAGAAGGAGTCTCGCTCTTTCACCCATGCTGGAGTGCAGTGGCGCGATCTCAGGGTTCACGCCATTCTCCTGCCTCAGCCTCCCGCGTAGCTGGGACTACAGGTGCCCGCCACCTCGCCCGGCTAATTTTTTGTATTTTTTAGTAGAGACGGGGTTTCACCGTGTTAGCCAGGATGGTCTTGATCTCCTGACATCGTGATCCTCCCACCTCGGCCTCCCAAAGTGCTGGGATTACAGGCGTGAGCCACCGCACCCAGCTGGACCTCAGTTTTAGGTTCTGCCTACCCTCTGCATACAGACCTGAAAGTCATTTTACCTCTTCAGTTCTCATGTTCCCTAAAGTATGGGTTAGATGATACTTATTTCAGAAACATTTCCATGATTTGTGAATTTTAATTTCACTAATATTTTTCAATGATTCAGAAGGTTAAATATTTTGAGGCTAACCTATTTTAATTTTCTCCTTGATTTCTTGAAATAATTTATTCCTTTCAAATGCCTTTTATACTCGGATATCAGCTGGTTATTTGCATCCATATTTTATTCACATTTCTGTTTGCTTTAAACGTGCTCCATTTTTAATACATGTGTATGTTTTGCTGCACAGTGTTGAGCTAGGATTCTTTCTTTCAACTAGCTATTCTCATCAGTACCATTTGTTGTTTATCTGTACTACAGTAGTCACCCCTTATCCACAGTTCAGTTACCATGGTCCAAAAATATTACATGGAAAATTTCAGAAATAAACAGTTCCTAAGTTTTAAATTGTGCACTGTTCTGAGTAGCATGGTGGAATCTCGCACTGTCCCACTTTATGCCTCCTGGGACATGAATTATCCCTCTGTCCAGCTTGTTCATGCTACCCACCAGTCAGTCATTGACATTGCCTGCTGCTACCATCCAACCATGGATATCGTCTTGGCTCAATGGTCCAGGATCACCTGAAGCAGATGACCCTCCTGACATCAGAAGGTCAACAGTAGCCTAACACGGTGTCACAATGCCTTCATCATTCACTCGCTTTCTCTAATCACATAGGCATTTTATATCTCACCTCATCACAAGAAAAAGAGAGTATAGTACAGTAAGAGATTTTGAGAGAGGCCACATTCATATAACTTTCATTACAGTAGATCACTATAACTGTTCTATTTTATTATTGTTAATTTCTTATTGTGCCTAATCTATAAATTAAACTTTATCACAAGCATACATGGGTATCACAAGAAACACTGTATCACAAGAAACACAGTATATGTACAGTCTGTATTATCTGCAGTTTCAGGCATCCACTGAGAGTCTTGCAACATATTCCCATGGATAAGGAAGAACTGTTCTACTCAGATTTTCTTGCAGTAATGTTGCTTAACAACTGACCCTCCTGAATCTCAGTAGCTTGAAACAACAAACATTTATTTCACATGAACCTCTCAGCTCCAGGCAGAGGTGAAGTTCAGGCAAGCTCCACGTGGCTCTTGATTCTAGGACCCAGGCTGAAGAATCAGACACAGTCTGAGCTGTGATATTCTTGTGGTGGATGGTAGAATACAAAATACGTACTGGAGACTTGTAAAGTCTCTTAGAACCTTTGTTTGAAACTGCCATGCTGTCATATTTCCCCACATTCTACTGGCCAAAATAAATCAAATTACCAAGTCCAGTATCAATGATGCAGGAAAGTACACCCTTCTGGGGCAGGGGAGTGGAGCAGAGTGCTGGAAAAAGAGAGTGCATATTTTCTGAACAGTCACAAGTATACATTTTCCTTTCTTCCTAACATTTCAAAAGAATCATCCAATCAAGGTGTGGCAATCGAAAGCTCAAATGTTACAATTTTTTCATCAGGTCTCAGTGGGACTTCTCTTGGTCTGGGGACCTAGGAATTTTTTTCAAAGATATGTTCCTCTCACAGAGCTGAAAAATAATGGTGGCATAGAGCAGGACAACCGCCTTGAACATTTCTATTGGAATGCGGAAGAATAGGGAGGACCCCGCAGTCACTGGCCCACAGCAATTCTGAAATCCAGGTGGCTGGTGTTCCACAGTTCCCTATTGTCAGGTAAAGAATGTTGGTGGGTTAGGCTGAGGTTCTATTCCATTGTTCTCCATCGCTCTTGGCTTCTCCTTCAAAGAGTTCCTTCTGTTATCCGTATCTTTTTTCTTCTTTTTCTATTTTTTTTTTTTTTTTGAGACAGTCTTGCTCTGTCGCCCAAGCTGGAGTGCAGTGACATGATCTCAGCTCACTGCAAACTGCACCTCCCGGGTTCACCCCATTCTCCTGCCTCAGCCTCCTGAGTAGTTGGGACTACAGGTGTCCGCCACCACGCCTGGCTAATTTTTCGTATTTTTGGTAGAGACGGGGTTTCACCATGTTAGCCAGGATGGTCTCCATCTCCTGACCTCGTGATTCGCCCGCCTCAGCCTCCCAAAGTGCTGGGATTACAGGCATGAGCCACTGCACCCAGCCCTGTTATCCTTATCTTTCTAGGCCATGTCTGAAGAAGGCATTTGAAAACTATCCCTGAAGAAGGCTTTGGAATCTATGCCCTGGGGTTGGCTAATCAGCTTTCTCCTCCTTTCTGCCTTTAGAAATGTGGGTCTCAAAGGTCATTTTACACCTCAAATCTTACAGGAGTTACTTTGAACTTATCTGGCATCACAGGAGCCACACTCTTGAGACATTTATTCTAACTGAAAGGACTCACCAGGAACCACTTTTACCCAATCAAGTATCTTAAAAAGATATGAGATTTGTGGCCTTAATGACTGATCACTCCTGATGTGTTTAGAAAGAAACCCATTCTCTAAACTTGCCAAGTCCAAGAACATCTTAGATTTCTCTACTCTCTTTCTTTTCTGCTTGTAAAATGGCCAAGTTGTTTTCTTAACTCATGACTTCCTAGTAGAACCCTGTGAAATGCAACTAATAATGCTTAACTGGCACTAGTATGGTTGGTCCTGAAATATCTTTGCCCAGAGTCACAAATTCATTAGATTTTTTTTTCTTTTTTTTTGAGATGGAGTCTCGCTCTGTCGCCCAGGCTGGAATGCAGTGGCACCATCTTGGCTTACTGCAAGCTCTGCCTCCTGGGTTCACGCCATTCTCCTGCCTCACCCTCCCCAATAGCTGGGACTACAGGCACCCGCCACCATGCCCGGCTAATTTTTTGTATTTTTAGTAGAGACGGGGTTTCACCATGTTAGCCAGGATGGTCTCAATCTCTTGACCTCATGATCTGCCCACCTCGGCCTCTCAAAGTGCTGGGATTACAGGCGTGAGCCACGGTGCCCAGCCTCATTTTTTTTTTTTTTTTTTTTGCCTTATAAATTACTACAGGCTAGTACTTTGCCAAATATTTCACTACTGCACAATATAGGTTGTAATTTTTCAGATTCATTTTATAGTTCCCATGCTACCTGCTGCCCTGTCTGCAGAACAATACCAAGAAACAGTGTATTTTAGGTTTCTGTTACAGGAGCACTCTGCTTCTTTATCCTAAATTCTGTATCAGTCAGCTTTTTCTTCAACAATGCTTCATAATGAACAATTGCAAAAGCTCAATGACTTAAAACCATAATCATTTTTCACTCTTGGGCTTGTGCATATGCTCTGACCGCTCATCTCTAGGTTGGTGTCAGCTTCAGGTCTTCCCTAGAGTCCAGAGTACAGACAGAAGATTTAACCTGTATATTGCTGTTCTCGTGGTAGAGAGAGGAGCTCAAGAGATGTGGAATGAGCCTGAATTACATTATAAAGCCACTGTTTGGAGCTGGCATATTGTCATGTTTTCTCACATTCCACTTGCCAAAGGAAATCATGTGGCCAAATCCACCATGAATATATCGATAAACTCAATTCCTCCCAGAGAGGTGAGAACGTTAGAATGCATATTGTTAAATAGTAAGACAATCTACTGCAGTATCCTTTTCTTTTTGGTTTTAGGCAAAGTTTTTATGTATAGCATACAGAAAAGTCATAATCAAAATATGCCCTTTAATGAATACTTGCACACTTATGTAAACATACTTACGAAGACACCACCTTATGCTATTTCTGTCATACCTTTTACTTCCACATGTTACAAACCCCACACTTTTGCTTTAAAAAGCCAATAATCAGCCGGGCGCAGTGGTTCATGCCTGTAATCCCAGCACTTTCAGAGGCCGAAGCAGGTGGAATACCTGAGGTCGGGAGTTCAAGACCAGCCTAGACAACCTGGTGAAACCCCGTCTCTACTGAAAATGCAAAAATTAGCTGGGCGCAGTGGTGCACACCTGTTAATCTCAGCTACTCGGGAGGCTGAGGCAGGAGACTCACTTGAACCCGGGAGGTGGAGGTTGCAGTGAGCCAAGATCACGCCATTGCACTCCAGCCCGGGCAACAGAGCAAGACTCCATCTCAAAAAAGAAAAAGAAAAAGAAAAAAAATCCAATAATCTGTTAATAAAATTTAATACAATGAAAAAATACTTTAAATTTAGGGCACATTTACCATTTTGTTGCTCTTTATTTCTTTGTGTCAAATTCTAGTATCAGTTTCCTTCCTTTTAAAGAACTTTCAATAAAATTGCTGGTAGTGTGGGTCTGCTGGAGATTATTAATGCTTTCAGCTTTTCTTTCTTGGACAAAGTCTTTGTTTTGCCTTCATTTTAAAGGGCATTTTCACCGCATGTAGATTGTACTCTAGATTACACTGTTCTTTCTGCATATTAAATCTGTTGTTCCATTGTCTTCTAGCTTGCAGTTTCATGAGAAATCTGTGCTTTTCTTATCTTTATTGCTCTATATTTTATTGGCCTTTTGTGTCATTGCTTTTAAGCTATTTCTCATTATAACTGTTTTTTTCAACAGTTTTATTATGATATGTCTTGGTGTGTGTGTGTGTGTATGCATGCACACTTGTATTTTTCATGTGTGGGGTCCATTGAGCTTCTTTCATCTGAAAGTTTATCATTTTCACAAACTTAAACAATTTTTGGCCCTTTTTACCTCAAATTTATTTTTGAACTTCCACCCCTTCTCCAATACAAATTTGCATGGGTTAAACTGCTTAATATTGCCCCCCAGCTCAGTTAGGCTCATTTTCTTTCTTGCTTTCCTCTCATTACTCCATTTTGCATATATTCTATGTCTGTCTTCAAGTTCACTGATATTGTCTACTGTAGTCTCAAATCCATTGTTAATCCAATCCACTGAAAGACTCATATCAGATACATGTTTAATGCTCAGAAGATTTGTTTCATTTTTATATATCCCTTTTTAAAAAATAACTGGGCATATTTATGGTAGGTGTTTTAATGTGCTTCTTTTCAACTCTTCAATCATTTTTGTAGTGCCCGGGATTGATTTATTGACTTTTTCCTTGATTGCATGTCACATTTTCTGGCTTTGGGGGATGTTTAGTAGTTTGATTGAATGCCTGACATGGTGATGTGTGTTGTTTTCCTTCAGAGAATATTGGGCCTACTCTACTTTGCAGAAAATCAAGTTATCTGCTATCCAGTCTGATCCATTCCAGTTCCATTTTAGGCTTTGCTGGGGAAGGTGGAGAGGAACCTTCAGTACGGGGATAGTTCTACCTGACTGCTAAGGTGTGGCCCCACAGAGCCTTCCACTAAATACTCCAGGTAACCTCTGAGGGCCCTCCCTTCTAGCTGGTTGGAACTTGAATGTCTTCCTCTCGGATGTGGGTTCTCAGAAATGTTAAACTAATAGGTCCTCAGGGATCCTTTGCCTGGCTCTATGAAGTTGCACTCTATGCATGCATGACTAACACTCAGCCAAGATCCACGGTGACTCCCATATAGACTCCTGGGCACTTTTTCTGCTTTTTTCTATAGCACTTCTCTGCAAAGTTTAGATGCCTCAGCCTTTTACTGACTTAATTCTGACACTCCCAGACTCTTTTGCATTTCTCATTACAACATCCACATAGCAGAAATTGTCTTCGGGAAGAAATATGGCACATGCGAGACAAGCCTTTACTTCTCTTATCTTTGGAATCACAGTCCCGGGCTGCCTGTTGTCCAATATTTGGAAAGAGTTGTTGCAAATGTTAAGTTTTCAAATTTCTACTTACTTTTATAGTGAGAAATTAGGTCTAATGCGTGATATTCCATCCACAGGAAGCAGAAGTATTGGTGCACACTTTAGGCGGAGTCCATGTATTTGCTTTAAAATGTTTTCTTTGAACCATAGCTTTCTACTTCATACTTTTAGTGAGTATAGAATTTATCCAGTGTTTTCACTGCATCAATCAAGATGATCAAACATATGATATTCTCTTTATTCTATCACTGTGGTGAACTACATTAGTTGACTTCTGAATAGCAAACCAAGGTTGCACTGTTGGAAAAATCCAACTTCGTGTTATATTGTACTATTTAGATGTTGCTATATTCGGGTTACTAATATTTTGCTTAGAGTTTTTCATCTAAGTTTGAGAAATTTGCCTGTATTTCCCCATTCTTGTAAAGCCTTTGTCAGATTTTGGAAACATGGTTATGTTGACCTTATTAACTAGTTTGATGGTGTTTTCTTATTTTATGTTCCCAAGATGACGTTGCAAAAGTTTTGTTATTTCTTCCTTATATTTGTCCATTTTATAAGTAAAACTATGAGTTCATAGAGATTTGAAAAAAAATAGCTTAAATAGGCTGGATGTGGAGGCTTATGCCTGTAATCCCAGGACTTTGGGAGGCCGAGGCAGGCGGATCACCTAAGGCCAGGAATTCGAGACCAGCCTGGCCAACATGGTGAAACCCCATCTCTACTAAAAATACAAAAAAAAAAAAAATTAGCCAGGCGTGGTGGTGGGCGCCTGTAATCCCAGCTACTCAGGAGGCTGAGGCAGGAGAATTGCTTGAGCTGGGGGAGCAGAGGCTGCAGTGAGCCAAGATCACGCCACTGCACTCCAGCCTGGGAAACAAGAGCAAAAAAAACCTTTGTCTTAAAAAATAATAATTTAAATAATTTAATAGATACACAAATATTAAAATATTCTATTTCTTTTTAGTCAGTTTTAGTAAGTTTTGTGTTTTGTAGAAGTGTTCGTTTCACCTAAATTTTTCATATCAATTTTAAAAAGCTGTTTATAATTTTCCCTGTGCCTTTTTGATATCTATTGGATCTACAGCGATTATTCCTTTTTCTTTTCCAAAATTCGCAATTTGTGCCTTCTTATCTTTATTCTTTAGTTTTGCTAAGAGTTTAATGATTACCTTTTTTTTGGGATATTAGCTTTGCTTTCACTGATTTTCTTTGCATATTTGTATTTTTAAATTTTAATTTCATAACTTTTATCTTCTTATCATTGTTAGTTGCTCCTTCCTACTTTATTTGGTATTAATTTGTTGTTCTTTTCCTTTGATTTTTAAATATTCATATTCAGATGACTAGATAGGTATGTAGGTAAGTGCAAAACTAAATTCTGGTCTTTTTTGTTCGCAGTGTTCTATATGTGTCATTCAATTGTTTGCTAATCATATTCAAAGCTTCTGTATCTACATATACATATTCTAAACAGTTGTTTCAAGTATCTATTTCTATAGCTAAATATAGATATGAATATCTAAGCATAAATATCTAGATATAGGCACGTATCTAGATATGGATCCAGATGGATGGGCATAAGTTTCTTTCTAAGCACAGACTTAACTGCATTCCACACATTTGTACCTTGTATTTGCATTACCATTTAATTCAACATATTTCTATTTCATTTTCAATGTAATGTTTTTCTTTTATTCATGGCTATTTAGAAGTGTATTGTTTACATCCCAAATATTTAGCATTTCCTGGTCACCTTCCTGTCCATACTCAAAATTATGTCAATTCTTTGAGAAATTCTGGACTTGCTTTCTGTCCCAGCTGAAGTCAGTGCTTACAGATGAGCCGGGTACACTTGAAAACTGTGAGTACGTCATTGCTACAGGCAGCCTTCTGTGTATCCCACTCAGGCCAAATGTGTTGACCTTGTTGAAATCCTCTGTATTCTTATTTGTTCACTTATTTTATTCATTTTTGAAATAACTGTGTTAAATTTTCCAACTATGATTTCTGCCTTATGTATTTGATCCTTTTATTGGTGAATGTTGCTTTATTTTTGTGAAACTATATTATTAGACACTAGCAATTGAATATTTTTACCACTGCTTTCTGGGTTAACTCTTTCACCATTATGGAAACAATCCCTTTGTATTCCTAATAAATGGTCTTGCCCTAAACCCTACTTCGTCTGTGTTCTGCTCCACCAGCCTTCTCAGTTATTACTGTGAGAGAGGTAACTTACTCCATCATTTTACTTTTAACCTTTCATATTTAATGTGTGTTTTTTGTAAACATTATATATTTCGGTTTTACTTTGTTTTGGTTTTTATCCAGCCTAATAATGTTGGCATTTTGATTGCTGCTTTTAGTTCCTATACATTAAAAGTAGTTGCTGACATGTTTGATTTTGTGTCTACTATTTTTTTTTTTCCACACATTCTATTGCCTTTTTAACTAGTCTCTTGCCTTCTTTTGAATTAAATATATTTCATCACTCTTCTTTCCCCACTCTAGCTTTTTCCCTATACTTTTAAGTTAATTTCATTATTTACTTCTTAGAGTCAAATTTAAATTAATACCTTTACACCTCCAAGAAAACATTAGACCCTTGTAGCCCTTTAATTGCATGCAACCTCCTTCTGCCTCATGTTTTGTTATTTATGTATCTCGATGACATATATATGGTGTTAAATAACATAGCCAAAATGAGGATTACAATAATAGAAGATTACTGGTTATAATCATTATTACAACAATAACAACACAGAATAACCAATTAGTATATGTCAACTATAGTTCTAAATATTTTGCATCAATTATTTTATTTCCTTCTTGCAGCCAACGTATGGTATAAATACTACTATAACCCCAATTTACATACAAAATAAATGAGGCACAGAGAGGTTAAGACACTTTCTTCAGGTCACACAATTGGCAGAGCAGGGATTTGGAATAAGACCGTCTGGCCTGACTCCAGGTTCTCATCTCCTGGCTCTGCTGCCTCCCTTGAGCCCCAAAGGCTGAAAACTCATGATGTGCTGAAGATTCCAATTTTGAAATATGGTCTTGGGTATACTGGGAAGTTCACGGAACCAATTTTCTAACCAAGATGATACCTCTATATAGTCCTGCTTTAAGTCCAAAAATATAAAATGCAAACATTTACTAAACACGTTTATGTGCAATCATAGTTTTAAAATAGAGAGTTTAATGACAGCAAAAGTTATTTCTAATCCCTGTGCTTATTGCGTTGACCTTCAGCAGAAAGACTTCCCTCACAACTTTGACCTGTAGCTTTTAATTGCAGTTGTCCTTAAGTAGGACATGCTAAGGAAGGAAGGGCATTCCAGGTGTCATCTTGGTCTGGACAGTCAGAGACAGCTCTCTGAAGGCGGAGACACTGCCAGGGAGCCCTGGGTGGGAGATGAAGAGTGTTCCAAGCCATCGGTTGAACTGGCCTATGCGAGGGATATAAGGCTGGAAGGACCTGGCCCATTTGGGAAAGGAAGGAAGGTCAGCTAATTGCTGGCGCCGCATCCAGAGGAAAACATGGAGTGAAATGGAGGAAAACTTAGCTGTGGCCAGGTCAAGCAGGACATTCCAGGCCAGGCTACAAATCTGAGATTTAACTGAGGAATAAAGGGAAGCTCTTAAGGGATTACAAGACAAGAATAGCATGATTTGAATTGTTGAATTCCATTTTTAAAAAGATCTTCCTGGCTGTATTATAGAAAATGCCTTAAGGAGACCCAGAGGTGAAGTGGCCTGAGAGTTGGGTGCCGCAGCGAGGAGTCGGGGTGGCTTAGAGTAAGGTGTTGGCAGTGATGATGGAGAGAAGAACCGTGGAAGAAAAGATTTGGGAAGGAAGTATTGACCGTGTTGAGGAATTGAATCTGAGCTTTAAGGGGAGGTTCGTGTGAAAAACGCTCTCCAGTTTTTGGCATAAGCAACTGGGAAGCGGGGAGGATTTCTCCAGGAAGGTGAGCCTGGGTTTAAAAGGAAAGTCTCTGAGATAAGTTTGTGACAGATTTTGAGTTGATGTTACTTGGGAGGCATCCAAGTAGAATTTTCTACTAGGCAGCTGCAAACACCTGTTTGGAGCTCACGGGAGAGACCTGAGCCAAACACAGACATTCAGGAGTCGGCAGCACAAAGACTGTAATTTAAGCCGTGGGAAATGATGAACTATCTCAGAGAGTTAGAAGTGGATGCAGGAGCGCCAAGATACCAGCAACCTGAGAAGATCAAACTCGTCCTTTCATCTTGGGTCAATGGCTATAGCCGCTAATCAGTGTCACCTCTGAGTATCTTCCTATTTTTTTTTTTCTGGGTACTTCTTGGGGATGAAGGACTAGGGCACATTATTTTATCCATTCTTCCTTAACTCCCCAGTGACCCTTTCCTGGAACATTCCAGCATCCAATTTGTCTCCCAAACTGAAAGTTTTCACAGCCATCTGCTCGTGTCCACCCCATGGTCCCTGGATTTATACCCCAAATCCAGACACCCTTTTCCTTTATGAGAACTTCTGTGTTAGGCTCCTAAAAAGCTCGCCACTTCCAACCTTCTCCTTCATACCTTGCCGCCAGAATTCTCATCCTTAGATCAAAACAAGCCACGCCTTGCTCTGCTCCAGCATCTCCGTTGCCAACTACTTACTGCCTAGAGGAAAAGCCCGTAGGGTCTGTTACCTTCCGGCGCCTTCCTCCTCCTCCAGTCCGTCTTCCTTTTTTCTCATTCAACAATTACCATCTGCCGCATCAGCACAGCACAGTTCCACCTACACATCTGGCTCTTTTGTGCCTCTGAGTCTTTGCCTAATTTGTTCCCTATGGTTGAAATGCTCTTCCTGACTTTTTCAGACCTGATGCCAAGTGCTGAGCACATGTCTAAATTCTACCACCCCCACCACTGGGTCCACAGGAAGAACACATTTCACACTCAGGGCATCCAAGTGGGGCCTTGTGATCACCTCTGACCAACAGGACGGAAATAATATGACTCTTCCACTGCCTGCCTTACAACAAAGCTCCACGTCCATCCTCCTCCCTCTGCCCCTTCCATGGCAATCCTGGAGGCTGTGTTGAGACTAGCTCCATCCCAGGAGGACAGAAGGAGTCCCGGTCCCTGAATAGCTACATAGAGGACTGTCCACTACCTCTACCCACAAACTACTTAGGGATACGATATAAGCGGATCAATTCTTTTGTGTGCCAAGCATCTAAGAGTTTATTACTTGTCACCACAGCACAGCATCCCCACCCTGACCAGTGTACCTATTTTCTTCACCTCTCAAACCTCCACTCACCCTGCAGTTGCCAAGGAGTCACATTGCTCTTTGAGCAAACCTCCCAGCTCACCCAATTTGTCTTCCTTGCTTCGTTTTGCTCATGGAGTCTTAAAATAGCCTTTGGGCCAGACGTATTGTCTCAAGACTATAATCCCAGCACTTCAACAGGCAGAGGCAGGCGGGTCACGTGAAGACAGGAGTTCTACACCAGCCTAGCCAACATGGTGAAACTCTGTCTCTACTAAAGATACAAAAAAAAAAAAATTTAGCCAGGCATGGTGGGTCGTGCCTGAATCACTTGAACCCGGGAGGCAGAGGTTGCAGTGAGCCAAGATCACACAACTGCACTCCAGCCTGGGCGACAGAGTGACACTCTGTCTCAAAAAAACAAACAAACAAAATAGCCTCAAACCCACTGTTTAACTCTTTATGTCTATCCCTTCTTATAGGACGCAAAACCCCGAACGGCAGGGAAGTGTCTTCAGCTCCTTACGTGCAGATCCTCAGCGCTCAACTCACTTCTCTCCACAGAGCAGCTGCTGCGGCCTGCAGAGGTGCTAGGGAAGAGGGTATCTGTGGTTTGATTTGCCGAAAAGCCTCCTGCCCGATTCTCTGCTTTAGTGCTGTTATGGAAGCAGGAGCCCAGGAGAGTCAGAGTGACACCATTTTAAGTTCAGCTCCATCTTGTACCTTTTTTTTTTTTTTTGAGATGGAGTTTTGCTCCCGTTGCCTAGACTGGAGTACGATGGCATGATCTCGGCTCACTGCAACCTCCGCCTCCCGGGTTCAAGATATTCTCCTACCTCAGCCTCCCAGGTAGCTGGGATTACAGGCGCCTGCCATCACATTCGGCTAATTTATGTACTGTTAGTAGAGACGGGGTTTCACCACGTTGGCCAGGCTGGTCTTGAACTCCTGACCTCAGGTGATCCACCTGCCTTGGCTTCCCAAAGCGCTGGGATTGCAGGCCTGAGCCACTGCACCGGGTCTTCCGTCTTGAAACTCGCCAAGGCACATTCCTTGTCAGTCACCACCCATGGTCCTCAGTTGTTTACAGCTAAGGAAGCAGCTTGCTAATGCCTACAAGGACAAACCCCTCCAACAACAGAAAATCCAGATGTCCCAATACCCATAACGATATACCCTTTCAAGATAATTATGGTTACACTTTGTTGTACTTACACACTAGAAATGTCAAGGATCGTTTTCTTTACGTTAATAAACTACTAAATTTTGTCATGCTTCCTGCCCATCCACATATAGGACAGCTTAGTTTAGTCTTTACATAGACAAGACTCCTACATAAGGAAACCTTCAGACAAAGATGGTGCATTCCTCTTCTTCCTTTCTGTGGATGCCCTCCTCTGTAATGGAATAGCTTTTAATAAACCGTCTCTTCTCACTGCACTCCACAACTCACCTTGAATTCCTTTGCGTGCAAGATCCAAGAACCCTCTCTTGGGGTCGGGATCTGATCCCTTTTCTGGTAACAGTGCGTCTGCCAGGACTGTGAATTTCACTGTGTCACCTCTCTACTCAATGGTCCATAGAAGCATGCAGGGGACCCATGCTGGCCGTCATAACACCATATTCCTCCGAGACACGTGACCAAAGCAGCTCACAGGAAGCCTCCTCTAGTCTCATGACGCACTGGAGAAACAAGTGTGTTTTTCCCTGCTCGTGAGCTGTACCATGCTACCCCAGTGCTGTTGGTGGCCCTGTCCCCAGCAAAAGGAGGAGTCAAAGAATTGGGCTTGATCCCATAAAGAAGCAAAGATGATGGTGGTGAGACAGTCCCAATAGCACAGTTTTAATCTTGCAACCCCTGCTGTCTTCTCCAGGTATCTAAGAAAATGCTTCCTTCCCTTCCCCATGCCCTGTGATTAAGGTCAACAGGAAACGACAACAACCCAATCCAGGCAGGATGACAAATGGCACAGATGCGATGAAGGTTTGGGTCACCCCACCAGGTTAAAAGAAAACATGACCTGCTGAAGTGCTTGCTGAAGGCAAAGGGAATACAGAATGGGTAGTAGAACAAGGCAGTCATTGATACCACATGACCAGCTGCAGAAACGAGAACTGTAATTATCATGAGCATTTCTTCCTTATTTTAAGAACGTATTTGTGCATGTATACACTTATACTAAGAAAATATATTTTTATTTTTTCCTTTATCGTGTGACATAAGATTTATTGACTTCATATCAGCATTTAAGTGTCGTTAACTTTATGTAATAGTGCTTAGGTTAAGAATTAGTATGTTTCTGTTGTACAAAGGATAGCTGTATAACGTTAGCTGTAATTATGAATTTATTACTGTCTTTATTTGAAGATTATGTGTGATTTCAGGAGCTGTGTATGGGTTCAAGTTGACAAGCGGTGGACTTCTGATGGCTAATATTGAGCGTCAACTTGATTGAGGATGGAAAGTATTGTTCCTGAGTGTGTCTGTGGGGGTGTTAGATTAATATGTGAGTCAGTGGTCTGGGAGAGGCAGACCCACCCTCAATCTGGGTGGGCACCATCTACTCAGCTGCCAGCGCGGCTGGGATAAAAGCAGGCAGAGGACGTGGAAGGACTAGACTGGCTGAATCTTCCGGCCTTCATCTTTCTCCCATGCTGGATGCTTTCCGCCCTGGGACATCAGACTCCAAGTTCTTCAGCTTTTGGACTCTTACACCTACAGTGGTGGTTTGCCAGGGGCTCTCAGGCCTTTGGCTACAAATTGAAGGCTGCACTGTCGAATTCCCCACTTTTGAGGTTTGGGGACTTGAACTGGCTTCCTTGCTCCTCAGCCAAGCAGATGGCCTATTGCGGAACTTCACCTTGTGATGGTGTGAGTCAATGCCCCTTAACAAACTCCCCTTCATATACACACCTATCTTATTAGCCCTGTCCCTCTGGAGAACCCTAATACACCTGGGATGAAAAGACGAGAGATAACAAATGCCTCATTTTACCACACAGAGAAATCCTTCAATTCTCAAATATTCAACTGGTAACTTCAGTTTTTCTGTGATTGATAATGATTATTAGGCATCTAATGTGTGCAAAACATGAAACGTATTTTGTGTTGGATCATTTTATTTCTCCTGGCATTCACATTAAGACTGTCTATAGAATTGTGTGTGTGTGTTTGTGTGTATCTTGTGTTTGTATTTTTTAGGCAGCATCAACCCTTTATAAAAGTGTTTTGAGAGGCTGGGTGCAGTGGTTCACACCTGTAATCCCAGCACTTTGGGAGGCCGAGGCAGGTGGATTACGAGGTCAAGAGATTGAGACCATCCTGGCCAATGTGGTGAAACCCTGTCTTTACTAAAAATACAAAAATGAGCTGGGCATGGTGGTGCGTGCCTGTAGTCCCAGCTACTCAGGAGGCTAAGGCAGGAGAATCGCTTGAACCTGGGAGGCGGAGGTTGCAGTGAGCCGAGATCACTCCACTGCACTCCAACCTTGTGACAGAGTGAGACTCCGTCTCAAAAAAAAAAAGTGATTTGAGATCTCTCATAAATGTACACATAATAGCACATACTAAAATTAACAGATGAGAAAAAGCACAGCATTTGCTCAGTATGTCCGGTCCTGTGTATCCTCTGCAGTTGTCAGGCTGTGTTTCAGTAAATCATATTAAAGACGTATTTACAAAATGTACAATGTGCACAGCATAAAAATTCAACTATTGAATACAAGTATAGTGTTTAGAGATTTCAGACCTCTTTGGTTCAAGCCCCACCAGAATTCCTCACTGTTTTATTTCACTCTTTAGTGTTGTGATTGAAACAGATCCAGAATTTGCTCGTTTCTGTACAAGTCCTGAGGGCTGCTTAAGTTTCCAAAGAGTAATGGTGCATTTCTGTCCATTTCAAAGGGGTTTGACTCAAGCAAAGGCTTCATCTTGAGCTAAGGAATATGATCGGAATGAGGAAGTTACCCAGATGTGTGAAATATATTTATGAAATTTCCACAAATGACTGGTAACAAAATAAATTTTGTCTAATTTAAGCAAGCATTTGTTTATTCTAAGTGCTACAATGGTTCCAACAATATTAAATAATTCCCAAATTGCCTCTGTGCATTTTGGAGGACCATCTGACTGGTTAGAAAGGCCCATTTTCACCATGCCAACTCCAAGTGCAATCAACCACTCATCTAGTAAAAGCCATTATTCTAGAATATGTCAGCACCATACTTTCTTAGTAAACATCTATTGTGGAAATCTACCCATGTAATTCTTCAGGTTAAAAAAAAGTGTTTTCTCTCCATAAAGATGAGAAAAAGTGGAATAAACATATCAAAATTGGTGATTTGTTTTGACGTTTTTAAGAGTCTACTACAACAAGCCTGAAAAAGAAAAAGAAAAAGGCAGGAGTCTCTCTGTCCATTTCACCACAATTATTTTATCTTTGCGAAAACAAAAACACCATGAAGAACTGCATTATGTAAAAATAGGCTTTCTCCAGGCAGCTTCCTCACTCATAATCACGGAGAATGTATCAAGCCGGCTGAGATAAACCTCCAGCCAGGTAACTGCACGCTTTCCAATTAAAGTGCATGAATATAAAATGATTCCAAATAGAAATCCTCAAATATGCTCATAATCTCATAGCTTTCTAGGTGTTACTTTGTTACAAAAAGGCAAACAACATTTTTTGTTTTGCCTAAGAAGACTAATAAAATAATGACATCATAGAAATTAAAACCAGGGGGACCTTAATGAGTTCTTTACCCAGATGGAACCCTGTGGTTCAACAAGTCTTCAAATGTTCTGAAATGCCATACAACATTGTGGGAAGTTTGTATCAGGTGCTCCATGTCAAAAAATAATTCTCTGAACTCTTTAAAAAGTATTAAGTCTACTAAGTGATTCAGTAGACATTGCGTATTCACTTGCTGATAGCTAGTAATTGCTACAGTTATTGAATGTGTCCTATTCACCACACACTATTCTAACGGTTTCATATGTCGAGATGGTAAGTTTTATGTGTGCACTTTGCTGGGCCACGGTGCCCAGTTCTTTGGTCAAATACCAGTCCTGGTGTTATGGTAAAGGCATTTCTCAGATGTACTTAGCGCTTAAATCGGTAGCTTTTGAGTAACGTGATTACTGTCCATCGTATAGGTGGGCCTCATCCAATCAGTTGGAGTTAAGAGCAAAGACTGAGATTTCCTGAAGAAAGGGAAATTCTGCTTCAAGACTGCAATATAGGAAGGCTGCCTGAGTTTTCAGCCTGCAGATTTCAAACTCAAGACTGTAACATCAACTCTTCTTCAAATTTCCAGCCTGCTAGCTTGCCCAACAGATTCTGAACTTGCCAGGCCCACAATCCTGTGAGCTAACTTTTTTTTTGAGACAGCATCCCACTCTGCCACCCAGGCTGGCATGGAGTAGCATGACCATGGCCCAGTGCAGCTTCAAGCTTCTGAGCTCAGGTGACTCTCCCACTTCAGCCTCCTAAGTAGCTGGGACTACAGGTGCATGCCACCTGCCCGGTTATTCTTTTGTGTTTTTTGTAGAGACAGGGTTTTGCTGTGTTGGCCAGGCTTGTCTGGAACTCCTGAGCTCAAGCAATCCACCTGCCTTGGCCTCCAAAAGTGCTGGGATTAGAGGCATGAGCCGCCATGCCCAGCCAAGCCAATTTCTTAAAATAAATTTCTCTATATATGTAGATAGATCTCTCACTACATGGACAGAGTGAGAGGTTTTTCTGGAGGACCCTGACTGATACACACATATTAACTCATTCGCATATGAAACAGCCCTACAAAGGTAGAGGGGTAGCGATGGGCTCAGGCCCTGCCATCTAGAGCTCACAGCACAGACAGTGGGGGCGAATATAGGCCTGACAATGAACAACACACATGCCAATGATGACCAGAGTCCAGTGTGAGAGAGAAGGTCCTCTGGAGGGGTTGCCATCTCTCAGGGCTGCCCAGAGGGTCTTTGTGAGAGCAGCAGATTGGCTGAGGGCTCTGAGCGGAGGACTGCTGCAGGAAGGAATCTGCAAGCCAGAATTTCCACGTGGTAGAAAAAGACCAGCTCAGGCCGGAGCAGGAGGGGACAGCTGGAGGACAGCCCTGTGCTACTGGTTACTAAGCTGCACTTCAAGGGCAAGGGCCCCAGAGCATGACAGGACCAGGCCCTAAGGCTGAGCTGAGATGCAGCAGTAGTGTGACCTCAGAGAAAACACTTTACCTCTCCAATCCTGTTTCCACCTTCTACAAAATGCTGTGATAGTCCTTGAAGGAGTTTGACCACCTCGGGGATGTGGCGTGCTGCCAGTCATGTTGGGCTGGGCTGGTTGATGGTCTTGTTACATCTGCAAATTCTCAGAGCAGGAGCCATTTCCTCAAGTCCATTCAACAGAGTCCTAGCCCTGCTGCTAAAATGGGCACCTGTGTGATATTCCCAGAGGCTCCTGACTGCGCTCAAGGAACTAAGAGGGGAGTAGGTTGGATCCCATCTTCAGCTGGAAGCCCTCTACCCTGCTGCTAATTCTCAGCCAGGTTTCTGGGCAGAAGGAAGAAAGCAGGGAGTTGAAAGGCTCACGCCCCAGCTTGTGCCACCACATACAAGAGGTCTCTCTTCTTATTTAGAAAATGAGAAGAACAGCTACCCTGTCCCCTCCTGGGGCCAGGAGACACTCAAACGTGGCAGTCACTGTGAAAAGGCTTTGTAATCTCTAAAGTGCTGTTCGCAGATCAGGGAGGATGTGTGTGTGTCTATGTATCCCAAGAGAAAGTTACTTTCTGAGATTTACAGCTTCCAAATATAAATGCTGCTATGAGAGCCTTTTAAGTTCCTATGAATCACAATTAATGGGAACAGAGAAAAGCAAAGAAAATTGATTCTGGTTAGGAAACAAAAGGTGGTTGCAGTAAGTAACCCACTAGCTTATTAAACATAGGAGGGAAGCAATGGCGAGAAGGAGGGAGGAAGAGGAAAAAGAACTTTCTTCTTCAGAGGAGGGCTGGAAGGAAGGGAAAACTGCATTGCTCTATTTGGACATGGATACTAAATTGTAGTCAGCAGAGCAGAAGCTGAAAAAAGGCATTTGCACATTCCTCAGAGGTTTTGCTACCTGCCCAGCACAGGTGCTGTGAGAGAGTGCACTTGTGTCTGGACTCACATATACGTGCCACACACAGAGGTCCATGTGGGAAGAAAGTAGAGACTGGTCAGGGGCAGGTAAGCTGCCGGGGCTCTGCAGCATCAGGCAGGAGTTGCCAACACATAGCTGCACATAGAGTTTGCAGTTGCAAAAGCATCCCCTGGCCCCGCCCCACTTCCCACAGGGGCCTTGTTGGATCACTTGGGTATCTGGGATGGGTCCTGGCCATCCTTCTAGACCTTCAGCAGAGCTTGGCTGCAGAGAGTGAGCTTACAGCATGGTGTGGCCCTCAAGGAGCAGGAGGTTGCCTGCTAAGGACTAGCCCCATTCGACTCAAAGACCTTCACGGAGGGTTTGTCAGGCTCCAAGCAAGGCTCACTGTGGGGTATGGACATGAGCTGGCCCTGGCCCTACCTACAGCCAGGAGGCACTGGGCTGGGTGAGGAGCTTTGCAGGATTCGGGCTCTGGGGGCAGCTGCTTGCGTTACTCCTACTGCACCCTGATGACCAGCATGGGCGAGCATTCCGTAGATAATTGTTCCATGAGCGACTTGGAGGAGGAGGAACTGACCCAGTGAGGAATGACGGGGAGAGGGTTCCACGCAGCCAGAATAGGGAGTGTGGGGCGAGAAGGCCACAGATCCAAGGACATCTCAGGAGCTAGCAGCAGTTTGTCCTGATAAGGCACAGCTGAGGGGTGGAGCGAGGTGGGCACAGAGCTGGTCAGCCCATGGAGGACCCCAGTGCCCCGCCAGGGGCTCAATGGCCCCAGCCACCTTGGAGAAGGTCAGCTGTGGAGAATCTCAAGCATCAGTCTCCACCTCAGGCTGGGCTTTGCGGACTGGAAAACCACCCCGGGCTCTCTGGACTCCAGCAGGTCCTGAGCACACCCAGGGGTTCTGCCACGGAGGCATCCGCAGGAGCTGGGTGGGAGGAAGCTGAGGAGCCCTGAGGCGCCCAGCCTCCTGCCCCACAGTGGCTTCCCCCGGACCTGCCCCTCCACACCCACTGCTCTGCCAGGCCCATCCCTGATGCCCCCAGCTCCCCTCCCTCCGGGACTGACTGAACTCAGCCTCTCCCTGCAGGGCTTTGGAACAAGGTTGAAAACAGCTGGAGCAAATTCACCCCAAAAGTCGCACTCGGAAGGGATGACCAGCGACCTCAATCCTCAAAGGATTTCTACGAGTGTTAAATACATAAACATGTGTCAAATGTGCAATGCCCAGCTCACAGAGAGCCTCTGAAACCTCCCAAGCAAAGCTGAGCCACCACATCAACACAGAACCTCAGAACCCTGAGGCCTGAGACTCATTCTTCTGAGAAGGCAAATGCCAGGCGATCTGCAGACAGTGACGGCCGGCCGGCTGAGAAGCGCTGCTTCGTACACATTTGTCATTTATGGGTTTTTCATGCGTGGAGTGAGACACACGTCCCCACCTCCCACCCCACTCACCAGCCTGCTACATTTTCTCCAGGTGCTGGGAGGTGGCGGCTGCCCCAGTAGAGAAACCTTGGCAGATGCCCAGGCTGATGGCAGCTTTGGAGCAGCCACCCTGGGTTCCTTCCAGAACCACCACTTGTTAGCTGTGGGGTCTTGGACAAATTATTAATCTCCCTGAGCCTCAGCTGCTCCAACTACGAAATGGGATGATACTAATTTACCCACCTGGGATGTGGCATTAAATAAGGCATAATAAGCTCATAACACTATGTCAGGCACGCAAATAGACTTATCGAGTCTGAGAGGTTATTATTTTACTATAAATAATGATGACAGTAAAATAATATTGATGACAGCAACTGAGACTCAGAGAAGTTCCATTCCTAGACCAAAATTGAACCTTATAGGTGGTGAAGCTGGGACTTGAACTGGAATCGCTCCAAGCCCAGAACTTCAGTGGTTTCTGCTGGACTCTGCTGTTTCCCAAAGTGCCGGGGTAACAAAGCAGGGGTGGGCACAGCTGAGTTCCCGTGACGTTCACTGAACCGTCCACGCATGTAGCATGAAAGAGGGAGTGGACAACGCTTCAGTTCTCACTTTAGGGCCCGTGTCCCTGCCTGGGAAGGCCTTCCCCCAGGAGAGAGAGCTGGTCACTCTTGCTTCAGGGCAAGGGGCCAGGAACTCACGGCTTCCAGCTGTCAGATTTTCCTAACAAAGGGAGTGTTCCCTTTAAGAACAACAACAATGCAAGGTCTCACAACAGAGCGTCTCCTGAAAATGATCAAACGACAATGAAGAGATAAGAAGGGTTCAATCTAATCTCACCTGGGAGGCTAACCATCTGCAATGCATCTTTGTCAGGGCTGCTGGCAACCAAGATAGCATCGAAATCTCATAGAACAATATCAGGGGGAGACAGGGAGACTCTGTCGCCCAAGGGTTTACATGATGGCGAAACCTTTGATTTACTGAAAAAGAGCAGGAAAATAACTCAGTGTTCAGAGGCAGTCTTTCAAGGGGGAAAATAGACAATGTCTGAATAACAATTGTACTCCTCACCCAGTACATTTAAAAATACTTTTCACACTGGGATGCTGAACAATACTACCCGTGCTCTCTGAAAACAGGGGCTCAGAAGTCGGAACCATCAGGCCCCCTCCCGCCCACATGATTGTGCTCAGGACAACCCAATACTCCAGCCACTCAGATCTAGGCCTCCCTGTCTGGAATGCCCCACTGTGTGAACAAGGGACACAGAACAAAAACCAACATGAAGTTAACACCATCCTCTAGCATGGAGGAGTTTGCTCTAGTGGGAAGCTTGGTACAAATGTGCATGTAACCCATACTAAAATGGGACGTGTCCTCTCCCAGAATGGCCGCCAAGAACTCAGAGTGTTACGTCCTCCACCTTGCATTCAGAGGTACCAGCCAAGCATGAAAACGTACTGAGTAAGTGGTTCTCAACACACCTGCATCCGTTATCCATCTCCAGGCTAGAGAACTCAGGATGATGGGCCATGTAAGAGATTAAAAGGAGAGATTCATTTAGAGGGAACTGTAGGAAGCTTGTATTTCTAGCACACCGACCACGGGCAGGAGGAGGAATGTGTGTCTTCTGCCAACTTAAGCCAAGTGATGGATTTTGGAGAAGGAGTAGAGGAGGAAGAGGTATGTCCAGGGAGAAGTCACCCTGAGGTCTAGATGGAAAAAGACTAATGAGAGTTCCAGGTCCATACAAATGTTTGGGGAATACTGGAGAGACAAAGAAAGAAAGAGAGAAGGAGAGAGAGGGGGAGAAGGCACCACCTGGAGCTGTGCAGAGAGCTGTTTTTGGAGCCAAACACAACTGGATGTCATCCTGGCCCCTTCACCTGAAACTGGTGTGTCCACAGGTAAGTTACTTCCTCTCTTTCCCTCAGTTTACTTTACTCCAAAGAGAAATGAATAATACCTAAATTGAAGCAACTAAGACACTGTGGCAAGGATGATTGTATTTGTCTGTTCCCACACTGCTATGAAGAATACTACCTAAGACTGGGTAATTATAAAGGAAAGAGATTTAATCGACTCACAGTTCCACAGGCTTAACAAGAGGCATGGCTGGGAGGCCTCAGGGAACTTACAATCATGGTGGAAGGCGAAGGGGAAGCAGGCACCTCCCTCGCAAGGTGGCAGGAGGGAGGGTGTTTGAGAACGAGGAAAAACTGCCGCTTTTAAAACAATCAGATCTTTTGAGACTCGCTATCACAAGAATAGCATGGGAAACCGTCCCCATAACCCAATCACCTCCCATCAGGTTCCTGCCTTGACACATGGGGATTACAGTTCACGATGAGATTTGGGTGGGGACACAGAGCCAAACCATATCAATGACCTATCAAATACGGAAATATCTAGCAAGGGGCCTGGAACACAGCAGATGATCTGGAAACTTTCCTTCTCCCCTCTCTGGTGAGGCTGCATTTAGGAGCTGAGGGGAGAAATTAAAGCACCCCAGGTTCTCCAGATGCATCCTGCCCACACTGCCTGACTTGCTTCCTGACGCTCTTGCTCGAAGTTTGTGCGTGGTCCCTAGGGCCTCCCTGACCACAGGCCAGTGCCTCGCCTGCCCTGCTCAGTGCTACCCACGGACCCAACCTCCCTGCATCCTTGCTCTCTTGCTTTACCTGAATTTCTAGAAATCTAATTCAATTTTCACTATCCAGTTACTTTTGTTTTTCCTAAATGCAACCTAAATGTGACTCACACCAGCAATAAATTGAGCTCATATTACACGGAGATTTGCCCCTCAATTTATCCTCCTGACTCACCCAGAATTAAAAGGCAGAGCTCAGAGACCACCCTAACTCCAGCAGGGAAAGTGACTCACCCATCACTCCTTGGAGTTGTGATGTGGCTGCCAGGACAGAGCCCGGGAGAAGGAGAGCACGGCTCAGCACCTCCCTGCTGCTGCTGGGGCCTGACTGGAGGATAAGCTAAGCAAATTTCAGTGAAATCACTCTTATTCTGAGAGGAGACTGGGATCCCATATGAGGCAAACTGCCAAGTGGTTGGAAGCACCTGGGAGTGTGTCATCCTTAGTCCTGCACCTTCATGCATGTGCCCAGCACCGTCCTGCTCAGCAAACCACGCCAGCAAGTTGCTCATCTCGCTCTCCAGGGAGAGTGTTCAGCGGGGTGAGTTAGGATGAGAATGCTCGTGTATTTTTATTGAGTACAAATGGAATATTCCGCTTTCTCTGGTGCCATGAGGGAGTAGCAGGTATGAATGTTTTTCCTAACAACACCTCAAAAGCTCACCTCTTGGCCCACCTGTAATACCTGGTTTCAAATGACTGCAGTGGGGGCTGGGGGGCAGCTGATGGGGTGGACGCTATCTCTCATTTCTGAGATGGAGCTACTGAGAACAGAGATGGTGAGCAAGAGGGCCAGGTGGCCACAGGCTTCCCTGCCTGTCTCCACCTAGGCTATCCCTGTGCTCCCAGGCAGGACCACAGGCAAACTCCAGTTTAGTGTCCCTTGTCTCCAGCTGTCAAACTGAAAGGCTGGCCAAGAGGTCAGAATTGATTTGAATCGGTTCCCCAGCCGCATCCCCTGCAAATCACTCTCATACCTAACTGTCCAGATGATGATGCCAGCCTGGATGGATTCTGACAGACCCATCTGGCTCCCAGCCTTCACTGTCCAACTTTGCAGCCAGGTCTTAGGCGAAACCAGGCCCCCACACCCCTGTCCTTTTGCAACGTGTCTATGCTCCAACTTGGAGTTCCCTCACCAGATCTGTCTACCCAGAAAACCCCTTTTCATCCCCTGAGACCCAGGGTAGATTGGGTGTGGGCAGCAGCAATGTATTGTCAAATGGAAATGGTGCATGAGAGACGGCGTCCAGGCATGTCTGTAAGGTATGCATAGGGTGAGCAGGTGTCTCCAACTCACCCAGCACTGCCTCCTGTAGCACTGTCTCCCCAAACCCCAGGAGCCATGCCCACGGCTCCTCAAGGTGTCTCTTACACCAACTGAGGAAGAACCAACTTCAACTGAACATACTCTTGGAGCTGCATGATCTCCTGCTACCCCCGAAAGTGGACAGCTGGAGCAAATTGCCTGACTCAGGGTGACCCTGGAGCACAGAGGGGAAGGAAAATCATTTCAGTGGGCAGAGCTCCGAGCAGTATTTAGGTTTAGAATGAGAGCTGGCTAGAAGCACAGACCCGCACTAATATGTGTGCATTTGCTAATGGTTTGGAAAGAGCAAGACTGGAAGATTGCTGGCTATGAAGAGGTTTGTGGATAGACTCTCAGAATGGAAACAGACTGTGAAAATATGTGTGCCCCATGTGAATGAATGCCCACGAAAGAACAACCACCTGGAAGAAATTCTTAATACTCAGGTGGACAAGATAACATATTCTGTGGATACGAGACTGCCACCTTCCCCAGTCATCCCTGTCATTGTCCAATGGGCTCCTAAACAATGTGGCCATGGTGGCAGGGATGGAGGCTGTGCCTGCACTCGGCATGGACTTCCCTCATCAAGTCTGGCCTGGCTCAGGTCACTTCTGGGTGCCCAGTCTGCCAGCAGCAGAGACCAACATTGAGCCCCCACGTGGCACCATTCCCCACGGGGTGCGGCTGGCCATCTGGAGGCAGGTTGATGACATTGGACTTCTTCCATCATGGACAAGACAGAGATGCATCCTCACGGGAAGAAACACCTGTGGTGGACACGGATGTGCCTTCCCTGCCTGTGATGCCTCCACCATCACCAATATCCCGGGCTTGCAGAATGCATTCTCCACCAACACGGCACTCCTGTCCATGCAGCCTCTGGCCAGCGAACTCATTCCACAGCAAAGGAGGACAGCAAAGAGCTCCTGCCCAGGGAATTAGCTGATCTCACCGCATACCCCATCACCCAGAAGCAGATGGCCTATGTGTGAGGTGAACAAGCACGCTGAACACTCAGTGACAGCACAGAAGGAGAGAACACCCCCAAAGGATGGGTTAAGTCTTACAGGGTGCATTAGATGCTTGGAATCAGAGACTGCTGTGTGGGGCTTTCTCTGCATTTAGCCAGAAAACGCGGGTCTGGGGGTCAAGGAGTGAAAGTAGGAGAGGGTTCTCTCTATTACACGGAATCATCTGCAGTTATACTGAACAAACTAATTTACCTACAAGTTCACTGATGCTTGATATTGTCAATAAAAAATTGCAAAGTTGTTGAGCTAAAATGTTTCATTTTAATTCTCATGTCCCTGGCTGTTCATAATAGTGATCTTTTGTGTTATTCATGATTGTTTTCTATTTCTTCAGATGAAAATTACCTGGCCAAAGGCTTTGCGCATTCCCAAGGGGGAAGGCCTGTTCCTTATTAGTTAAAAGGTACTGTGCTTTTTACATCCCATGGAATAATCATTTTCCACAGTTTGAAACCTTTTTTAAATTTTGTTTATGTTGTGTTTTATTATTAAAGCACTTTATTTTTGTTTCAATTAGGTCAAACATCTCTGTATTTCTTATTTCCTCATGGCTTCCAAATTCTCCACCTTGTTTTGGAAAAGATTTTAGATACCAAGTGATTATCATAAATTCATATTTTCTTCTAATAGTTTATGATTTAATATTTAGCATTTACTGTTTAATGTCACCTATTATGATATTATCCTTTCTTATATGGTTAGATATTTGTTCCCATATTTACTTAACAGTCTAGTTCATCATGAATTGGAAATGCCTCTCTTAGACACTTACTATAGACTGAAATCTTATGTTTACAGGCATGAGCCACCGCACCTGGTTTGTTAGCCTTTTCAAATAACTTTTTGAACTTTGTTAATTTTTTAATTGCACGTTTTCTCCTTCATTTAACCCTGGTCTAACTTTTATTGTTTTTATTAGCCTGTTTTCCTTGGCATTATTTTTTTCTTCTTTTTCTAGCTTCTTAAGGTAAATCATTAGCTTTAAAACTTTCTTCCCTCCTAATTACACATTAAAATTTATGGATTTCTTTCTAACCATTGTTTCAACTCCAGCTCATAGTTTGGATATGCTTTTATTTTCATTTAGTTCAAAATAGTTTCTAATTTTCACTATGATTTCTTTAACTCAGGTTTTTTTTTTTTTACTTTAATTGCCAACTATTTGGGTATTTTCTTTTTATTAATTCCTAATTTGTTTGCAGTGTCTTTATCAGGCTTTGCTCTCATAATATCAGGTTGGTGCAAATGTAATCACGGTTTTTGCCATTGAAAGCAAAACCTGAAAGTAATGGAAAAAACTGCAATTACTTTTGCACCAATTTACTAAAATGACTTGTAAAGTGCTCCCTCCCTGTATTATATTTTCTTGTGACCAAGAAACATATCATTTAAGTTTTACTCCTACAGAATTTACTGGAACACATTTTATGCCACAGTGTATGATTGTTTTGTCATGGCGAACTTTTCATATGCACAGGGAAAGAACGTATATCTGTGATTGTTGAATATGGTGTTTTACAAATGTCAGCTGCATCAGGTTTGTTGATAGATTTGTGTTCATCTTCTGTATCCTTAAAGATTTTGTGTCTACTTCTTCTATCACACCAAAAAATGGGTGTTATCACCACATATGATTTTGAGTCTATTTCTCCATTTAGTTCTGACAAGTTTTTTATGTATTTAACTTGTAGACAATATGATCCTATGTGCAGAAACTCCTAAGGAACATCAGAAACCCAACAGAGCAAATCGACAGATTTAGCAATGTCATACAGTACAATTTCAGATACAAAAGTCAATTGTATTTCCACATGAGTAACGAGCTAACTAAAAATGAAATTTAAAAACACTAATTCAAAAGAAGCATCAATGAGAATAAATTACTTAGGAATACATTTAATCAAAAAGTGCTAGACTTGTACGCTGAAAATTATAAAGTACTCTGGAGATAAATTCAGGATCTATACAAATAAAGACATCCATGTTTATGGATTAAAAGACTCAACACTGTTAAGATGGTGATTCTCCCCTAAATTGATTCATAGATCCAATGTAAGCCCAAACAAAATACCAGCAGGTTTTTATTTATATGATGATGTATTCATCTTAGTCCGTGTATTTAAATGCAAAAGTCATAGAATAGCGCAAGTTATTATGAACGAGAAGAACAAAGTTGGAGGACTTACTCTTCCCGGTTTCAAAACTTACTTTAAAGCTACAACAATCAAGGCATGAGGACAGACATATAGATCAATGAGACAGAATTGAGAGTCCTTAACATTTATGATTCATTCAACAAAGGTGCCAAGACAATTAAATGGAAAAAGGAGAGTTTTTCCAACAGATGGTGCTGAAACAATAGAATATCCATAGGAAGGAGGAGGAGGAGGAGGAAGAGGAAGAAGAAGTGGAAGAGGAACAGAGGTGGAGAAGGAAGACTTAGAGCTTTACCTCACACCATATGCAAAAAAAAAAAAAAATCACTCAAAATGTATCACAGACCTCAATGTAATAATTATAACTTTAGAACTTCTAGAAGAAAAAGGAGAAAATCTTTGTGACCTTTGGTGAGACCAAGATTTCTTAAATATGACACCAAAAGCATGATCCATAAAAAAGAATTTGATAAATCAGACTCCTTCAAAGATAAAAATGTTTGCTCTTCAAAAGAAATCATGAAGAAAATGACAAGACAAAGCAAAGACTGGAGAACATACATGCAAATCGTATATCTGATAATGGACTTGTATCTAGACTCTATAAAGAATTTTTACAAATTAATAAGAAGGAAAACAACCCAATCTAAAAACATTAAAAAAGGAAACATTCAAATAGACTGTTCACCGGTGCAGATGTGCACATGGTTTAAAGCACATGACAAGATGCTCAACATCATTAGACATTTTAACAATGCAAATAAAAACCCCAAAAAGATACCATTTCACACCTACTAGAATGGCTCCAATCAAAGGGGGAGACAATAACAGGTATTGGTGAGGAGGGAAGAACTGGAACCCTTATGGGTAACTGGTGGGAGTGTAAAATGGTACAGCCACTTTGGAAATAATTCTGTCAATTTCCTAAACAGTTAAACACAAGCTTGCCATAAACCCAGCAATTCCACACCTCAGCATCCACTCAACAGAAATGCAAACATATGTCTACATGGGAATGTGTGCTAGAATCCTCACAGTTGCTCTATTTGTAATAGCCACAGCTGGAAGCAACCCAAACGTCCATCAGCCATTCGATGGATAAACAAAATGGCATCTCTCTAAAAGGCAGAACATCTCTCAACAGTAAAAAGTGTCCCCAAGATTACTCTTTGCTCTCAGTGTTTCATTTTGGGTAGTCACTATAGCTGTGCCTCAAGATGACAAATATTTCTCCTGCAGTGTTGCTATTCATCCCATCCTGTGTGCTTCTCATCTCACACATCACACTTCTCATCTCTGGATGTTTCTTTCTTTCTTTCTTTCTTTCTTTTCTTTTTTTTTTTTTTTTTTTTTTTTTTTTGAGATGGAGTCTTGCACTGTCACCCGGTCTGGAGTGCAATGGTGCCATCTCAGCTCACTGCAACCTCTGGCTCCTGGGTTCAAGCAATTCTCCTGCCTCAGCCTCCCAAGTAGCTGGGATTACAGGTGCCTGCCACCCTGCCCAGCTAATTTTGTGTATTTTTAGTAGAGATGGGGTTTCACGACATTGGCCAGGCTGGTCTCGAACTCCTGACCTCGTGATCCACCCTCCTCAGCCTCCCAAAGGACAGGGATTACTGGCATGAGCCCCCGCACCCGGCCTCATCTCTGGATGTTCCATCTGCATCCTTTTCCTATCTCCTCTGCCTCTGCCTTACCCTTTTCAGCATAAGGATTTCAGTTGTAAAATTGTTTTGATGCCACCATACCTACCATCTGTTGAGGGACATCTCATTAATGTTTCTCGTTAGAATCAACAAATGGACACAGAAAGCAAGACATCAGTTTCTGGCCTGCAAGCAAACCGCACCACATGTCTCTGTAAATCATCTCTAGATTCTGTGGAGCCAAGAGTGTTCTTCCCTAGATCACGCTATGAAAGAATTGCCTTGCAAGTGAGTTTTGAGCCCAAAGTGGTCAGACTCACACGGAGATCTGTGGCCCGCACTTGGAGAAGCACTGGTGTAAAGCAGCATCTTCATATTCCTGCATTTACTATAGGTCTGGTCACACAAGACACATACTGCTGAGCACCTACAGTATCCCACAGGCAGGATGAGGTGCTGGGCAGAGGCCAACAACAGTGAAACAAACAGGGAGGAAGGCACCTGACTTGAACAAGGTCCAGGAAGATGTTTGGAGGAGGGGAGTCTCCAAAACTGAGTCTGGAAGGGGAGTGAGAGTTCGGTTGCCCACAGTGGGTGGAGGGGTCCCTGGCAGAGGCTACAGCACGAGCAATCCTAGGGCAAGAGAGCACACCGGCTCCTCCAGGAACTCTCAATCAGAGCTTCTCCCAGTGTGGTCTGCGGACCTGTGCCAGTCCAGCCCTTGTTGCAGTCCTCGATGAGATGGAAACAAAAATTGAGAGTGTTTAGAAACGTTTATAGAAAATTGACAGAGTAATTTTACGTCTGTGGAAATTAATAATAAAAAGTGGAGTCTGGGCCAAGCATGGTGGCTCATGCCTATAATCCCAGCACTTTGGGAGGCCAAGGTGGGAGGATCACCTGAGGTCGGGAGTTTGAGACCAGCCTGACCAACATGGTGAAACCCTCTCTCTACTAAAAATACAAAAATTAGCTGGGCGTGGTGGTGCGTGCCTGTAATCCCAGCTACTTGGGAGGCTGAGGCAGGAGAATCACTTGAACCCAACAAGCAGAGGTTGCAGTGAGCCAAGATCGTGCCACTGCACTCCAGCTGGGGGATAGAGTGAGACTCTGTCTCCAAAAAAAAAAAAAAAAAAAAAAAAAAAGTGGAGTCTGTATTTTGTATGCTGTTTGCTTTCAGTTTTTGAGTAACTTCTTTTTCCTGTAATTTTCAAAATACCATCTGTGATGGACAGAAAAATACCATTCCATCACCACAGATAATTAGAGATGCACCAAATATTTCTGTCTGGAGGGACACGGGGACAGGGTGGGAGGGAGGAGGCTGGGCAGGGAGAGCGGGGGCAGGACTCAGGCCAGGAGGGGTCATGTGGACCTTGTCAGGAAGTCTGAGCTTCCCACCAAAAGCAAAAGGAGCTGCTTCTGGCTGCCCAGCAAGTGGACTCCACCAGGCTTGCCTTTCAGATGGTTTGAGTACAAGAAGACTCCTGAGGAGGGAGTGTTGAAGTTTGGATTTGTAGTATAAATAGGAGTTTGCCAGGTGTGCACAATTATATTGGGTTTATATTGGGTTTATATGCACAATTATATGAAGGACGGGCTGGAAGGAGGGAAACTAAGGGTACATGGAGAAGTGATACTAGTCTTAGGAGAAGTCAGTGACATCTTACAAGAGTCCCTGGAGCTCCTTCCGGGCAGCTTAGTGAGAAGAGCTGCCACTGCCTGGTCATGAGAGCAAGGGCCTGAGCCCAGGTCCCCAGACTCTGGAATTTCTCTACTGCAGGGACAATGGAACTGCAGCGGGGTGCAGATTTGTAACAAGGCCTCGTGTAGACAGCACACTTCGCCTACACCACGCAGCAAGTGAGAAAGGAGTTCCTTTTCATTTTTTGCATTTGAGGTAAATTTTTGTGATTTTTTTAATTCCTCAAAATCAGTGATTTGGCAGTGGCATCCAAAACAGCCAGGCCATCTGTCAGTCACCTGGTGGAGAAAAATCGCAATTGTGAAGGGAGCGTTTGAATGGGAAGCTGCAGCCGGGAGTTTGATGGAGGGAGTCAGGCGGAGGAGGTGATTAAGGGAGTCGCTGCGACACTCTGCTAGCTACAATTTAAATTTTAAAATAAACACCTTCTTGGCAGTCGTAGAGATTTCAAGGGAAATAAATAAATATGTAACAAATCTGTCCTGGATTACTATTTGCTTTAACTCTCTGCAAAGTCAAGACTGGGGAGTATGTGGGAGAAAAATAAATGTCAGGTTCAATCTCAGAGTGAATCGTCCTTCTTCCAAGCCCCCAACACTTGCCCGGACCTTGCTGATGGCTCTGGGGTTCAGTCCTGAACAGATGCTCTGCAGGCCGTGCCTCCTCTCTAGCCAGGCACTGCACGGGGGGTACATCAAGCCCAAGACCCCAGGATGGCCAGCCAGCCTGCTTCTCAGGAAAGGCTTCTGTCCACTCACTCAGAGTAGGGATTGATTACAATCCAAAGGGCAACAGGGGAAAGCAAAGCTTTCTCCAGGGATCCAGGACAGGAAGTTATGAATTCTGCCTCTCTGGGTCCAAGAAGACTCTTGAGCAGGGAGTATTAAAGCTGGGTTTTGTGGTATGAATAGGAGTTTGCCCGGTGTGCACAGCCGGAGAGGCAGTGCCAGCTGAGAGAACAGCATGGACAAAGACACAGAAGTATGCAAGGGCACGGCATCCAGAGACACTTGTGTGCAGCTCGGGGTTCTGGAGCACAGAGCGGGAGGCTGGCAGGAGATTCGGCTTGAAGAGGTCATCAGAGGGCAGAGTACAAAACGCCAGGCTAGAGATTCTGTCTTCTAGACATGGGAAGCCTTGGGCTATTTTAAGTAAAAGTGCAGTGATAAACAGGGTGGATGTGTGTGCCTGTAGGGGTGGGGGTGGGGGTGGGGCAGATGAGGCAAAATCGGGGGCCAGGGTGTTTATCTGATGGTGATTTCCATCATTGAGAGGAGTGAGAGGCGTTTGTGCACCACGGGCTTTTCACGCAGGCAGGAGCGGCGTCCTTCCTGCTGGTCTCTGCTCCTGGACCCACACAAAGCTGCAATGACTCAGGGAGGAGGTGGACAATGGCACTGAAAGACTCTGGCCTGGGAGAGCCCGTGCCTTTCCGAGTGACGCAGACCCTGGAGGCTCTATTTCCGAGATGCCGGACGACTTCGCCTCTCTCCTTCTGCACACAGGCACACCCAGGCCACAGAGGGAAAGGACCCTGGAAGACCCCCCTCTGCTGAAGTGCAGAGGAGGACCGCACAGAGGGCAAGAGGCACAGCTCCAGTGGCTCCTCCGGACGCCATTCCCCACTGTTTCACACCAGCCTGGAGCCTACCCCTCAGAATGGCTTTGGATTTCTCCCCGCTGACCCTGACGGGGCTGGGCGCCCATCACCCATAAACCCTGAACCCAAACAGCCAGGGCCTGCACCTGGCAGCCTGCAGAGGAAGGGCCTCCATGCCAGCTGTCACCGTGGCTGCACCTGCCCAGAAGCCTCCGAGCACATCTACTCCAGTCGGGGCCACTTTCGGACCTTGTGGTCCAGCCTGGCTGGGTGTCCTGATAGTGAGTCTGAGGCCAAGAATCCACCCTTCCTCTCCCACCTACCTCGCTGCCCCCACACACCACACTCACCTCCACACACCCCCAATCACAAGTCCCCTCCTGGCCCCTGGTGGCAGGGCCCGTTCCACCAGCACACCTACCTTCAGTCCCACCCCTGTGCCCACCCCTCCAGTTCCCTCCGGCCACACCCATGCTGGGAACACCAACAGAACCCATTCCTAGCCTCCACGTCGACACCTCTGGTGGCTTCTCCACCCTCGCTTCTCTTCCCATCCCATTACTCGCAAAGGAGACTGCCTACTCACCGCACACTGGTCGGAGGCCTTACCCCAAGGTGCACACGTGGGTGGGTGACTGGACCTGTGACCTCACGCTTGCTGGCCTGGTGGAGACCCAGCTTTGGCCTGTGATTGTACTTGGCTCCCACCTCACCCACGTGTCCCACGGGCCTCACCCCCGCACCCTCTCCCCGCTGCAGGGGACTCCCAGCTCCCCAAGGCCTGGACACTAAACCCCCACCTTTTTCAAGGGTTGCTTCTCCTTGTCTCACCGCCAAACAGCCCTTGGCTCCTCAGACCTGACTCCACCCTCCACTGCGCAAGCACCAGGGGCTCCTCCTAGGAAAGCTGATTTCTGCCAGAAACCCCAGCCTGGCTCAGAGAACGTTCCCTGCACTTCGATTGAGCTATATGGATGCAAATGATAGAGACACTGAAGCTGAATGATGACTAGAGAAAATTTTTTTTAACATCTTTGCACATTTTTGTTTCTTCCTGAAATTAAATTAAAATCAAGCTCCTTTGGGAGGCCGAGGCAGGTGGATCACCTGAGGTCGGGAGTTTGAGACCAGCCTGACCAACATGGGGAAACCCCGTCTCTAGTAAAAATACAAAATTAGCCAGGCGCGGTGGCATGTGCTTGTAGTCCCAGCTACTCAGGAGGCTGAGGCAGGAGAATTGCTTGAACCCAGGAGGTGGAGGTTGCGGTGAGCCGAGATCGTGCCATTGCACTCCCACCTGGGCAACAAGAGCTAAATGCTGTCTAAAAAAAAAAAAAAAAAAAGCAAGGGAGAGATACATAGACTAGCACTGGAGACTCCTTCCTGAGGCATCTCTCCTCCATGCACAACCCAGGAGGAAAGCCAAAAGCCAGGCCAAGCAGCCAGCACATCCCCAGGCACGCATCCCTGGCCACAGTGCTTAATGTCCTCAGGGATTCTGAGCTCACTCACGATGCAAAATCATGCCGTTTAGGGGCTATCATCAATATGTTTTAAACAAAACTATATCAAAGTAGAAATGAGAGATATTATAAAAGAGAAAAGAAAAGATGAAGACATGGAGCTGAAGTAAGTTATAAAGAAGACTACACTGGAGATGATATATTTGAAAGACATAATAGTTGGTATCTAAAACTGAGTGGATGAGTTGAGTAACAGAATGGATACAGCTGAGGACACATCAGTATGTGGAAAAGCAAGTCAGGGGCCAGCGCCAGGAAGCATGAAGTAGGAATGGAGAGACGGAAAATGCAAGGAGGGAGCTAGAGGAGGGAAGTGCCAAGTGCATGCAACAGAATTGCCGGAAGGGCAGAGAAACGAACAGAGATTAGAGGATGCCTTAAAAATTGATGACCAACAATTAGCAAGAAATAAAGGAAATGCAAGACCTTGAATTGAAAAGACTCAAAGAGTCCAAAAAAAAGAAAGAAAAAAGCAAAACTAGACAAAGGTAAAATAAATTTTTAAAACATCAGAAATAAGGAAAAAACCTAAAAGTTATCAGGAAAAAATTGCCAACAAATATAAATAAAAATCAAGTTGGTATCACAATTGTCAACAATGGAAGCCAAGCAATAGCATAACAATAATTTTTAAATGTTAAGAAAAGAATTATGCCCAGATTGTTATATCAAGCTAATATATTATTTAATACTGGAGTAAGATAAGATTTTCTCAGACATAAAAAAAATGGATGAATTTGACTGCACTGAATTAGGAGCTTCTGGTCATCAAAAGACATTAGGCAAGAGTGAGAAACAAGACACAGAGCAGGAGAAGGTATTTCCCGCACTTATAATAAAAAAACAGAGCTCATCTCCAAAGCATATATGTGTGGGTTTTTGTTTTTGTTGTTGTTTTGAGACAGGGTCTTGCTCTGTCTGCCAAGCTAGAGTGCAGTGGCATGATCACAGCTCACTGCAGCCTCTACCTCCCAGGTTCAAGCAGTCCTCCCACCTCAGCCTCCTGAGTAGCTGGGACTACAGGTGCACACCATCACACCTGGCTAATTTTGTCTATTTTTAGTAGAGATGGGGTCTCACTATGTTGCCCAGGCTAGTCTTGAACTCCTGGACTCAAATGAGCCTCCCTCCCTGGCCTCCCAAAGTACTGGGATGACAGGCATGAGCCACTGCACCAAGCCAAGCATTTTTTTGTTTTGTTTTGTTTTGTTTTGTTTTGTTTTGTTTTGTTTTGTTTTTGAGACAGAGTCTCGCTCTGTCGCCCAGGCTGGAGTGCAGTGGCGCGATCTCGGCTCACTGCAAGTTCTGCCTCCGGGGTTCACGCCATTCTCCTGCCTCAGCCTCCCGAGTAGCTGGGACTACAGGCGCCTGCCACCATGCCCGGCTAATTTTTTGTATTTTTAGTAGAGATGGGGTTTCACTGTGTTAGCCAGGACGGTCTCAATCTCCTGACCTCATGATCTGCCCACCTCGGCCTCCCAAAGTGCTGGGATTACAGGCATGAGCCACTGCGCCCGGCTGCTTTTTTTTTTGAGACGGAGTCTTGCTCTGTCACCCAGGCTGGACTGCAGTGGCGCAATCTCAGCTCACTGCAAGCTCCGCCTCCCAGGTTCACATCATTCTCCTGCCTCAGCCTCCCAAGTAGCTGGGACTACAGGCGCATGCCACCACACCCAGCTAATTTTTTTTTTTTGTATATTTAGTAGAGACGGGGTTTCACCATGTTAGCCAGGATGGTCTCGATCTCCTGACCTCGTGATCCGCCTACCTCGGCCTCCCAAAGTGCTGGGATTACAGGCGTGAGCCACCGCGCCTGGCTGCATTTTTTTTTTAACTCACACAAATCAATAAAAAGACAAGCAACCCCAAAAGGTAGACAAAAATATAGGAACAGATACTTAGAAAGACAGGATAAAAATGACTAACACACTAATCAGGGGAAGGCAAAAGAAAGCCATGCCAACACGTGCCCACTAGACTGAAAAGCAAATGAATGTATTTGTAACTTATTAGCCCTTTAGTAAACAACTGGAAATACGAATATCAGTGTGGTCGCGGAACAATAACAGCTCACAGACCCTGGAGATCTCATTGGAATGTCAACTTTGGACATATTTGATATTATCTAGTCAAGTTGCAGGTACATAGCTCCTATCCAGCAATTCACGACTCAGTACAAACTCTAGGCAAACTCACTGGCACGCCCGCTAGGACACACGTGTGAAACCCTTCCTAGCAACCTGGCCTGTGATTGCCCCAAACTAGAAACCAACTCCAGTGTCCATCGACTGAACAGTGGGAAATTAAATGGTGGTATAGCCATACAACAAACTCCCAGACTGTGCAAAAATGAGTAAAGTACAGGTGCATCCAAAAATATGGATGAAACCCCAAAACATCAAAACATAATGTTGAGTGAAACAAGACAGGTACAATGCCACTCACGTGAGACTCACCTATGATTTCACTGCATGAAACGGCACAGGCAGAACTGAATGTCCAAAGCTAAAACCATAAAGAAACGCAAGAAAATGAGTCTGAGGTGACAATAGTTGTTACCTAGAGGTGAGTGAGAGAGAAATGACTGCAGACAGCTGGGGCATACAGGGCACCCCAGGCTGCTGGGAATATTCCATTTCATGACCTGGTGTAGAGGTCATGAGAGGAGTCTCCCTTTCCTTATTTACCAACAGGTGCCATGTTTGTGCCATTTACCATATGTCTGTATTACAATTCAGAGAAGGAAAAAAGTAACAATTAAAGAAGGAAGGAAGGCAAAAGGGAAAGAGGGAGGGAGGGAGGCAGGCAGGCAGGCTGCAAAAGGAATCTGCATCACACAGCACTGGGGAGAAGACAGGCGGCTCTTCCCATGAGGTGTGGCAAAGTTGAGTCCTCATTATGGGTGCAGACCTGGGTCTCTGCAAACTAATTCTCGGCACACAAAGAGCAGAATCTCTAGTCCAGGAGTTAAATTCAGAACACCAATTTATTGATTTATGATGAGAGTAAAAATGGATATGAAAACTTACATAAATTAATACATGAAATAATTAAAAGGAAAGTATGCTTGTAGTTTCCAAAGGTTGTTTTAATAAGAATTTTTTTCAGATACAAGGTAAGACTTTTTAGTATTGGGCTAAATGGGTTTTAACGTGAAAAACATTATGATGCCAAAAGGCAATGTTATATACTGACAAAACAGTGTGCTAGATCAAGAAGATATAGTAGTTATGAATATATATGCCCTTTAAAATAGCCCATCACAATACATAAAATAACAACTGACAGCATTATGAGAGAACATAGAGACAACAAAATTTATTGCCCAAGATTTTCACAAAGCCCTATTAGAAACTGGTAGATTAGAGGGACAAAAAAAAAATCAAAACAAAAAAGCATAAATACATATAAAATTTGATTGACAAGATTAATAAAAATCCCAGAGCAAAATATATGTGTGTGTGGAGCGAAGCTTTCACAACCATGGATGATGGATGAGGTTGGAAGCTACAATGAGCCCAAACAATCCACCCAGCTTAGTACGTTCCCTAAGCACAAAGCAGTGAAATTAGAAACCAGTGACAAAAATGATTGAAAATAAATAATATGCCATATGTTCAAAAACTAAAACATCATTCTGCTAAAAGGACTTTAAGATACAGAGTAAAGCATAAGAGAATTACAAAATAATGGAGCCACACTGTAGTGATAGCTGCATATGTTTAAATGTATTTATCAGAAAGTAAGAAAAAATGAGCTAAGTATTCAATTCAAGCAGAAAACAAACAAGAAACAGAAGCAACCCAAAGGGGACAAAGAAGAAGAAAATAAAATAGATAAGGACATAAATAAATGAAATAGGGAAGATTAACAAAACCAAAAGCAATTTCTTTAAAATATTAATACAATATACAAAAAGCTCTGGCAAATCTAGTCAATACAATAAGGGGGAAGATGCAAATTTACAAAACAGAAGCCAAAAGAGGAAATAACTGCAAAAACAATGTAAAATCTTTTTTATAAAGACATCAATTTGAAAACACAGGCAACATGGACACATTTTTGGAAAAGTATAATATTCCAAATTGGAGCAAGGATAAATAGATTTTCATTTAAAATTCATAATGGTAATTAAAACCTCCCCCAAGAGGGGAAAAAAAAAAAAGGCAGTAAAAAGTCAGGCCAAGAACATTCCACAAAAAATTTACATCAAACTTTTAAACAAGAAAGAATCTATGCCTTACACAAATCACAAATTGTTCCAAACAACGAGAGAGAGAGAGAGAGAGAGAGAGAGAGAGACAGAGAGAGAGAGAGAGACAGAGAGAGACAGAGAGCTTCTGTTAATTATAAAATTGTTTGCTTGATTCCAAAGCTGGTTTAAAAAAAGGAACTTCAAAATGCAAAGTATAGGCTCTTTTCACTTACGAATAGTCTTACTTACATATTTGCTAATTGACTTTAATGTTATGTTAAAATAATAATATATCATTATAAATAGAGTTCATTAAAGGAATGAGAAAAAGTTTTAACATCAGAAAGCCTATGAATTTAATTCACCACTTTAAGATACTAAGATGAAGAAAGAAAAAATATTGACTAGGTCAGTAGAAGCAAAAAAAAATGCACCCGTAAATATCCAACATATTTTTAAATAAAATTATTTACATTATTATTATTACATACAGTATTTCCAGAAAACTATAACTAAAGGAGAATGTTCTTTATCTGATAAATAACTATGCTTGTCTTTGACGAATATGGACTTGAGGCATGGCTCCTTTAAGACTGGAAACAAGAAAAACGCAATGTTATTGCTACTGGCAAAGCTGTCCAATGGACTCTGAAGAGAAAGATCAACAAGAGGTAGAAGAATATATCAAGACAAGTCAAGGCTATCCTTATTTGCAGATGGCATGATCACCTGAATAGAAAATGCATCAGAATCAATGCACGCAATATTGGAATTAAGAGTTCTACAAAAATTAAGAGGTGTGATTTCAACCATATCATGCTGTTTCTTCACACTGGTAATTTCTAACTAAAACATATAATAATAAAACAATATAACATTTACAATAACAAGAAAAACTTAAATATATCTAAGAATAAATCTAACAAAGAATTCATGATTCTTTATAGAGAAAGTTTTAAAATTCATTAAAGGATATAAAGAAAGATTAGAATAAAGAGAAAATACACTATATCCCATAATGGAACAGTTTAACATTTGAAGAAATGGCAGTTCTCCCCAAAAGCCATACTTAAATGAGATTCTGATAAAAAAAAAAAAAAAAATTAGGAGTGATTTTTGAAGACTTCAACAATCTTATTCTGACATTTACATGAAAAAATAAAATTCTTTAAAAAATAAACAATTTCAGAAAAAGGAAGAATAAAAGGGACCTGACCTGCAAGATATGAAAAAAATTCCACAAAATACTACTTAAAAAAAAAGTGCAGTTTTGGTATAGAAATATTAAATTCATAAGTGGAATAAAACAGAAAGCTCAACACCAGACCCGTGTGTGTTTAAGGATCTGTTTTATGAGAGAAGTGACACACATCAGTGGGACAGGAATAGACTTTTTTAATAGATGGCTTTGGGTGCCACTGGCTTGGCTGATGGGTAAAACTAAAATTGGAACTCTTCCTTACATCCTAAGTAAAATGATCTCTAGACTGATTAAGAACTCAAATGAAAAAGAATAAAAATAAAGCTAATGGAAGACTGTTGGAGAAAAAAAACTCTTTATCTTGAACTGAATATGCACATTTTATGTGATACCCCAAATGTACAAAATCTAAGGTCAAAAAAAATTGGATTTTACCATAGTGATATGGAAGGGGGGCCGTTACCATAGTGATATGGAAGGGGGGCAGGTAAGTGCTGGGTAGAGGAGGGTGTGGTCCCTGGCTAGGGCTTCACCCCAGGGCCTATGCCCACGGACCTAGGCGAGGACAGGTATTTCTGTTTTCCCGCCCAAATGTTGCATTTCCCAAGACCACCCTGGCCCACCACACCCCCATCCTATGCCTATAAAAACCCTGAGGCCCCATGGGACAGACACACACACACACACACACACACACACACACACACACACGGCTGGATTGCAAGAGGAACGCATCAGTGGAAGAAGACACAGCAGCTAGATGTAGAGAGGGCCCCAGCGGAACAGTACACTGACAGACACAGGCAGGCTGGCAGGCCATTGACCTGCAGAACGACGTGGAGTTCAGCCAGGGAGGTCAGAGGACAGCCTGGGCCACTGAGCTGCCCAACTCCAAGGGAAAACCACCTTCCCACTCCATCTTCCTCTGGCTCCTTATCCATCTGCTGAGAACTTCCACTCAACAAAACCTTATTCTTAGGCCAGGCACGGTGGCTCATACCTGTAATCCCAGCACTTTGGGAGGCTGAGACAGGTGGATAACGAGGTCAGGAGTTCAAGACCAGCCTGGCCAACACGGTGAAATCCCGTCTCTACTAAAAATACAAAAATTAGCCGGGCATGGTGGCAGGCACCTGTAGTCCCAGCTACGCGGGAAACTGAGGCAGGAGAATTGCTTGAACCCGGGCGGCAGAGGTTGCAGTGAGCCGAGATTATGCCATTGGACTCCAGCCTGGACGACAGAGCGAGACTCCATCTCAAAAATAATAATAATAATAATAAAATAACAAAAAAAACTTTGCACTTATTCTCCAAGCCCACGAGTGATCCGATTCTTCCAGTACACCAAGGCAAGAAACCCCGGGATACAGAAATCCTTGTGTCCTTATGATAAGGAAGGGTGTCTAATTGAGCTAACACAAGCCACCTACGGATGGCTGAACTAAAAGAGCATCCTGTAAGACAGGCCGGCTGGGGCTTTAGGAGCTGTAAACATTCACCCCTAGACGCTGCCATGGGGTCGGAGCCACACAACCGGCCCATCTGCATGCTCCCCTAAAGGTCTGAGCAGCAGGGCGCTGAGGAAGTGAGCCACTCCTGTGTCACACACCCTGCGAGGGGGTTAAGGGAACTTTTCCCCTTTCAATAGCAACATTAAAAATTTGGGTTTGAGACAAAAAGGCATCATGAAAGTAAACAAGTGACAGACTGGGGGGAGAATGACTACATCTTTTAAAATCAACAAGATATTGGCATCTAGAACACGCAAGGAAATAGTGAAATCCAACAAAATAAAAACAATGGACTATCAAACTGGCTAAGGTATATGAATAAGAGCTTCACAGAAAGGGAAACTTGAATGGCTGCTAAGTAATGGAGAGACGCACAACTTCCTTGGCAGACACAGAAATGCAGGTTAAATCAATGTTAAGATTACATTTTGCACCCATTCATCTAATTGACAAAACTTTCAAGAAGTATAAAAATGCTGGTGAGGATGTGGCAGAATGAACCCCTCACGCACTGCTGATGGGAATGTGGCCTGCCACACAGAGCAAACTGTCTGTACCAAGCGGAATTAACGGGTGTCTCCTAAGATCCAGCAATCCCACTCCTAAGTGAAAACCCAGGGAAATCCATAAAGCCCCAGTGTGTGGATATTGCAGTAAGGTGTGTGGTGGGGGGAGCCAGAGGCAATGCAGGGGTCCTTGACAAGAGGAACGGGCTAGGTTAAGGTATAGTAGATGCATGCTGTGAAGCAAAGGTCAGAAGAGGGTCATACAGAAATGTCAGTGCGTTTTCACAACAGTGGCGAGTGAAAAAAATTAGGAAACAAATGAGATCTATATATAGTACAAGAACATGTATGGAAATGTAAAATGAACACACAACCCTTGACAAATTAGATTTTTCAAAGCTACACAAATATTTAGGTACAGATAAAAAGACATTAGAAAGAGTGACTCTGTGGGAGGGGTGGAGAGGGGATGGGAGGTGGGATCCAGGATGAAGGAGAAATGGAATTAAACAACCAGAGGTCTCGTAGGGCATGACGGTGAGAATGGATTATCAATGAGGAGTAGGATTAACAACTCTCTATGAACCTGTGAACCAAAAGTACTGCTATGATTACTACTAAAACTAATGACAATAGTGTGTAAGAAAAGCATGGACTTCGTTCAAAACTTTAATATGCCAGCCAGTGAATGCGTGACCCTGGGAAACTTACTCGCCTGTCTGAGCCTCAGTTTTCTCAAGCATGTAATGAAAATGAGAACAAAAATTTCTTAGTTTTTCCAAAGTCAAGTCCAAATAAAGGTCCAAATTCAAGAAGACAGAGGACTGACTGCTCTTTAGCCATGACAAAAAGTAACTACCAAAACTGATTTTCAGCCTGCCCTGACAAATTGAGACAATTTTTTTATCAGTAACCACATTTCTGAGTGACAGCCATTCAGTGGCAGCCTCACTGTCCCAACCCCAAGTCCACGGCCAAAGTCATCCAATCCCTAAATGCTCCCCCTCCCAAGTCTGCCAGTCTTGGAGCTCTAGAGGGTTTGCTCTGTTCAGGGTGACCACACTCTACAAGCACAGCTCTCCCTTACTTAGCAAGAAATACTTTTCGGATTTTTGGTTTCAGCATTTTGTTTGGCAAGGACAACCAAGCTCAGCTTCTGGAGATCACATGATCAAATGAGGCCATTTATTAAGGGCCAATGGGTAGCAGTGTCTCGAGCAGCCAGCCGGTCAGATGTGGTCAAGCCTGAAGCCTCATCTGTAAACCACAGAAAGGAACAGGGAAGCTGAGAACATATGCCTGATAATGTAATGAATTGTTCTCATATGTGAATATACCTTTGTTGGCAGACGAAGTCATGCTAGGTCTTTGTATTGACAAGGAAGCGGTAAAAGTGTACATTTAAGATAGCCTCTCTGGTGCATTAAGCCCCAATGTAACTAACGAAAGAATAATAAGGAATGCATAACTAAAAGCGAATAGAGGTAGGAATAGGAAATGTGATGATTATCTGATTATCACTGTCACGCATTGGAAAGAATGTGAAAAGCTGCCGGGGGGTGACTCACGCCTGTAATTCCAGCACTTTGGGAGGCCGAGGCAGGCAGATCACCTCAGGTCAGGGGTTTGAGACCAGCCTGGCCAACATGGCAAAACCCCATCTCTATTAAAAATACAAAAATTAGCTGGGTGTGGTAGCGGGCGCCTGTAATCCCAGCTACTCAGGAGGCTGAGGCAGGAGAATCGCTTGAACCCAAGAGGTGGAGGTTGCAGTGAGCCAAGATCATGCCATTGAACTCCAGCCTGGGTGACAAGAACAAGACTCCATCTCAAAAAAATAAATAAATAAAATTAAGAGAAAAGAATGTGAAAAGTAAAAATAAGAAATAAAGAATAAATGGAACAAATAGAAAATATAAGGTAACAAATTTAAATTTTCAAATATATCAGATTACATTAAATGTAAGGGGACTGTGTTTTCCAAAAAAAGGGTAAAATTGTCAAAATGAATGATAAAGGAAAATTCAAATATATGCTACCTAAGAAAGACACATGGTAAACATAAATACACATACAGATTGCATAAAATATTTTGGGAAAATATACACCACACAAACGTTAACTAATAGAAAGCTGGTATAGTTATCATTAGACAAAATGGAATTCAAGGTAAGAAGTATTACTAGAAAAAGATAAGAAGTATTACTAGGGAATAAGGAGGAACATTTCACAACACTAATAGAATTAAATCTCAATTGGAAGATGTCATGATATAAGCAAGAATAAAAAAAACTCAAATAAAAAGGAGATTCAGGCTGTGCATGGTGGCTGATGCCTGAAACTGCAATACTTCAGGAGACCAAGTGGGGAGGACTGCTTGAGCCCGGGAGTTTGAGAGCTGTCTGGGCAACATGGTGAGGCTACATCTCTTACCTAAAAATTACTTTTTTTAAATTTTTTAAAAAAAGGAAACACAACTACAGATTAGATAGGTCTTAAAAGAACAATAAGACATTTTGAATTACTTTATGCCAAAAAATTTTGAAACTTTAAATGAAATGTACAAATTCCTTGGAAAACACAACATCCCAAAAGTTACATAAAAATGAATACCAAGTCTAGTCATTTATGTATTACACAGTTTTAATCCATAGTTTTAAAAGTCTCACACACACATATACAAAATTTCAATGGCTTCATGGTAAATTCTTCAGAATACCTAAAGATGATATAACACCACTGGGTACAAAAAGTACAAAGGATAAACATTAGCATCCATACGTGACACAACTAGTACCTAACTAAGAATAGAATTAAACTTTCCCCTCACTCTGTAAAAGAATGTATTTTAAAAAGAAAAGTCACATAGCAAGCATCACACTTTTTTTTTTTTTCTTTGAGACGGAGTCTCGCTCTGTCGCCCAGGCTGGAGTGCAGTGGCGCGATCTCGGCTCACTGCAAGCTCCACCTCCCGGGTTCACGCCATTCTCCTGCCTCAGCCTCCCTAGTAGCTGGGACTACAGGCGCCCGCCACCATGCCCAGCTAATTTTTTGTATTTTTAGTAGAGACGGGGTTTCACCGTTTTAGCCAGGATGGTTTCGATCTCCTGACCTCGTGATCTGCCCACCTCGGCCTCCCAAAGTGCTGGGATTACAGGCATGAGCCACCGCGCCCGGCCCGCAAGCATCATACTTTTTGAGAAAATATAGTAAAATTTCTTCTGAGATCAGGAAAAAGAAAAGGATTTCTGCTTTTTTCTATAATAAAGAAGTAAATGCATAACAATTGGAATGAAAAAATTAAAATTGTCATAATTACGTAAGAAAATCCAAAACAAATAACTGAAAAATTTATGAGTACTATTAGAATTAATAAGGGACCATGGCAGAATTCCTTAATTTTAAGTCAAAATACTGAATAAATTATGTTCTTATCTCTGCAACAATAATTAGAAATTTTTAAAAAAAATTATCATTTGAAATACCAGAAAATAAAATCTAACACCTAGGAAATAAACTATTTACATAAACTCTACATTAGAAACTAGTATTATTATTGACAAATATTTCAAAGCAGACCTAAATAAATGTATCTATAAAGACACAATACTCTAAAGATATTAGTTTTCCCCAACTTTATCTAGAGATTCCATGTAAATCCAGTCAAAATACCAAGGGTGTGTGTGTGTGTGTGTGTGTGTGTGTGTGTAAGACAGAAAGAGAGAGACAGAGAGAAAGAAGGTGAAGAAGAAGAAGAAGAAGAAGAAGAGAAGAAGAGAGGAGGAGGAGGAGGAGGAGGAGGAGGAGGAGGAGGAGGAGGAGGAGGAGGAGGCGGCGGCGGCGGCGGTGGCAGCAGCGGCAGCAGCAGCATGGTGGGGAGGGGAGAGGAGGGGGAGGGGGAGGAAGGGGAGGGGAGGGGAAGAGGGAGTGGGAGTCAAGGAGAGAGGAGGGGGAGGAGGAGGAGGAGATAAAGGAGAAGAAGAAGAGGAGAGAGGAGAGGAGGAGAGAGGAGAGGAGGAGAGAGGAGAGGAGGAGGAGAAGAAGAAGAGGAAGAAGAACAACAACAAAAACAACAAGGAGGAGAATTATTATTTATATAAAAATGCAAAGGATTAAAAAGGGCAAACAAACACAGTCATGAAGAATAAGAGAAAAATTGACAGTGTTACTTCACCAGGTATTAGGAACCAATATAATCCACTGTCTAAATAAAAGACAGTATGAAAGAGAATTCTTGAAAGATGTCCAAGTGGAAGCACCAGGAATCCACTTTACCACAAGTTATGCTGGCAGAATCTGTCTGGTGTAAGTATTTTGGAAGTCTGAAGTCTATTTGAAGGCTTACAAGTTCCAGGGTAAGACTTGCACAGTAAATTGCAGTCAATTTTGGTCAGTTTCAGCTCTAGCTTAATAGCAAATACCCATCTCCCAACCCCCATGCCTATGCCAGGCATCCATGCATGTGTTCCTGAAGTAGCTTGCATATAGCTTGTGGGAGTCAGGGTGAGCAATCGGGATCCTGTTCTCTAAATATGAGGTATCTGTGTTCTGATTGCTGATTGCTGGTTCTGATCACAGAGGTGCAGACACAGAGGGCAGCCATTGTTGCACAGCCTTCCCACCCACTGCATTGTTGTGATCCTCTTCCCCTTTGGCTGAAACAACTTTCAGGGGATTTAAAATCGGGGTACCTTTTATTACTCTTCTTTATTTTCCTAGTTTTCCCCTTTGGGGAGCCAGCAATCTCAGGACTAGGACATTCAAAGGCAATCGTATATACAGGGGAATTCAGAAAATCACTATGCAGGCCCAGGGAAACTCACAAGCTCAGAACAGACACACCTTAAAACAGTTTTTTAAAGCAATTCTTGGAAAAGCAGGGGATTCAGACCTCTGACAATACCACAGTATAAGATTCAAATGTCTAGCTTTAAAGAAAAAAAGTATAAGACACAAAAAGAAACAGAAAAGTATGGTCTATTCAAAGGAAAAATGAATCAACAGATATTGTCCCTGAAAAAGACCTGGTTGCAGATCTACTAAAGACTAAATGACTATCTTAAAGATGCTTGGCGTTAAAAGATATGGACAAAGATAAGAAAATTCTAAAGCTGAAAAGTACAATAACTAAAATAAAAAATATCTAGAGCGATTCAAAAACAAATGTGAATAGGCAGAAGAAAAAAATAAGTAATCTTAAATATATGACAACTTGAGTGATTGAGTCTGAGGAACAGAAGAAAAACAAATGAAGAAATGTGAGCAGATCCTAAAGGACCTGTGGGTCACTACCAAGCAGACTAACATATGTATTGTGGGATTACCAGAAGAAGAGAGTGAAATGGGCAGAGAAATTATATGAAGAAATAATGGCCAAAAACTTTTCAAATTTGATGGAAGATATGAATCTAAACATCCAAGAAGCTCAATGAACTTCAAGAAGTATAAACTCAGAGAGAATCATATTGAGGCACATTATAATCAAACTGTCAATACACAAAGAGAGAATCTTCAAAACAGCAAAAGAGAATCAACTAAACACATGCAAGAGACTTCCAGTAATATTAATAGAAGATTTCTCATTAGAAACCTTGGAAACAAGAGGCAGTGGGTTTATATATTTCAAGTACTAGAGGAAAAAATTATCAATGAAGAATCCCATATATGGCAAAACTGTCCCTCAAAATGAGAGAGAAATTAAGACATTCCCAGATAATGGAGAAAGTTCCTTCACTAGATTTGCCCTGTAAGACTTGCTGATCAACTGCCAGGTGAAAAGAATGAACCCTGGACTCAGCTATGAAGCTGAGTAAAGAAATAAATACCTCAGTAAAGGTAAATACATGGACAGTTATAAAATCTAGTTCTATTGTAACTTTGGGTTGTAACTCCACTTTTTGTATTCTACATGGTTTAAGAGAATAACACATTAAAAATTATTAGTCTATGTCTTTGGACACACAATGTCTAAAGGTGTAATTATGTGACATCAATAACTGAAATGGTAAAGAACAAAGATGTATAGAATCAGACATTCTTATGTTATTGACATTAAGTTGGTATAAATTCAAATTAGACTATTATAATTTTAGGAGTTAAATGTAATCTCAATGATAACCACAAAAAATAGCTATAGAATATACATCAAAGGAAATGAGAAAGGAATTCAAATGTTTTACTAGAAAAAAAATCAAGTAAACATGAAGTAATGCAGGAAATAAGGGACAGAAAAGTTATAAGGCATATAGAAAACAAAAAGCAAAATGACAAAAGTAACTACCTTTTTATCAGTATTACTCCACATAAAAATAGATAAGACTTTCCAATCAAGAGATGAGCAGAATGGATAAACAAATAAAAACAAGCATGATCCAACTGTATACTGTCCATAAGAGACTTACATTAGATCCCCAAACACGGATAGATTGAAAGAGAAAGGATGTAAAAAGATATTCCATGCACATAGTAATCAACAGAGAATAAGACGGCTATACTAATATCAAACAAAATAGACTTTAATCAAAGAAGTTTACAAGAGACAAAGAAGGACAATATATATTAATAAAAGGTTCAATACAGCAAGAAGATATAACAGTAAACATTTACACACCTACTAACAAACTGTCGAAATATATGAAGAAATTCTGACACATACTATAAGTTGGTTATTGAACCTGGAAAAAATTATGCTAAGTAAAATAAGCCAGCCACAAAAGAATAAAGATTGTATGGTTCACTCATATGAGGTCCCCTAGAAAAGTCAAATTCATAGAGCAGGAAGTGTTACAGGTAGTTAGTTAGACAGGCATGAGTGGGGGCAGGAGAGGCTTTCCCCCACTCACTAGGAATGTCAGGTGATGGTTCAGCAGTGGTCACATTGCCTCTCTAAAAGTGATAAATTGGCAGCTGGTGCCAGGGAGAGGCCATTTCCTGATGTCCACACCTATTGCACCAAAGTGATAATTGAACACAAGTGCCAGGGAGAAACCACTTCCTGGGCGTGAACAGTAAGAGACAAAATGGCAGAGGATGACCTTCCGCGGCAGGCCACTGGAAATGGGAAGAAAGCCTCAGATGGGCATGCGTACAGCTTCCCCAACACACTGCACATGCTCACTTCCCAAGGTAAGGAGTGCACTGCGCATGTGGGCAGCCCACCCTGAGGGAAGAATCACAGGAAAGGGATGCAAGATGCCAGCCTATAAAGTCCTAGGATCACAGTTAAGCAAGGAACTTGTTCTTCAAGTCGCCCACTAGGAGCTTTTCCAAGTGTTCTTTTCTATTCTAAAATCTTTTTAATAAACTTCCACTCCAGCTCGGAGGCTTGCCTGTTGTCCTTTTCTGCCTAATGCCCTCAGTTGAATTCTTTCTTCTGGGGAGGCAAGAATTGAGGTTGCTGCAGACCCGAATGGATTCACTGTCGGTAACTTAGATACCTTCCACCGGTAACAAAAGTGGAATGGTGGTTCCCAGGGACTGGGAATGGGAGAATCGGGAGTTAGTATTTAATGGGTACAGAGTTTTACTTTGGGAAGATGAAAAGTTTCTTTGAATGATGGATGGTGGTGATGGTTTCATAGCCATGTGACTATGCTGTGAACCAAAAATAAAATTACAAGTGCTCCAACTGACTGATGGGTCCTGCCGTCGGCCAAGGGCACTCCAAAGAAACCTGCCATGAGAGGAAGTGGAAGGTTGGGCATGCCTCATTTTACCCTCCTCCCTTTGGAGTTCAGGTACAACAGACCAGCGTTACCATGAAGAAAGAAATCTGAAGAATGAAAAAACAGACTCCTTGTAGCAATAGGACACCAAATTCCAACCTTACTCTAGTGTAGCATCACACAACAAACAGCAGGCTCTGAAAGAAATGCAAGTGTTTTACCTCAAAATATATTTTTTTGACATATTTTGCAATGGCCCTGCAAAGCTGTCTCTTGTGGGGGATGTTAGGTAACATGGGGTACCTTAAAATGGCGCCGTACCTTAAGATGGGGCCGGTTCCGGGTTCTTCTCCCCTCCTTGACCGGGCACTGTCTGAACCCCCCAAAGGAGGGCCAATCAGAAAGAAGCATCTCCCGCCTCCCCTTGGACCCGCCCCTAGCCCAATCCACGTAGGCCCAAGGGATATAAAACCCAGCACACCAGCAGCCCTCTCTCTCTTCTCTTCCTTCTCCACTCGATACCTCCAATAAAGATCTCTTGACCGTGACCGGTGTAGTTTGGTCTCCGCCTGGCCCCTTTCATTGGTGCCGTGACTCGGATCGGGACTCCCCACCCCCCTTGGTGGGACCCCGATCCCTTTCGGGCTCAGTCCAGACCCCGGCCGGTCTTTGCTCATTTTCCTGTTCGCCGACCTCTACGCCCAACACCGGCCTCATCTCGGTAAGTCTCCCCTTCCGGTGTCCGACGCCAGTCGACCGGCTCCCACCTCGGCCGCCCACACGGCTGCTGTAAATCCTATTTTAGACTCGGCCTCCAGGGAGCAGGGTTCCCTTCTTTTCCTCCTCACTTGCCAGGCCTGGGCCCCTTCCCCTTTCTCGCTCCGAAAATCCTGGTACCAGGTGGCCCACGGCCCTCGGCCTCCTAGAGGCCCTCAGTCCTTTCGTTTCGGTGACGACCGACTCGAAGGGTCTGACTCACAGTGTGGTCATCGGCTGGTAGGGGACGCCCTGCCCAGCCCTTTGCCATATGTTTCCGTAAACCCCCTCTTCTCATAATGGGAGCCTCTGCATCCCTGCCAGCCGACTCTCCCTTACAATGCCTTTTAAATAACTTATCAGCCCTTGGTTTGGCTACTGATCTCAAACCTACACGCCTCATTAAATTGTGCACTCAAAACTGGCCCACCTACCTCCTAGACAACCAAAACAGATGGCCCACTTATGGGTCCTTTGATCCCAACCTTCTCCGGGATCCCTACAACTATTGTGAGTGAGCAGGAAAATGGGCAGAGATCCCCCTATGTTCATGGCTTCTTTCTTCTACGGGACAAACCCAACCTCTGCCTCCCCTGCAAGCCGCAACACCTTATGGCTGCTCTCAAGCTACCAACCTCTCCTTCTGCTCCCGACTTTGATCCGGCCGACGAACCACCACCCTCCACCTCATCTTCCGGTCGCCGCACAACCGGTTGAAACCAGCTACCAACCCGGACCACACGAAGAACCAAACTGCTTATGCCCTGCTCTCATGCATCTCCTAAGTCCTCTTCTCTGGCTTTCCGCCTCTCACATCTTTACACTTTCCTCCGCTGGCCGGCCCTCTTCCCAGCCCTACTATCTCTTCACAGTTAAAGAGTCATACAACATTCACAGGAGGACACACACCAACTATATCGGCCCCACGGTGGATCTTCCCCTTCCCAGGCTCACTATGATAGAAAACGGCTGGGACCCTCTCTTCCACATGTTCCACTTCGCCGTCTGGCTCCCACATCAACAAACACACCCCCTTCCTATATTATACCACTAAAAACAACACCTCCTCCCGAGCCATACATATCGACAACCCCGCCGACCCGGTCTGGGGCCAGTCAGTTACAGGAGGCATATATCCCAGCAATGCCTGGGCATATCCAACTCAAACCATAACTCTTTCCCGTTCCCTCAAAACTGAGTATCCATCTCTAACCAAACCTTTAACCAGCTTCTCCTCAGAAACTACCAGCTCCTAGCGACTTGTGAAGACACGGCAGACTCCAGAGACAGTCTCACACCCTGCTGACCTCTTAAACGGCCAGCGACCGGCAACGGATACCCAGGATTGGGGGGGGAGCAGGGAGGCCTGCCCTCGCACCCTAAATTAACTACCATCTTCTTTTCTCTTCGGGCAGACCAAACTCTACCCCTAGTACCCAGATGGCTACAGCAAGCTTAAAAGCCCTTCGCTCAGACAGCTAGCTCATTGCCACCCCTTCCCTGCCCCTCAACTGGCTCACGGCACTGGAGGACAAGGAACATTCATGGACTTCTCGGCCTCACACTCATACTGTACCCCATGCACAACCCCGACAGTTCTCCCTGTGCCCCCTCCCCACAGCGTCCCCACTCAGCAGCAAGCTGCCAGATGAACCACTATGCCCATTTTCCCCCATTTAAGAAAACAAAAAGGGAGGAATGTTAGGTAACATGGGGTACCTTAAAATGGCGCCGTACCTTAAGATGGGGCAGGTTCGGGGTTCTTCTCCCTTCCTTGACCGGGCACTGTCTGAACCCGCCAAAGGAGGGCCAATCAGAAAGAAGCATCTCCCGCCTTCCCTTGGGCCCGCCCCTAGCCCAATCCACGTAGGTCCAAGGGATATAAAACCCGGCACACCAGCAGCCCTCTCTCTCTTCTCTTCTTTCTCCACTCGAAAGATCTCTTGACCGCGACCGGTGTAGTTTGGTCTCCGCCCGGCCCCTTTCAGGAGATATCTGCATTCCATAGAGAATCCCTTTCCCTTTCCAGGTCTTTACTCTGATCCAGGAGAGAATTAACTGAGAGTCTGGCGCCTTTTTAAGTCTGATAAGAAACACTTACAACCTATTGAATCTGAAGCCAGCTCCCTTAAGTTCCATCTGCATAATAAAAACCTTGGTCTTCACAACCCCTTATCTTAACCCAGACATTCCTTTGTATTGATTCCAGATCTTTAGATAATAACTTAAGTCGTTCAACCAATTGCCAATCAGAAAACCTTTGAATCGAACTATGACCTGGAAGCTTCAATTGTCCCCTTTCCAGGCTGTACCAATGTACAGCTTACATTTATTGATTGATGTCTGCCTGTAACTTCTGTCCCTCTAAAATGTAAAAACTCCAGCTGTAAACCTTGGGCACATGTTCTCAGAACCTCTTAAGGCTGTGTCAAACGTCATGGGCCTCACATTTGGCTCAAAGTAAATATCTTTTCTTTTTTTGGGGGGCGGGGGGGTGGAGTTTCGCTCTGTCTCCCAGGCTGGAGTGCCATGGTGTGATCACGGCTCACCGCAACCTCCGCCTCCCGGGTTCAAGTAATTCTCCTGCCTCAGCCTCCTGAGCAGCTGGGATTACAGGCCTGCACCACCACGCCTGGCTAATTTTGTATTTTTAGTAGAAACGGGATTTCTCCATGTTGGCCAGGCTGGTCTCGAACTCCCGACCTCAGGTTATCCTCCTGCCTCGGCCTCCCAAAGTGCTGGGATTACAGGCGTGAGCCACCATGCCCAGCCCAAAATAAATCTCTTTAAATATTTTACAGAGTTTGACTCTTTACATCAACACTGCCTAATGCCACTGAATTTTACAATTAAAAATGATTAAAATGGTTACATCTATCCCATGCATATTTACCATAATCCTAAAAATTACATATTTTTTTTAAAAGATCAGTGATTGCAAGGAGTTCAGAGAGGGGGGGAAGGTTGAACAGGTGGAGCAAAAGGGATTTTTTAAGGCAGTGAAACTATTCTGTATGATCTGTTAATATATGAAATGATGCATTTGCTAAAATCCATAGAGTGTATAACACTAATTATGAATCCTAATGTAGACAATGGACTTTAGTCAATAATAATGTACCAAAAGATAAAAATGAAAACAAACAAACACAAAAGACTGTGGAACACGCATAGGAGAGATAGAGCACTGGAACATAATAGAGTCCAGAGGCAGACCCCACATGGCCAGTCACAAACCCGGCAAGGTGCCACGGCAGCGCAGGGAGGAAATAACTTAAATTTTCTTGGGGCATTTGGAAAATGTGTATCATGTAGAAAAACCTGAACCTTGATGCTTAACTTACCCCACAAACATCAATTCCAGGTGGGTCGTAGCCAAAGTGTGGATGGAAAAATGCTAAATCTCGGAAAATATCTTCATGACCGCAGGAAAAGGGTAAGATTTCTAAAAGAGCACACAACAAAATACTAACCACAAAGTAAAGATCAATAAAATGGATTGCATTAAAATTAAGGACTTCTAAGCATCACATAAGAGCTTCTTTCATCAAAGGATAACTTTAAAGGAGTAAAATGGCAAACCACAGACAGAAGAAATATTAGCAGTATGCTTGCAATGTGCATGGATGATATATAAGTCTGACCATTTACTTAATAGAAGACAAATAGCCTAAAAAGTAGGCAAAAGACTTGAACAGATACTTCATAAAACTGGATATCAAAATGGCCAATACATATGAAAAGATGTCCAGTTTTATTAATCATCAGGTAAAAGCATTTTAAAACCACAAAGAATTATGAGTATATAATCACTTAAGTGGCCAAAATTTTACAAACTGACCATCCCAGGTTGGTGAGGTTGTGAGGATGCCCAGACAGTGCTTTTGAAAATAGAAATTGGTGGCCGGGCACAGTGGCTCACGCCTGTAATCCCAACACTTTGGGGAGCCGAGGCGGGTGGATCACCTGAGGTCAGGAGTTCAATACCAGCCTGGCTAACATGGTGAAAACTCGTCTCTACTAAAAATACAAAAATTAGCCAGGCGTGGTGGTGGCCATCCATAATCCCAGCTAGTCGGGAGGCTGAGGCAGGAGAATCACTGGAACCTGGGAGGGAGAGGTTGCAGTGAGCCGAGATCGCGCCATTGCACTCCAGCCTGGGCGACAAGAGCAAAACTCTGTCTCAAAACAAAAAGAAAGTAGAAATTGGCACATAACTTTGGAAAGTTGCTTGGCATTATCTACCAAAAACAAACATATACACATGTGTATCTACTCAACAGAAATCTGTGCGTGTGTACAAGAGACATGCACATCATTGAAGCAGTCTTCCAATGGCCAAAGACCAGAACCAACTCAAGTGTCCACCAACAGTAGGACAGACACATGTATTATAGTAGATTCCCACAGTAGAATACTGTCTGGCAATGGAAAAGAAGGAACCAGTGCTTTGCCCAACAGTATGAGTGAATGTCTCAGACATACTTGCCGCATTCAGGGGTCTTGAATGGTCCTAGTGAACCACGTTCCCCAGGGGAGATGTCTCCCTTCCGTCTGGGTCAGTTACCAGGTGTTTCTTTCATAAAGGGAGTTTAAGTTATTCTTGTAAGGTTGGTTTTAAGGTTCAAGAAGGTTGCATATGTGCTGAGGAGGCCTTGTCTCTAGGGCAACCAGGTTTTTTAGGTCCTGTTGTCATGGAGACCCAGTAATTCCCCAGACCAGGTTACAGCATCTTGCTAAGTGATACACAGTGCATTGGCCCCGAGAGATGTCAGAGTGGGCCTTATGGCTGTCATTAATTTTATAGCCACAATCCGTGTCTTAGAGTAGAGGCCTCCACCCCCAGGCCACAGAATGGTACTGGGCCACCTGAGCTCTGCCTCCTGTCAGATCAGCGATGACATTAGAGTCTTACAGGAATGTGACTCCTATTGTGAACTGTGCATGTGAGGGATCTAGGTTGTGCATGCTCCTTATGAGAATCTAATACACGATGATCTGGCCCTGTCTCCCATCACCCCTAGATGGGACCACCTAGTTGCAGGAAAACAAGCTCAGGGCTCCCACTGATTCTATGTTACGATAAATTATAGAATGACTTCATTATATATTACAATGTAATAATAATAGAAATAAATGCACAACAAATGCAATGCACTTGAATCATCCTGAAACCATCCCCCACCCCAGCCTTGGTCTCTGGAAAAATTGTCTTCCATGAAACCAGTCCCTGGTACCAAAAAGGTTGGGGACCACTGCCTTACAGCATGCTACAATACACTAGTATCTGAAAGAAGCCAGACTTGAGAGACTGCTGGCTGAGTGATACTATCTACAGAAGTTTAGGGGAAAATGTCTATGGTGATATAAGTAAAAATAGCAGAAACTTTTGGCAGGTAATGTCTGGGGCAGACCACAAGGGAGGCTTCTGGGTTATTACAGTTTTGTCTTGAGCTGGTAACACGAGTGTATTTTCTTTCCACAAATCACTCATTCACTCATTCATTCATTCCAGCCCTACACTTTCCATTGTGCCCTTTAATATTAGTTTCCAGTTTAAAAAAAAAAAAAAAAGCTTATCTTAAGAGGAATAGGAAAATGTTACTAAGCTCACAAAGTATATTAAAATCTAGAGAATTAAAGATGCTTCATACTTGTTAGCTTAACTTATTAGATTTACAAACACTGTTTAAATGCTTGGAAGGTCTGTTTGCTAGCCAGACAATTGAAATACCAAAAAAAAAAAAAAGAAAGAAAATCAAATATATTACATATATTAATTTCATTTAAAATACTTGAGGGAATTTCATGGTCTAAGTTTATAAATAGTATCAAACATTAATCAAAGTTGAATTCAAAGAGATAAGGAAGTCATTTTTTAATGTGTAATTTTCATACATCCAATAATATTCTTTAAATGTAAGTTCCTAAGCAACCCTTGAATCATGTTTTCACTGGACAAAAGCAGTTATCCAGGGTATTGAAAGTGTCATGATGACACCACGTGATGTGGTCAATGAGGTGTCATCATCATGATAATTCTGTTTGCCCTTGTTGTGACTGTTGTCATTTGTCATGCTGTGTCAGTACCATCTACAACACACATTCTTTTCTGCTGGTGGTGTCTCTCAGCCACCCAATCCTACTTTCCCAACCCTGCAGCTTTGACAGACACCACGGAACTATCATGGTGCCTTGAGGGGGATGGATTTGTGATCAACACCTTCAAGGCCAAAGCCACCCTGATACCCTGGGGGTCAAGAGGTGTGCTGTGGCAGAAGTCGTGACTCCTGGGCACACAGTGCCTCTTTAGCCCCCACCCCAGGGGAGGACATGCTTCTGCAGACCCTCTGGGTCTGTGTGAATAAAAACACATGTGTGAGCATGGTCTCAGGTAGAATCAGTCGTGTATACGGAAGCCCAGCAGGTTCCTACCTTACAGGGAGTATCACTGGCCAAGGCAGCCCCCGCAAGGGGGCTGGTGGCTGGGCGAGTCGTCCTTGGGGGCTGCTGCAGCTGCTCCCCCATGCACAACTCTAGCAAACACCTGTGACTTTGGATAATCAAACCAGGAGCTCAGTGGCCTCCCACAGTGGACAGTCTCTTCCCACTGAGTCCTGGAGGAGAGGGAAGTGCCTGATGCATCTCTATACCCCACAATCCCTGGAAACTAAGGAAGTAAAAAAAAAAAAAAAAAAAAATGAAAGATTAAAGAGACATGGCTGTCAGTTAATGGGGTGTTGAAAACACTCAAATAAAATCAGTTCCATGTAGTGCAGTGGTAGAACCAGGGAGGATGCCCAGAATCCAGACACATGTTTTATATCAAATTATTGCAGGAGCCTGAGTGAGAACATTAACCTCCCTGGCACCATTCTTTCCTCTGTTGGACAGGGGGTTTTCCTCTGCTGCCCTCTTATCCCCAGGTCACATGGGAGGTAACATGATTAGGATGGTGAGCAAGGAGTACCAGGCTCCCGCAGAGATGGAAAGACCCCAGAACAATCGAGGAAAGAAAGTCCGAGAGCACATGGGTCAGCTGTTCATGCACTCACCAGCGCCCTGCAAAGACGCCTCACTGTGCAGAGAGAAGGTGGAGATGGCAGATCCAGTGCAGAAGCCAATAGCAATGCCCTAGAACTGGGAACACCGTGGAGGGGATCAGATGTGCCGCTGCCTCGGGGGAACAAGTCCCAGAGGGGGTGTCTCCGGGAGATCTCCCTCTGCCAGGTCTGGAGCAGAGGCAGGGCCAGGCCTTGACATGTATCTCTGATAAAGCAAGGACTGGAGCCTCCTCACCCTGATGAACTGTGGAGGCGGGCTCTGAACAACCGGAAAGACTGAGGCTCCCACCCACTGCCCAGAAGGTCTGTGATGTGGAGAAAAAGATACATCACTGTGTTTCCATCACAACAGCAGAGCGAAGCTACAGTCCTTCCACCAGAATACTGCTGATGGCCGAATCTTCATCCAAAAGGCCTTTTACTTTCGTTTGATGTCCAACTCCATAAATACTCACTGAATATGGACAACATGCAGGGTACCAGACCTATGTGCTTATTTGTAACTAAAGAGGTATTTTTACAGAAAATGCATAGGCCGTCCTGGATGAGTCAGGGTTTGCCAGAGAAACAGACCAGTGGGCTGTATATAATAACATAGAAGAGATTTTCTGAGGGACGTGGAAATCTTCTCTTCTGTATTACTTCGTTTTTTTTTTCCTTTGAGATGGAGTTTTGCTCTTATTGCCCATGCTGGAGTGCAATGGCATGATCTCAGCTCACCAGCTCCCAGGTTCAAACAATTCTCCTGCCTTAGCCTCCCGAGTTGCTGGGATTACAGGCAAGCACCACCACGCCTGGCTAATTTTGTATTTTCAGTAGAGACAGGGTTTCTCCATGTTGGTCAGGCTGGTCTCGAACTCCTGACCTCAGGTGATCAGCCCGCCTCAGCCTCTCAAAGTTCTGGGATAACAGGCGTGAGCCACCGCACCTGGCCCTCTTCTGTATTACTCTACAGACCCCACTGGTCTGTTTCTCCCTTTACAGCTCACAGGATCATGGAGGCTGAGAAGTCCCAGGTTAAACTATTTGCAAGCTGGAGCCCCGGGAAAGCATGTGGTGCACACTCAGTCCTGGTCTGAAGGTCTGAGTCCTAGGTAGGGTGGGTGAGAATGGGGGCCAGGGCAGTAATGTGAGTCCTAGAGTCTAAGGCCTGAGAACCAAGAGCACAGGTGTCCAAGGGCAAGAGGAGACAAATGTCCCAACTCAGAGAGGAAGAATGTGCCCTTTCTCTGCCTCCTTGTTCCACCAGGGCCCACAGTGGATTGGATGACAATGCCCGCCCACACCAGGGAGGGGTCTTCTTGACTCAATCCGTGGGTTCACATGTGCTCTCATTAAGAAACACCCTCCCAGACACACCCAGGAATAATGTTTCACCAGCTGTCTGGGCACCCCATGGCCCAGGCAAGTTGGCACATGAACCACACCACACACTCTGCCAGCCCAGGAATCTTCTCTGCAAAAAGAGGCTTGCCCTCCTAAGAAGGCTGCTCCAGGGCCTGGGCCCCTCAAACTGGCTCCTGAACCCCGACACACAAGGAGAAAGCCTCTCATCAATGCAACCTTGGTGATAATAAAATTACAAATACCATGTTTATGTTTCTGGAGAAGGGAAATAGGCCGGCTGAGACTTGTGGACAAGAAGACCATGGACAAAATATACAGAAACATGCAAGCATGGCTGTTCTGGGCAGGAATGCCGGGCTGGCTTTGCACGGCTCATGAGCCCTGATCTCATCCAAAACTGCTCAGGACAAGAGGGTGGGTGGGGCCTGGAAGTGGATGCAGCTGGAGGCCTCTCTACACTTCTGATGTGATTTCATATTGGATGGAAGAGTGTCTCTGTCTTTCTGAGCCATCCACTTTGTTCTCATGCAGATGAGAAGACCTGCGGGCAAGGCTGTTGCTGCTCTCTCTTCTCTGACAAGCTCAATCGTGGTATTTATTTGGAGTGATTAGCAGTGGAAGAACAGAGCTTCTCTCTTAGAATTAGTCTCCCAGGGTGGACATCCTAAGGTGGTGTTTTTTCTTGTTTTTTAATTTTGTTTTGTTTTGTTTTTAATTTTTAAAAAAGGAGCAAGAGTGGCTTTTGCTGTGGTATCATGTCATGTTTCTTTCAATAGAATCTGTAGAAAATAAGGACAAACCATGATTCGGTGAGCCTGGCCCTCTGGAAAGCCACTTTGAGGGGAATGTTTGAGCTCCTTACACAGAAGTGGTTCCCAGGCCCCTCGCTGCTGGGGCGACACTGGGTGTGGCGTGAAGCCTGGGTGAGCCATGCACCATTTTGGCTGGACTGTTTCCCTCTCAGAGAATGCAATTGTTCATCTGCTCAGTGGTATCAGCAAACAAGCAGCATCCCATGGGTGAAACCCCAAATGCCTGGCAAGGCCTCCAGCCCACCTTCATGTGAGTGTGTGGAGCCTCACGCTCAGCTCACAGGGTCACCACTCAGGAAGGTCAGGGACACAGCCTGCAGGGCTCTCGAGCCCAGTAGAGCTGGGGAGGGAGGGAAGGATTGACAGAGAAGGAAGCTCAGCCACACAGCCAGGTGCCTCAAGCCACACAACCATGGGGTGCACATGGCCAGCAATGTCCAAATCCAGGGGGCCCTGCTGTCCTGGAAGTTGGAGAAAGCCACCAACAGGTTCTCCACTTACTCTCAGGGCCAGCCATCAATGGTCCTTAAAAACCCCTGACAGTGGGTCCTTTGATCCACCCCTTGCCAAAGCCGCAACCTCATCCCTTCTCCCACAGCAGGGGCTTCAGCCCTCCTCCTGCCTCCCAAGCCCTCAGCCTGGCCCCTGGTTTTGGCAAGCCCTGATCTTCTGCTTCTGTAAAGAGATGAAGGCATCAGACTCAGCTCCTTCCACCTTCTATTGTTTTTCCAACTCAGATCTATTGGTCTTGACCATCCAGGCCCATAGGGAAAAGCATCCTTAGCTATTGTTTGCAGCAACCCTTTGGACAAACCATACCATCTTCCTGACCCCCTGGTTCCTTATCTCTAAGTATCAGAGACACCCACACTTATCACCCAGCGTGATCTCATGCCAGGTAAGTCTAAGGTAATTGGGGCCAAGGGCTGTTCTGAGGTTAAATAATGTAATTTCTATCAAGAATATGACAACACGAGACTGCAGTAAGCCGTGATGGCACTGCCACACTCTAGCCTTGATGACAGTGTGAGACCTTCTCTCAAAAAAAAAAAAGAATATGACAACAGCTCCTTGATATGATAAACACAGAGTTACTGTATGACCAACTCTCCACTCCTAGGCATGTACCTAGGAGACTTAAAAGCAGTGCTTAAATACATATTTGCATAGGAGTGTTCTTGGCAGCATTATTCATAATAAACAAAAAGTGGAAACAACCCAAGCGGTGTATCACAAAATGTAGTATATTTATACAATGAAATACGGTAGTGTTCCTCCATAAAAAGGAATGAAATTTTGTTTGTTTGTTCATTTGTTGTGACGGAGTCTTGCTGTGTCGCCCAGGCTGGAGTGAAGTGGCATGATCCTGGCTCACTGCAACTTCCACCTCCCAGGTTCAAGCAATTCTCCTGCCTCAGCCTCCTGAGTAGCTGGGACTAAAGATGTGTGTCACCACGCCCGGCTAATTTTTGTATTTTTAGTAGAGATGGGTTTTCACCATGTTGGCCAGGCTGGTCTTGAACATCTGACTGCAAGTGATCTGCCCGCCTCAGCCTCCCAAAGTGCTGGGATTACAGGTGTGAGCCACAGGACCCAGCCAGGAATGAAGTTCTGACACAGGCTACAGTGTGGCTGAGCCTTGAGAATGTTATGCTCTGTGAAATAAGCCAGACACAAAGGGCCATATAGTGCCTGGTTCCATTTACATGAACTGTCCAGAATAGGCACATTCATGGAGATGAGAAGTAGATAGATGGTTACCAGGGGCTGGGGGAGGAGGGAATGAGGGGTGATTGCCAATGGGTGTGGAACTCCCCTTTGTAGGGACATGATAACATCCTACGATTCGGTACTGTTCACGGTTGCCCAGCATTGCCAACATACTTAATGCCTCTCGGCTCAGCCACTTTAAAGTGATTAATACCATACATTTTATGTTTTGTATATTGTTAAAACAATTAAAAGGGAGGCCCTCAGACTAAGGGTACCCTAATGCCTTGGGTTCTTACATAAGCAAAATTAAACTTAAGGCCAGGGGCGGTGGCTCATGCTTGTAATCCCAGCACTTTGGGAGGCCGAAGCCAGTGGATTACTTGAGGCCAGGAGTTCATGACCACCCTGGCCAACATGGTGAAATCCCACCTCTACTAAAAATACAAAAAAATTAGCCAGGCATGGTGGCAGGCACTTGAAATCCCAGCTACTCGGTAGGCTGAGGTGGGAGAATCACTTGAACCTGGGAGGCAGAGATTGTAAGATTGAAGTGAGTAGAGATCGTGCCGCTGAACTCCAGCCTGGGCAACAGAGTGAGACTGTCTCAAAAAAATAAAATAAAATAAAATAAGAGAGAGAGAAAAAAGAAACTTAAGCTCAGCCAATCACAGGCAGCCAAGTAGGGATGAGTTCTATTACGAGGAACTCCCCCTGGCTGGAAAGTTCAAATGAAAGAACTGCTCCACTTTAACCAATTAAATAATTTCTTTGCTCTGCTTCCACATTCACCCTATAAAAGTTTTCCCTCCAAGCCACTCCAGCAGAACCCCCAACCAGCTGGGATCTGGAGCTGCCCTATTCATGAATAGCTTTCTGCTGACATAAACCCTTTAAAGTTTTAATGTGCCTATGTTTATTTTTTAACAGTATCTTACCACGATTTTTTTAAAAAGAAAGCAAGTTCTGGTGATTCAGCTCCTTCCTGCCCCTATCCAGGGTCTCCCTTTAAACACAGACTCTATGACATTACTGGCTTCTCCTTGGTCATTGCAATGGGCAGAAGAACAGCCCTGCAAAGATGCTCACATCCCAGTCCTTATCCTAGTCCACGTCCCAGTCTACCTTTCAGTCCATGTCCTAGTCAGTGTCCCAATTCCTGAAACCTGCGAACATGTCACCTTACATGGCAAAAGGAACTCTGCACGTGCAATTAAGGAACTGAAGATGGGGAGCTGATCTCGGGTTATGGGGGGCGGGGGTCCAGGGTAATTAGGGTTCTTACACAAGGGAGGGAGGAGGGTCAGAGGAAGAGATGTGTCCTTGGAAGCAGAAGTCAGTCTGAGAGAGATTGGAGGATAGCATGCTGCTAGCTTTGAGGATGAAGGGACCATGAGCCAGGGAACACAGGCAACCTCTAGAAGTTGGAACAGGCAATTAAATGGGTCCTCTTCCAGAGCCTCCAGAAGGAATGCAGCCCTGACCACCCATTTTGCATGGAAATCTGTATAATTTTAAGTCACCAGGTTTCTGAAAATTTCTAGCAGCAACAATAGACAGACAAGTCCTACACTCTTCCAACATGTTTGGTCCCACCACTATTAGTCTGCTCCTCAGCCTTGGCCCCGCCATCCACTCTATCTTTCATTCCATCTCTCCCTCATCCTGCCTGAAAAATTCCTAGGGTTGTTCTCCTGCCCTCACCTTCAGGGAAATCACCTTGGACCTTATGTGTGTGGACACAGCCAAAGTCAAGCTGCATTTTGAACACTCTCCCAACAGAGAATAATTCTTGCCTTTCCAATGGCTACCAACAGGAGGGCCACGGAACAGATGGTAATCATGCTCCATTGCTGCAGAAGGCATTATGGAATCTTCCAATTAAAGGTATTTTAATTACTCCTAGTCCCACAGCCCCAGCTTGGTCTTCCAGCCTTCTGATAAGGATGTTACAGGAGTGTGAGAATGGGATTTGTCCCAAGACGGATTCTCTAAGGCCTACCTGAGCCGCTGTCTTTCCCTCTGGAATGCACTTCAATTATGCTCTGCTGGTCATAACACTTTACATCTGAGGAGGAAATTGTATAATCCCTTTAGTGACAATTAAAAGGAAGGATTTGCCTGCAGGTCATCGAGAGCATCTCAGAAACATTGCCTGGCTGTTCTCTCCTTTTCTTACTTTAATCCTGTTATCTTGTTTCCTTGGGGCATCTTCCTTTATTACTTTTAAAACCTTATCAGAGAGGAAGAAAAACAATCAGAATACTTACACGATGGTTATCTTGCAGTGGTTGGAATCCATGTAAGGCACCTCAGAGAACTTTAACCCAGAAGGGTCCTTGAAATAGAGAAGAGGCACTGATGCTCCTGCCCCTGGCTTCCCCGGGTCCTGAATCAGAAGGGCCCTGCAGACACAGATGGCTCTTTGGAAACTTGTTCCGTGACTGAGGGCTGATGTCCATCAAGGGCAGGATCAGACAGGCAGATACCATGAGGACCACCTGGTACTTACCCCTCACTTCACAATGGGATCTGAAACCCAGAGAAAAGGAAGAACTGGGCCCAAGCTTCGGAGTCCAGGGCTCGCGATCTGTTTGCTCAGAGGGGCAGCCTCTGTTTGAAGATCTCAGTGTCCTTTTAAAAATTCATAAAGAAGGAGGCTTGGAGAGAGAGAAAGAGCACACATAGGAAGACGCTGTAACTACAAAAGTCAGTACTCAGAGGGGCTCAAGTGAAAGTGGAAAGCAGAACAAGGAATGTTTGCCTGAACTTGGAATGAACATCATCTGTCAGATGTGCATGCTCCAGGAGTTTGCAAAGGGCTTGCCCATGTACTGGGCACCTTTCTGGGGGGTCCCATGCCTCTCTCCTTGCCAGAGAGTATGCATGGCCATACCTCAGCATCCCAGCACCAAATACAGACGCTGTGCGCAGCAGGTGCTCCATCAATGAATAGAAGGGCAAATCCATGATCTCAATGAGCCCTTAGGGATCCCCCGCCTCAGCTGCCTGTTTTGCAGAAGAGAAAAGGCCATTGTCACACAGGGAAGCTTCCAGCCTGTTCCAAATGCCTCCTCATTGACCTAACTGCACAGCACGTTGAGCTGGATGGGACTCTGCCAGGGCTCAGTGAGGCATTTGATATGGTTAGGCTTTGCGTCCCCACCCAAATCTCATCTTGAATTGAATCACCAGGTGTTGAAGGAGGAACCTAGCGGGAGGTGACTGGAAAATGGGGGCAGTTTCCCCCATGCTGTTCTACTGATAGTGAGTGAGTTCACATGAGATCTGATGGTTTTATAAGTGTTTGGCGAGTTCCTCCTTCACTCACTCTTCTCTCTCCTGCCATCATGTGAAGAAAGTGCCTTGCTTCCCCTTCACCTTCCACCATGATCATAAGTTTCCTGAGTCCACCCCAGCCATGTGGAACTGTGAGTCAATTAAACCTCTTTCCTTAATAAATTGCCCAGCCTCAGGTAGTATCTTTATAGCCATGTGAGAACAGACTAATACAGCATTCTATAGATTTTTTTCATCCTCTGAAAACCCCAGCATCTTCCATTGCCTTATTCACATAAAGCATCAGGCATGAACTGGGCAGATGTCCAGATGGGTCATTCTAGCCCCTCCAAATGCTTCATGAAACTGAAGGCACAGACCTGGCCTTGAATGGCCACATGATCTTGGACACTTTTTAACCTCAATTCCTTCCCTGCAATGGACTGACAGTACCTGCATCTCAGGGCTTCTACGAGTGTTACCCAAGACAGCAAATTGGCCTCTGCCTGAAAAGTGAGGCTGTAGTGGACAGTCATTAAAAACCTCTTTCTCCCTTGATGATGTAGCCCCTTCCCTCAAGGAGCTCAGCCCCTCAGCATACTGAGACAGTGACTCTGTAAAGAAAACACGTTGGGAAACCTGCGTTTGAAGCATCTGTGGACTCTTGGGTGGGGAGTGGGGAGAAAAGCAATCTCACCCAAAAGCTTCACCCCCTTTCAGAACTGTTTTGCAGGAGAGCACCACAGTTCTCTGAGAGAACTGCTCAGAGGTAGGCAACAAATACTGCATGATTCCACTTATGTGAGGTCCCTAGAGGAGTCAAATTCACAGAGACAGAGAATAGAATGGTGGGTGCTAAGGGCTGTGGAGGAGAAGGGGAGTTAGTGTTTAATGGCTATAGAGTTTCAGTTTGGGAAGATAAAAAAGTCTGGAGATGGATGGTGGTGATGGTTGTACATGAAGGTACTAAATATCACTGTATTGTATATTCAAAAACAGTTAAAATGGTAATTTTTTTGTTATGTACATTGCACCACCAAAAAAATGAATGAATAAATAAATAATAGATAAACAGTGGTAGTAGTTACATGGTAGGAGCTACCACTTATGTAGGGCTTCTTGTGTGGCTTTTGGTTACCAACTCATTATGTGCATGAGAGACACAGTTAGGAGGCATTAGGAAGAGAAAGCAAGACCAATGGGAAATGTGGGTATTTGTTAGCTAGGGCTGCATAACAAATTACCACTGAGTGGTTATTTCCTCATGTTCTGGAGGCTGGTGAGTCCAAGATCAACGTTTCAGCTGTGGTTCCTGATGAGGGCACTCTTTCCAGCTTTCAGGTGGCAGCCTTCTCAATGTGTCCTTATGTGGCAGAGGGAGAGCTCTAATGTCTCTTCTTATAAGGATGCCAATCCTGTCAGGTTAAGGCCCCATCCTTAGGACCATCTTTAACCTTAATTCTCTCCTTAAAGGCCCTATCCCCAAATGTAATCACATTGGAAGCTAGACTTTCAACATATAAATAGAGAGGAGTGAACTTTGTTCCTAAAAGAAGGGAAAGACGGATTAGATATGGGTGGAGACAAAGACTGGCTCCACTTTGCTGCCTCAGGGCTCAGAGGATACCTAGGCATTTGAGAAGCAGAAAAAATAAGGAGGGAAAGTGGTGTCTTGAGGGATGAGGGGGCAGTTATAAGCTTTCTTTCCTATACTGAGTTTGAAATAAACCCAGGATAGGCAGTAAAACAACCCTGGAGCTTTGTATATATGCCAGGGCTGGACTTGAAAATGGGGAGCCATAAATTCATGAGTTCACCCAACTTCAGCTCTGTGCCTGAGGAGCAGCCCAGAAGCAAAACAAGAGAGCTAAGCTCATCAGGCTTAGAGTCAAGGGAAAGGAGGGTCACTGACTACAGCTGGGCAGGGATAAATCGCAGAAGAACATTGAAAAATGGCAAGGAAGCATTTAGAAAGGAGGGTAGGGAAGGAAGAGGGTGGCCCAGATGCTTTGAGCAAATATGTGAAGGCTGAAAAGAGACTGAGGCTACACAGCTTATGTAACTTACCTGAAAAAACATATAACACTAAATGATGGAGTCTTAAAAAAAAAAAAATGTACTGGTCAGAGTTAAACAGGCAAGGAAGATTTTATCCAAGACTGTTGCAACCTGGGAGAGAGATTGAACTCAATTCCACTGAAACAACAGGTGGGAGGGTTTTGAGGCTTTGGAATGAGCTAGGGGTGAAGTCCTAGAGGACACTGGGGGCTGATGTGATCAGGCTGTGTGTGTTTGCCAATCACCTCTCATCAACATCAGGATCCCCTCCCTCAGGGACTGGGAGCCGGGGGCACCATCTTCCTGATGATCATGTTTTGAAGGAACCACTTCCAGGTCCTTGAGAAATACATTCCTGGGTTGTAGAAGGTTTCCATCTCAAAGGGCCAGAGAGAGACTTACGACCACAATTTTTCTAAAGCAATGCTCTAAGCAAAGGGAGGTCAGGGGCCTCGAGTCAGGAAGAAGCCTGCCCAAGCATCAGCCAAGCTGATGGGAACATTCAGGCTGTCCTGGCCAAGTCCTAGAATCATCTGAAGGACAAAGAAATGGAAGCTATGAAAGGAAGAAGGACCTGTTCAGCACAGAGCCAACTTGCACCCCTGAGCACTTGTGGCTCTGTTTGCAGTGTCCTGGGGCACCAGCTCCTGAAGTCAGGAAGGAAGCAGCCGAGCAGCTCCAAGGCTGAGCAGTGGGCCCAAGGGGCCTCCCTAGGCAGCCACAGAGAAGAACCATGGGAGGGTTCCTGTCCTGTGCATCTGCACATTCAGCCCTGCAGCCACTGCACTAACTTCTCACCATCACAGTCTCCATTGTACAGATGAGGAAACAGGAAAACAAACAACTTTCCCAAGGCTCCCAGAGCTACAGCCATCTGCATTTTCCTCACTCCCTTGCTGCCCTTTCCCGGGACATCACTCTTGCTTGGATCGACAAGGATGGCCCAGTAAGGAGCAGCCTTCATACTAAGCCCACATGAAGGCCTTGTGCTCACAGGAGAGTCTGTGTGTAGCTGTTCACATTTGGAAGACTTTGACGTTTGATCCCAACTTTTTTGCCCTCTTCCTTTTTATGCAATTAAAATCAATACCATAAAACCTCAATAGCACATAAGGAAGCAGGAAGCCCTCACCAGATGATGAACCTGCTTGGTGTCTTGTTTTTGGACTTCCAGCCCTGAGTTCGTGGTATTTTGCTATCACTGCCCAAATGAACCAAGACTGCCAGGGTCCTCTTGCCAGAGCCAGCAAGCACCTGGGTTTACAGGTGAGTGGGAAGAGAACCAAGAGGGCTACCTGATGAATGTGTCCTCCAGGTCCAGGGCTGTGGGCTCAAAGAGAGGGGAAGCAAGAACCAGGCTTCTCCCAGGCTGCCTGTGGGATGGAAAGAGTCATGGCAGCTGCCCCTCAGGGCAGGGGGAAGGTGGATTGGGCAGCTCTGCCTTGCTTTGAGTCTCAGGCTCCCGGCATGGAGGGAAGAGGTCCCATCAGGGAGGAGCTGGGCTTGCTTTCCTCACAAGGGTGAGAGCAGGACTGCGTGATGCCCATCGGCAAGGGTGGCACTCGGCTTCCCTGCATCCAGAGCGCCGTCAAGGCAACCTGACTCAGCACTCCTGCACCCAGGGCCTCAGGTGAGGCTCTTTAGAGATGCTGGCAGGATCTGGGGGACATTGGGCTGCTTGGAATGGACGGGCTGCCTTCCAAATCACAGAGATTTGAGTGGACAAGATGGCCAGGCTCCAGTCCAGTGCCAGAGAGCATGCAGCTGAGAGGTGAATTGGCAGGCAGAAACACCGACGGATGGCAAGGGTGACCAGGAGCTGCCACTCAGAGCCCAGAATGCCCAGCAAGCGCCATCCTGGAGGCTGTCATGCCCTGGAGGCAGGAGCAACCACTGGTCCCAGGACAAAGACTCCCTGAGAGTGAGGCCCGGATAGGACAGGGTGGTAGGAAGGCCACCCAGCCCCATGGACCTCGCTTGGTCTGCTGCCTGCCTGTGCCCTGACACTCTGCGGGTTCTGGCTCCACCTCATCACCCAGATGCCCACCATGTCCTGCTGAGCACACATCTGACCGCTCAAACCTGCTCAAACAAAGCATTGCTGCCAGAAGCCGCAGTCTCTGAAGTAGAGATGGTGGCTGCCTCCCCCGCCAGCTCTGAGTTTTCATCGATTCATTCTATAAATGGGAATCAATGCCATTTATGGCCTTTCTCCCATCACTGCCTTTGCAGTAGCTTCGGCTTCAAGCCAGCAGCTATTTAAAGTCTTCGTGATGCTGAGACTTGCCTACATTAATATTCAAATGTTGTTGTAATTACCTGTGACACTTATTGAGTTGTGGCTGGGCCAACCACTTCATATGTAGACTTCATTCGATCTTCGGGACTGACCTATGATGTATACACGATGACGGGCCCCATCCCCTGTACTCATCCTCAGATGCGGAAGCCCAGCTCAGAGCAGGAAGAAGGGGTAGTCCCACAGCCACCTGTGAGAGGCAAAGGTGGGATGTGAATATGACACTCCAACTCCAGAGCCTGCCTCTGTTTAAAAAAATCATCCAAGACTTGCAAATAAGCAAGAGGATGGCTTCCGACGCCACATGGGGCTACTGTCTAGCAGCCCACACATGCGAGAGTTCGTTCTTTAGGGAGGCTCCTTTCCTATTGCTCTTCCCTACTGATTCGTTCCCAGACTCTGAAATTACTTGTCAAGCTGTGGATTTCTGCCTGGCAAAGATGCAAATGACTTCTACCTAGTGAAGAAGATAACCCCACAGGCGATGACTTCATTGCCCTGGAGGACAGCAACCAGCTTTGCCTTTAACGTAGCAACCTGATTTCAGCTCGCCTTCCTGGCTTACGGTGTAAGCACCTGTTCCTCAAATTCTCCTTTGAATGGGGTTCACCCTCCTGCCAGCTCCCTGTTCAGTGAGGTAAGTTAATCTTTGAGGAGTGTTCATTCCGTATTTCCAGGAGAGTCCTATTTTTAACTGTTCAGAGGGATGTTTTGATGGCTCTGAGCTCCAGCCCTGCTGGAAAGCCTGTCCCTCCTCAGAGGTATGGCTCCAAAGCCCCTCCTCTTTAAGCTTTCTCAGTCCAGCTTTATCCTCTGACTGTTCTACCCAATGACACTCATCCTTAACTGCACCCCACCTCCATAAGGTGTGGAAAATAAAATGTCAGGACCCTCTAAATGTATTATGCCAAGGGAGAGATTAAGCCCTAGAGACTGAGTGATGTAGCATGTTTGCAATTCTGCTTCTTAGATTATAAATGAGGAGAGATGAATTATCTTCCTCATTGCTCTTGTACCAGGCCTCCCCCTTCCAATCCAAGACTTTGCTATGGATTCACTGCCTCCTTTATTGCCCTGTACCCAACTCAGCCCAGATGGTGCTCAAGACCCCATAACCATTACATCTTCAGTGTAGAATGTTAAATATACCTTTTCTGAAAGAAAAAGACCACCTCAACTAATCAGATTGTTGTAACTATACATTTAACCTTATATAGAAAGATACTGAAATTCTGTTAGTCTTCCCTGAACTTTGTTGATGTATGCAATCCCAAACTTCTGCACTTTGGAACACTGACTTGCATTCTTTGGAATCTGTGTTTCCCGGGTGGCTCATCCTCAGCTTTGCAACTGAATGAACTCTCTTTAAACTAGATTCTGACCCTTTTGTTTACTTGAGGTTTACAGTGCCTATAGCATATGCACAGCCCTGCTCACCCCCACCCCCAGCCAACAATGGCTTCCAATTAGGTTACTTTCACTCATCCTCTCTCCTGGAGTCCCTGCAACCCCAATGGAAGGTACATATATATATAGTTCCATGCCTTTCATTTCTACCTATATGCAATCACGGGGACAGCACACCTCTCTCGGTTGTTGGATGGATGAACGTATGGATGGATGTTGAATGTTGAATGTTGAATTGGATGAATGGATGTGTGGATTGATAGATGGATGAATGGTAGATAGATGGGTGTGACTGATGGATGGATGGATGGATGGATGGATGGATGGATGGATGGATGATGGGTGATGGATTGATTGGTGGATGGATGGTTGGATGGACAGAGGGATTATGATAGATCAGAAGACATGCTTGACAGTTCTAAAAAGCTGCAACTTAGCCTCTGAGTCTGTGAGTGACCTTGGGCAGACTATGTCTTCTCTCTGGGCCTCAGTTTCCTGACCTATTAACTGTGGGAGCAGACTGGCTGATTCCAGAGGCTTCTCCCAGCTCTCAGCCTCTGATTGTATTACGTATGCTATAAATTGATTCACAGAGAAATTTTTGAACATCAAGACTCTCAATGACAGTAAGTTTAGAAAGAAAAAATATTAATAATGTGAAATTCAAAAACAAAACAAAAACTCTGCCATCACAATCAGAGTTCTGTTTGTCAGGAAGCTGCAGAAGCTGAAGTTAACAGGATGGAATCATCCACCTGCTTATTATTTATTCATGGGATGAGCCCCAGCAGCAGAGGAAGCCTCCTCTCCACCAGTGTTGGCTGGGAGGGCCAGAAAACAGGGAAGTTTCAGGGCTGTTCAAGCAGAACTTGACCTTTCCACCTTCTCCTTCCCTGAAAGGAGGGCAGGTGGCCAGAGGTGGCTGGGCATCTGTGAGCAGTGGGCAGGAGTGCTGGGTCAAAAACAACTGGCCACCTGCCCCTGCAGATGATTGAAGAGAGAGGAGCTAAGAGGTTGGCATCTCCCATTGGTTGGGTAATTTGACAGTTTTGATGGAGAAGGGAATTTTCCCTTTTCCTCAGCCTGGGAACTTGGCTTTCCAATACCTAGGTGGTGGCATCTATTCCCATTTCAATGCAGACTGATTTTCAGCTGCCAGGGACCCCTGCAGCTCTTTTCTATCAAATTTGCATTGCAATGATTGGAGACGGCAGGGGATTGGGAGCCAATTTTTTAGCTGTGAGCTTATCAATGCAGGAGTCTGCCCAAAGTTAACTTCATCTTGTCCCAGGAAAAGCACCCCCCTCCTACTCCATGCCCAATCTGACACCTATTTCAAAATAAAAAGAAGAAAAGTTAATAAAAATCAGAGGGTTCACTAGACTGAATACTTAACATGACTGCGGTGATAAAAAAAAATGTGTAAGAATATCTCACGGAAGATGTACATGGAGTTCAGATTAAGAAATTCCATCCCCGAGAAACAGGCAGCTTTCTTCTTCAAAGCTCCTATGTGTCAAAGTCTCTTAGAGAAAGAGAAGTGGGTGGGAGATGGAAACTGGGTTTTGAAGACTCTTCTAGGAAAACAGAAAAATGCTCTCTTAAGTGATAAGGAGTTCTCACAGAAACGGCAGCTTCCAGTTATCTAAAGTAACAGAAGGCCCTTGAAGTTCAGGACCGCAGAGTACTGGGCCCAAGTTCTCACTGAATCTTGGGTGAAGACACAGGCACAGCAGAGTGGGGGACCGACCCATTGGGAGCGTGAGGCCTGCTCAGAGGTTGCCGGAGGCAAACCCTGCCAGGGTGTTCATTTGCTGATGAGACAATTCGGCTGAGTGGAGACACTGCCTGGATGTCGGCTGAGACTCAGAACAAGAGGGAGATCAGTACATTCAATCCAAGAAGAGCAGCCAACTGCGGGGAGCCTGGCCACCCTGGCTCCGGCAGGTAACCACACAAAGCTGTAGGCAGAGCTGTCCGTGGAATCCAACTAACTCCTAATGGCCCAGCACTCCGTGCAAATGTGTAATACAGCAAGTGAGAGACGGCCTCAGAGACAGGCCAGGTCTAGGTTCCGGGTCAGCCAGCCTCCAGCCAGGTGACCTTGGACATACTTGAACTTCTCCTCCCCGGTTTTCTCATCAGTCATCATGGGTTATTAGCTCTCTACCAGGAGTGCTGCTGGGATTAACCTCTAAAAATACGGATAAAGGTCGGGCTCCATGGCTCATGCCTGTAATCCTGGCACTTTGGGAGGCCGAGGCAGGTGGATCACCTGAGATCAGGAGTTTGAGACCAGCCTGGCCAACATGGTGAAACCTCATATCTACTAAAAATATAAAAACCAGCCGAGTGTGGTGGTGCACGCCTGTAATTGCAGCTACTCGGGAGGCTGAGGCAGGAGAATTGCTTGAACCTGGGAGGAGGAGGTTGCAGTGAGCTGAGATTGCATCACCGCATTTCAGCCTGGGTGACAGAGCAAGACTCCAGCTTAAATAAATAAATAAATAGGCCAGGCGCCGTGGCTCATGCCTGTAATCCCAGCACTTTGGGAGACTGAGGCAGGCAGATCACAAGGTCAGGAGATCAAGAACATCTTGGCCAACATGGTGAAACCCCGTCTCTACTAAAAATACAAAAATTAGCCGGGCATGGTGGTGGGCACCTGAAATCCCAGCTAGTCTGGAGGCTGAGGCAAGAGGATCACTTGAACCCGGGAGGCGGAGGTTGTGGTGAGCTGAGATCGTGCCACTGCACTCCAGCCTGGGCGACCAGTGAAACTCCGTCTCAAAAAAATAATAATAAAAAATAAATAAAATAAAATAAAATACACATAAAGCATGTAGAACACCTACCGCGCTTGTGAAAGAAGAAGATAAGCCCCCGGTCACCTGCTTGCTCATGCCCTAAATCCAGAAGACACAGGCAGGCCATGGCAGGAGGGGCCCACAGGGTAGCTTCTGCTCCTAGAATGGAGCCACAGAAGGTCTGGAGGCTTGGGGGTCCAGGGCTCTCCAGGTCGTGCTTGCATCTACTCACACTGACATGGAAGGACCTGCTGTGAGGGGAACCCTAGCTAGTCTCGGAAGGGAGAAGAGGGGGCACGCACTGCCCCAGCTGCCTCCAGCAGCCACACCAAGCACAGAAGGCCAGTGATGCTCCACAGACGCGGCAAAGCTTGCAGGCCCAACCCAAACACACTCTTCCCAACTTCATACAATCTCAATCAAAACCTTATCGGACTATTTCTACAACCTGACAAAAGGATACTCAAATTTACCTGGAAAAATAAATTGCCAAGAACAACCAATAGATAAAGAAAGAAAGAAAAAGTGGGGGTGGGGATGGAGAATAATGGAAAAGAGATTTCCATGTCAAATAAGAGGTTGTATGATTATTCAAAACAATTGTGGCAATGTAGTGGTGGGTGGGACGAGGATGCATACAGATAAGAATAAATCTCCCAGAACCAGATCTAAGTAAATATAGAATTTCAAGGGAGGGAGATGGTTTATTTGATAAACAGCAAGGAAAGTTTGATGCTTAAACATTTCGATAGAAACAAAATCCAAGCCTTACTCATAGTGCACACCAAAATGACTAGAAGGTTAAAATTCTGATAGCAAAATAAAATAAAATCATGAAACTTAAAATAGAACAAAGCATAGGACACTATTGACCTCATCTCAAAGGAAGCAAAGTCTTTAAGAGCAAAATAGAAAGAATAGCAAATATATTTGTAGGAAAAGTTTATATCTTAAACTGCATAAAGGTAAAAAAAATAAATTTTGCTAGAAAATTAACACTAACAGAATTCAGAGGAAAAAAACAAAAACAAAAATTTCATCACAATATGTGACAATGTCCTTCATACATAAACTGCTCTTAAAAAAAAAAACTACAATAAAATAATAGCCCAAATTGAAAAATCGGCAAGGAGGATTAACTGGTAATTCATCAAAGGAAAAGGAAAAAATACCAAAGAAAACATGTAAAAGAGTAGCTTCAAGAGTAACTGAATGCATGCTACTTAGCACAATGAACTATTACATTTTTATTTTCTTAATAAGGATCACTTAGCTTAAATGAAGCTTCTGGAACAACCATGAGAGCAGCCTGTGAAGGAAGAACCAAAGACCAGAGAAACGGTCCTGCTGGAATGGAGCTGTTATTACCAGCCAGCCCTATTACCGTTTGATGATGGAACATACTTCATCCTAAATGAGTGTGCGATGCTTATCTGAAATCCAGATTTAACTGGGCACCCTTTATTTCATCTGGGAAGCCCACGCATGAGGCTTCTGCACTATATCCAACCAATGGGGCCCTCCTCTGTCTTCCGGGAAGGAGAGGGAAGCACTTCTGCGACCCAGCGTTCAGGGGAGCAAGACGCTTTGCAGCATCTGCCCGGACATCCCCTCCAGGCTCCTGGCATCCCATGCCTTCCCTACCAGGGCCCCGACCCCAGGGGAAGGAGACTCTTGAGGTTTGATAGTCTTGTCTTCTCTCAAGTCCTCCCTTTTCACAACCACGTCGAGGGCCTGATCTCCAGCTCATTCTACCGCAGAAGCAAGGGATTCTTTAAAGAGGGCCCCTGACTCCCATGTTGCCTTAATTGGTGATTGATCAACTTAAGTCTGTCATTTTCTCTCTTCTGAACACAGTTCTTTCACTTTGTATTTCTCTGTTCTGGGAAAATGGCAGAGGTATGACACGAGCCAGTATAAACCTGCTTCCAACCTCTGTTCACACAGGTGGAAGTTGTCACAACTGACAGCTCCCAAGCACTAGGGATGAAGGATTCCCCATCTCCCCCAGCAGTGGGGCCCCTGTGGCCAGACAGCCAGAGAGGGAGACCAACGCCAGAACCCCATCCTCAAAGTGTGCATCCTGGAAGGCAGCGTCTGCAAACTGAGGGTGATTTGTCAGCAAAAGGGAACATACATAAGCTGTGTGCAAACTTCCTAATCCCAGCAGCGTGGGGGGTGTGTGGACAGCCTGGCAAAAAGGTCTGTGCGTCCATCACTGCATCTTCCACAGCTACTGGGTGAACAGAGGTGAAGATGATCATGATGACAGTGACAGTGGCCCCATACATCATCATTAGTTACGATCTTCGACATCAGGCTTGATTTTTCTCAAGTAGGAAAGGGTGTCATGACATTGCTATGGCATACACCATTGTGTCCGCCCCCGCCCCCGACCTCCGGCCAAATTCATATGTTAAAATCCCAATCCCCAGTGTGATGGTATTAGGAAGTGACCTTTGGGAGATGATGAGGGCGTGAGAGCGGAGCCCTCATAAATGGTATCAGTGCCTTCATAAAAGAGGCCTGAGAGAGAGAGAGAGAGACCCTTCCCCCTCCCACCACATGAGGGCACAGTGGGAAGGCCCTGTCTCTGAACCAGGAGGCCTCACCAGACACTGCACCTGTGGGTGCCTTGACCTCGGACTTCCTGCCTCCAGAACTGGGGGAAATGCATTTCTAGGGTGCTTTGTTGCGGCAGCCCAATGGACTAAGATGAAGATCCACTGAGAAGCCTCATGCATTTGCACCTTCACCTTCTGAGCATTCACAGAACAAACTCCAGATTTAATCCTTGGAACATCTTAGAAAACCTGATGACAACCTCTTGGTACCAAGGTCTTCCTCAATCATGCAGAAGTCAAGAGTTCCCCATGGTGCTGGATCCTTTTTTTTTTTTTAATTTATTTTAAGTTCTGGGATACATGTGCAGAATGTTCAGGCTTGTTACATAGGTATACATGTGCCATGGTGGTTTGCTGCACCAATCAACCCATCATCTAGGTTTTAAGCCCCACATGCATTAGGTATTTGTCCTAATGCTCTCCCTCCCCTTGTCCTGCAACCCCCAACAGGCCCTGGTGTGTGTTGCTCCCCTCCCTGTGTCCATGTGTTTTCATTGTTCAACTCCCATGTGTGAACGAGAACATGCGGTGTTTGGTTTTCTGTTCCTGTGTTAGTTTGCTGAGAATGATGGCTTCCAGCTTCATCCATGTCGCTGCAAAGGACATGGTCTCATTCTTTTCTGTGAATGCCGGATACTTTTTGCAGATGCTCAACCCCTCCCCACCCTTCCAAGGTCTGCTCACATCCAAGGCAGAGGCTGGAAGCTGAAAACCACACTGCCCAGACCCTCTTGCTAGCAGGCTTTTGGAATTCTGCCAAGTCAATGCTCGTGTGAGATTCTGAAAGCAGACAGGAACACCATGATTTCCCTCCGGTGGAGGCAGATGTGTGGCTGGAGGAGAAGCCTGGAATCTGCACAGATTCAGGACAAGCTTCTGTGAATTCCCTGCTAGGTGCTAAGGGGAGCTGTGGTCACAGGTGCCAGCTTCGCTGCAACGCCTGCACTCCCTGAAATGCCAGGAGCCCGCAGTTCCTCCTCCTGGACTTTAGCCCCCAGCCCTGCAGATGGTTTGAAAAACAGCTGGTTTCCAGAATTAAGCACTCTTCTCAAAAAACTTCAAGTTGTTTCTGTTTTTTCTTACTGGACCCTGACAGATACAACCCCCAACACTCCTCTCCATTCCCCCAAAAACAGTAACGACATTTAAGATGGGTTATAAATTAAGAATCTTCGGCCAAACTAACTATGGGGATGCCAGTGATGTCTAAATGAGGTGGGTACATCCAAGGGTGTCCAGCCCCAAGCCACAAGGCAGCAATCATCTGTGAAAAATGGAATGTCCAACCAAGGGGCACATGGCCCTCCATGTGCTGGCTTAAGGATCACACCCTAGCATGGTTTCTTGAAGAGGTCATCCCTTTTAGAATTTGAGGGGGGCTTGAAATTAATAATCATATGATCATATGTTACAAACAATCTAAGACGGTCACCATGGCTGCGGCCAGTTGATACCTTCTGACCACGGCTTCTTAGAGTGACCCTGCACCATCTAGACCCACACCATCATAGAGGGGCTGGCACACAGGGCATGCCCTTGGAGCCCATCATTGCCTCAACTTCAGCTCTGTGATGACACGTAAGTGCAAACCTTCCTGCCTGGTCAGACACTCTCAAGCCTGAATGCTCCTGAGCTGTGGGCAGAGAAAGCAAGCCTTCAGCCAGCACGACTGTTATGGCTGGCCTGGAAGGCACACCAGGTCCCCAGAGGCACACCACTGTGACACTGTGGGATGTCACCCAGCGGCTGGGAGCCCAGGCATCCTCTGTGTCATTCCCAGGGCCTGGTGTGCCAACCACGGTGGGGACATGCTAGCCATGCTGGGCACAGGCCTGTCTGGCAAGCGGCAGTGTAGCCATGAAGCCACTTCTGCTGTCCATGCCTAGAAGTGGCCTCCGTGTGTAAATGACCCCATGCAACTCCAAGGACAGGAACAAGGAGGGGCCAGAAGACAAAACAGACCCTCTGCAATGAGGAAGCGTCTTCTCCATCAGGCTCCATTGCACACTTGGACTCAACTGGCCAGGCAGCAAGAACTGCTTCATGCAGGGCACCCAACACCACCTGCCAGAGCCTCTAACTCTAGCGGTGGACAGAGGTGAGATCTGCAGGCAGGGATGAAGCTGTTGTGTCAGCATCATGTGACCCCCTGACACTTTAAAACCCAGGTAATTATAAGATCTATAGGGTGCAGGGCTCATGCCTGTAATCCCAGCAATTTGGGAGCCCAAGGTGGGCACATCACCTGAGGGCAGGAGTTCAAGACCAGCCTGGCCAACATGGTAAAACCATGTCTTTACTAAAAATACAAAAATTAGCTGGGCTTGGTGGCACGTGCCTATAATCCCAGCTACTTGGGAGGCTGAGGCATGAGAATCTCTTGAACCCTCGAGGTGGAGGTTGCAGTGAGCCAATATTATGCCACTGCACTCCAGCCTGGGTGACAGAGTGAGACTCTGTCTCAAAAAAAAAAAAAAAGGTGTAATATAAAAGTGTCCAGCATTTAAAAAGAGCAGGACATTGCATCAGGTCACAGCTGAGATTGGGTGGTCTGAGGATGACACAGAGCAAACGATTTAAGCAGGTGGCGGGTGCCGTGGGCTGTCCCTTGGGGTCTCTGTGGATAACCCACCCCCAGCACTGACCTATGAGTCTCCAGCACCCAGAAGCCGGTGGGATCCAGAGGCCATGAGGTATTTAGACAGTAGCATCTGTGGAGTCCTTGCACATGTTGGCCGTGTATCCTTGGAAAAGTCCTGGTGCCTTGCTGGACAGTGGAAGGGGTCTCAGAACATAAGATTTGGACTATTGCTATAAGAGGCATATTGTACTTTCAGAACCTGTGGAAATAGGCCAGAGTGTTGTTCTTGGGTGGGGAGATGCTTAGGCTGCTACTCTAATGACTCCAAGGACCATAAGCTCCCTTCCCCTGTCATAACCCTAATCAGTGATGCCTGCGGCTCTTCATGTATTCCCTTCATATATACAAAGGGTGCGGCAGGAGAAGGGGCCGACGTCCAACTCCTGGTGCAGTTGGACGTCTCTGGTCCATTTGTACTAGCCATTGTGATTGACTTGATGACTTTGCCTGCTTCCTAGATTATAAGATTCTCCTGACTGTTGGAACCATGCTTTGAATTTTTTTTTTTTTTTTTTTTTTTGAGATGGAGTTTCACCCAGACTTGTTGCCCAGACTGGAGTGCAATGGCGCCATCTCGGCTCACCGCAACTTCTGCCTCCCGGGTTCAAGTGATTCTCCTACCTCAGCCTCCCGAGTAGCTGGGATTACAGGCATGTGCCACCACGCCCTACTAATTTTGTATTTTCAGTAGAGATGGGGGTTTCTCCATGTTGGTCATGCTGGTCTCGAACTTCCAACCTCAGGTGATCCGCCGGCCTCGAACTCCCAAAGTGCTGGGATTACAGGCATGAGCCACGGCGCCTGGCCATGCTTTGAAATGTATTTAGTGTACACTACCATTATCCAACACCATCAGCATCACCACCACCATCATCAGAATCGGAATCATCAGAATCATTGTGATTTTTCCCTTGAGTTTTTCTGCCTTCCAGCATTCTGTTTCCTTTCTATAAAGTCTGCCGTAGACAAATGACACCCTCACTGAGAACAGGAGTTTGTTGTAACCTGCACTGTTTCAGGCCACAAAGGTCAAAGCCCACTAACTCCTACATTCTCCATGTCTAACCAGCCATCAGCCATGTTGCTGGCTTTTCTTTTATCCTTATCTCTGTATTTCTCTTTTTGTGTTTTGTATTTGTTTTTGTCTTCTTTTTTTTTTTTGAGATGAAGTTTCACTCTTGTCGCCGAGGCTGGAGTGCAATGGCGTAATCTCAGCTCACCGCAACTTCTGCCTCCCAGGTTCAAGCGATTCTCCTGCCTCAGCCTCCCTAGTAGCTGGGACTACACATGCCTGCCACCACACCCAGCTAATTTTTTGTATTTTTAGTAGGGATGGGGATTCACCATGTTGGCCACGCTGGTCTCAAACTCCAGACATCAGGTGATCCACCCGCCTTGGCCTCCCAAAGTGCTGGGACTGCAGGCATGAGCCACCATGCCTGGCTTGTTTTTGTCTTTATGTGAACACTCTGTTCCACAAAGGATTTGAAGTCTGAGCCCAGGGTTTGATCAGCTCATGCCTTGATATTCCTGACCTTCTCCCCTCAGAGACACTGCTTGTTTTGCCACTGTCTGGGCCCTTCTATGTTCCTTCCCCCTTGGGACCAAGAAAGGCAACATAAAAACTTCAATGGCTTCTGCTGTCTCTGGGAAGAAGGATCTGACCTGCGAGACTCCACATCATATTATTAGTTGTCCCTAATCTGCATTGCCAGCATAACGAACCTTCTGCCCATCCACATCTGAGGACCTCATAGCACACAGGACTGGGGCACCTCCTGATATGGTTTGGCTGTGTCCCCACCCAAATCTCACCTTGAATTGTAATAATCCCCATGTGTCAAGGGTAGGCCCAGGTGGAGATAATTGAATCATGGGGCTGGTTTCCCCCACACTGTTCTCATGGTAGTGAGTAAGTCTCAAGAGATCTGATGGTTTTATAAATGGGAGTTCCCCTGCACACATTCCTTGCCTGCCACCATGTAAGATGTACCTTTGCTCCTCCTTTGCCTTCCGCCATGGTTGTGAGGCCTCCCCAGCCATGTGGAACTGTGAGTCCATTAAACCTCTTTTCTTATAAATTACCCAGTTTCAGTGGGTAATTTTTTATTTTTATTAGCAGCATGAGAACAGATTAATATAGGTCCTAAGGAGATCAGCTACCCTCCCAGACCAGCTCCTCCAGGGCCACTTTCTACAGATACAGTTTATTTAGACGCTGTTCCCTCTTCAAGCATGGCTTGGAACATTGCATCTTGCACACAGTAGGTACATGCCTTGGGGTATGACTGACCAGATTTGGGTGCCAGTTGTAGCATTTAAGAACTGGGTGACTCCAGTGAAGTAATGAACCTTTCTATGCTAAAGTGTCATCATCTGGAAAATAAGACTCACCACAGAACTAACAACAACAAGTTTCAAACGTTGTTGCACAGAAACCTCTGTTACTTCAAAAAGCTTTGACATATTTCTGCCATGAAATTAACATTTATTTGATCAATGGTACAGGAGTGGCCTTGGGTTTTGATATCATGAATTCCTAGACCACCACTGGCTGAATTATTCTCAGCCTCCCTCCAACCACCTGGAACAGGTGGTGTTTATGTTTCACGTTGTGGCACTATTGACCCTGAACATTCTAAAGAATTCCCTGAGGGCAAGAAGCCATGCATTGCATGGTCTCTATCATCATTCCTCACAAAACCTCACACATATTAGGATGCATAAATATTAGGCCTCTAGTTCATCACCTATCATGGCGGTCCACCCTGGAGATGGCAGACAGAACACCTGGGTGTGCATTTTGGGATATTTGAGGTGGAGTATTCCTGAGCAAGGGTCTTAGGAAATCATGTTGATGATTGGTGTTTTCTCCTGAACTTTATGGTCTCCATAGTTGATTACAAAAGAAAAACAAACTAATTAACCTTTTGAAAACATTCCTCTAATCAATGACATATTTTATGGTTTCATTAGCTATAGGCCCAAACTCAATAGGCAATCATATTTAGTTCCTTGCATACCAATTTATAAAGGATAGTTTATGGCCGCCTGTTCACGAGCAGTGTAAAGTAGGATTCCCGCTGCAGGTTAACCCCTTTTTATATTAAAACAACACTAGGGCATCCCAAGATATCACAGAGCCCTTCACGTCCTGTGATGAACGGGAGGTCTGCTTATGGCTTGGAATCTTTGGAGAGGGCTGCTTTCCCCTTCATCCTTTCCTGGGCAGTCACTGGAGTTTTATTAGTGGTGGCTGTCTTAGTCCATTTGCTGTTGCTATAACAGAACACCTGTGACTGGGTAATTTACAAAGAAAAGAGGTTTATTGGGCTCATGGCTCTAAAGGCTGGGAAGTTCAAGTTCAGGCCACTGCATCTAGTAAGGGCCTCATCCTGTGTCATGAAATGGCAGACAGCATCGCATGACAGAAATGCAAAAGGCGGCTTCGGTTTATAACATGGTAACTAACCATGGTAACTAATCCAGTTCTGCAAGAGCGAGAACTCACTCCTTTGAGAAAAGCATTGATTCCTCTTAACGACCTAATTTCCTCTTAAAGGCACCATCTCCCAACATCACCACATTGGGGATGGAGCCTCAACATGAGTTTTGGTGGGGCCAAACCATATTCAAGCCATAACAATGGCTTTTCTTGAGTTACTGAATTTTCTCAGGCTGCCAGTGGAGACTTTCAATTAGGCAGTTGTTGACAGTCTCAGAAACACGTTGCACATTTAAGGAGAGTTTTCACTGAGGATAAAGCACAAAGCTTGGGTGCATGTTATGATTCGACTCTTCTCACCCTCAGCACCCTCAACATCAGGTTTACCATCATCATTCCCACCATCTAAAGGCCACTGACTCTGCCCTAACTTTGCTACCATCCTATGGCTGTCATCCGTCATCCCCACCACCTCAGCTCCAGGAACAAAAGTGTTGCTTCCAATTGTACTCTCATCCAGCCGCCTTGCCTCCCTGACCCCTCCTTGCATAAGAAAAGCAGAAGAGACCAGCAATTTGGGAGGCTGAGGCATGCAGATCACTTGAGGTCAGGAGTTTGAGACCAGCCTGGCTAAAATGGTGAAACCCTATCTCTACCAAAAATTAAAAAAAAAAAAATTAGCCAGGCGTGGTGGCAGGCACCTGTAATCCGAGCTACTCAGGAGGCTGAGGCAGGAGAATTGCTTGAACCTGGGAAGCAGAGGTTGCAGTGAGCCGAGATCACGCCATTGCACTCCAGCCTGGGCAACAGAGCAAGACTTCGTCTCAAAAAAAAAAAAAAAGAGAAAAAAGGAAAAGCAGAAGAGTAAAGTCACCTCCACTTTGGTTTTAAAATACTAGAACAGGAAGGAAATGTAGAAGGATAGAATTCCAAGATATTAACCAGGATTTCCAATTGTTTCATTTCCCTTTAGATGGATCTTTCCCTGTGTTCAATCAGAGGCAGCCAATTCATTGGGGGAGAATTAGGGGTTTTTATAGCTTAAATTTTTTTTTTAAATTTAAAACCATAGTAAATATCAAAACCTTAAGAAAAATGTCTTTTGGAGTTGTAAGAACTGGCATATTTTAAGTACAAAAAAATTTAAAACATATGGATGCTGTTAATTTAGGAAGGAAGACTGATTCTATAAAAACTTGTTTTCCTACCAAAAAAGAGATAAAGTTCATCAAGTTATGAGAAGGAAGAGAAGAAACAAACAGATGAGAAATGGGGCTCGGAAGCCTGTGTGTGGGTCCCTAAGTCACCCCATCTTCATCTCCCTTGTACCCAAGTCACATGTAATCAAACAGCCTCACACCTGGATCCTCCTAAAGACTCTCTGGCCAAGAGCAGCGTGTAAAGTACCAGGTGACAAACCTTCCTGCTTGCCCAGAAATGAGAGGCTGCCCAAGTTATAGGATTTCCTCTGCTAACACCAGGGAAATCTGAAATGATCAGGAGGAGTGGGTCACCCTTTAATAGGACTCACCACATAAAAAGATGATTCGGTTTTCACAACGGGAATTGAGCAGAGAGTAGATAGAGCAGAAGAAGAAGAAAGGAAGGAACAAGGGAAGCAAATGGAAGATGAAATGCTGTCACACAAGTGTCGCTGAGGGCCTGAGAATCATTACCTGACCGATGACCATGAATTCAGGGAACCCGATGAATAAAGAGCTAAGTCAGAGCTCAGGTTGCTCAGGAAATCCATGGAGGAGCACAAAAAGGTGAATGAAACTGTGGCTTGTAGAACTCAGAGAGGTAGTTGAGGGGGAAAATGTTTCCATCTCCAAAATGAATGCCAATTTGGAAGCAGCACAAAAACAAATGAACACTCCTGGGAATAGGTTTGAGGCACACAGTGGATATGGCCGACAAAGCAACAGGAAGTGAAACTGAACTAAGCCAAGAATTTAAGGTGATTAGGGAGGAAATAATAGATAATAAAAACAAAAAAGGACCAGGCCAGAGCATAACTGTGTTCCTAAAGAAGAGAAATAGTACACAGACCTGATTCAAGAAAATTTTTCTGAAATAAAATAAAACTCAAATCTAAAGACAAAAAGCCTCACCGTATTCCAAGGAAAAAGGACCAACTATAACAATCAACACCAAGATATAGACTAGTAAAATTACTGGAGTTTAATAATCACAAATGAATCCTTTGAGCATGTAGGAAAACACACCAAGACACTCGTAAAGGAAAATAAAAATTCTAGCTAGCCTCAGCCTTCTCCCCAAAATTATTCAAAAAACCGTTCCTACAAAATCTTCAAAAAACGTTTTTTCTCAACTGAAAACATTCAGATATCAGAGCAGAAGACAGCTATTTTTGTACATTCAAAGATCAAGGAATATAATTTTGGTGGGTAGAGAGAGAAACCGCAACAAAAGAACGGACGTAAAAATGGAATGTGCTCCATTGCAGTCTTAAGACCAAAATAAGTGCAGGAATTATGGCTCTATAATAGGAGGCAAATGTGATAAATCATGTCAATATAGAAGTAATATAACCAATAAAAGTGACACGGGAAGAGAGAGAGAGAAGCCCGCTGAAAGGAGTTGTTTAGGGTGGAAAGTGGGAAAGCATATTCTGGTGTTTCCATATTATTGTTGTTGGGCTCAAAAAATAATATTTAAGCTGATGATGTAAGTAAAAATATAGAATTAAACATATAAAGTCAAAGAGCAAACCCATAAAAGGACCAGGTCCAGACAGCTTCAAAGATGGATTCTTTAAACTCTGTAACATTACATTTTTATGACATTGCTTTGACGGTTTCAGAAAACAGAGAAAAGGAAGAAATCTTCCAGATCACTTTTATGAAGCAGGAATTATAATAAAATCAAAACAGTATAAAGAAAACACAAGAAAGATACTAATCTCACCTATGAATACAATAGCCATGTTAATATGTTAGAAGCACCGTAAATATCAGAAAACAGGCTCCAAAACAAAAGAACCCCACAATAGGGCAAAGCAGAGTTTATTCCAGGAATTCCGTGATGCTTTAATAACTGGAGAATCAAATAACATGACTCACCAAACTAATTGATGAAAAGCAAGAAATCATATGATTAATTCCAAAGATGTTGAAAAGTCTTTTAAGTATAATTAATTCCATTTTTGATAGGTAAAGCTCTTAATAACACAGATGTTAATGAATACCCTTTTGCTATAATTTTGTTCCTTTATATATATATAATGACAGGAAAAAAATCTAGACAAATCATTTGTTAAAAAAAGAAGATGCAGAAGAGTGTAGGTTTTATAAGACAGAGGTGTAGCTAAGTGGGATGGCTCACGCCTGTAATCCCAGCACTTTGGGAGGCCGAGGAGGATGGATCACCTGAGGTCAGGAGTTCGAGACCAGCCTGATCAACATGGTGAAACCCGTCTCTACTAAAAATACAAAATTAGCCGAGCAGGTTAGCACATGCCTGTAATCCCAGCTACTTGGGAAGCTGAGGCAGGAGAATTGGAACCTGGGAGGCAGAGGTTGTGGTTAGCCGAGATCGCACCATTGCACTCTAGCCTGGGCAACAAGAGTGAAACTCCATCTCAAAAAAAAAATAAAAATAAAAAAAAGAGAGAGAGAATGAAGTGTAGTGAGTGGGGGGCTGTATATGCATGAACATCTCTGTGAATACAAACAAGCAACAGATGTGAGTCATAGCCTTTTGGAGCAGAATAGGGTAAAAAGAAATACTTTTTCCTGTATTCTATTCAAACATTCAAAATGCATACCTTTTAATAAGTACATTTTTATAGATACAACCAGTTTACAAAATTGTTATTCTAGAGCAGTGACTTTCACGCTCAGGGACATTGGCAGTGTCTGGAGACACTTTGGGTTGTCATAACTTGGGGGTAGAGGGTAGAGGTCACCAGGGGCTGGAAGTCAGGAATGCCACTCAACATCTTGCACAGCCCAGGAAGCCGCCTACAACAAAGATTTATCTGGCCCCAAGTGTCACTGTTGCCAAGGTCAAGAAACTCTGTTATAGAGTGATAATTTCTACCACAGAGGTAACTACGAGGTGATCAAAAGTGTATGGAACTTAAATCAGGAAGTCTAAAGTTTCCTCTGTCATTTATTAGCTATTTGACCTTCAGTAAATCATTCCCCCATACAAAGCCTCACTGTCCTCACCTATAACTGTAAGATGATAGTGTAAAAGCAAATGATGTAATGTCTGGGAAATGGCCATGTAATGCCAAACAATTGCTTGGTTGGAGCAGAAGGAAGGTGGACCCATTAGAACCCTGTCCTGGGAACTCACCGCCTAGTGGAAGAGGTGACAAGTAAACAGAATTGCAGTGTGTATTTACGTGATAAGACAGAGACATGCAGGGAGCTTTGGAAGCAAGGCTTGGAGGCCACTTCAGGCAAATCGGATGTATGCAAATTAGAAAGCCTCCAGCATACAGGGCATGCCGGTGCCCAGAGAGACAACCTCCTTGGCTCCCTGGTGCCCTAAGCAAAAGCCGAGCTTCACCCCCTAGCATACGACCTCCCTGTTCTGACCCTGAGAACCCAACAGGACTTCCCCTTCTCTCCAGCCCTCATTCTGCAAGCACAACCTAGGACCTGGTTTAACCCAGGATTCTCTGTCGTGGAACACACCTGAGTGGAGCCCAGCAGGACAGGTGTTCCTCTTCACCTCCATTTTGTTCTTCTAAAATTGAGATGGAAGAGGCTCTTTTCAGGCTGGAGCCATGCAGAGTCTCAAAGAGGAAAGAAAGAAGATCTCTGCTGTGATAGAAACCCTTAAGAGACAGTGAAGGAATTTCACAGACCTGAACATCAACTGCCAGAGAAAGAAGTTTGCCCAAAAAGTGCTTCAAAAGGTAAGGAGGAAGCTCATCTATGAGAACACTGCGACTACCACAAAGAACACAGAAAGAGGCACAGAGCTGGGGTCTGGATGGCTGGGACAAGGAAAACCTTGTGGATGCCTGCAGAAGCCAGGCTGGCCTTTGTCATCGGGATCAGAGGTGTCAGGAGTGTGAGTTGAAGGCCTAAGAGGTGTTGCAGCTTTTCATCCTTTTTTTTTTTTTTTTTGGAAATGGAGTCTTGCTCTGTCGTGAGGCTGGAGTGCGATGGTACAATCTTGGCTCACGTCAACCTCTACCTCCTGGGTTCAAGCGATTCTCCTGCCTCAGCCTCCCGAGTAGTTGGGGTTATTGGCACCTGCCACCACACCCAGCTAATTTGTGTATTTTTAGTAGAGATGGGGTTTCACTACGTTAGCAAGGCTGGTCTCGAACTCCTGACCTCAGATGATCCACCCACTTCAGCTTCCCAAAGTGCTGGGATTACAGACGTGAGCCACTGCGTCCAGCCTAGCTTCTTTACCTTTGCTGTGTCTTCAAAGAACTTTTGTTAAGCTCTGCAAGGCTTCAGTTATGCTGAGGCTGGAGGGCTCAGATGCTGTCTTACATGGGGAGACCTAAACGCAGAGTCAGTAAATGAGCTGATCTATGGGCATGGTTATGGCAAAATCAACGGGAAGCAAATTCCCTTGACAGAGAGCTTTTTGATTGCTGGACCTCTTGGGAAATACAGCATCATCTGCATCGAGGGTCTGATTCCTGAGCTCCATACTGTTGGAAGACGCTTCAAAGAAGCAAACAACTTTCCGGGGCTCTTCAAGTTTTCTCTATGAGCTGGAGTGAGGGACCACCTACTTTATGGAAGAAGGAGTTGCTGGCAGCAGGAAAGACCAGACCAACAAACTCATTAGAAGGATGAGCCAAGGTGCCTCCCATGGTTATTGTAAACTGGTCAGTTAGGAAACAGTGACTACTTTCAAATCAAAAAAACACTGACATGCAGGAAAATAACTTAGGTTCTACTTAGATACATTGGCTTTGATGTGGGCATGTACTAATTAAATTAATAGCTATGCAAATATTATTCTTAAAGTTTATCTTTACATGGAGAATATTTTTAAATAGCCTTTAAGTCCCTAGATAAATTTTTGTTATTCCTTCAAGGCAAGAATTCTGTTGTACAAAAGTCTCTGTCCACAGAAGCATTGACTTGTCACCATAGCGCAGTGCTGTTTTTGCAGTCATGTCAAGATTATGGAGCATGGCTTCCCTAGACACAAAAATTGAACAATAATCTCTCCCTTGTTTATGTTTAGGAGTGTTCAGTTATATATGACTTTGAAGTAAGCCTGTGAGGCAGCCAAGTCTTACTTGCCTAATTTTTTTCAAGTGAGGAAACTGCATCTGAGAAAGCTAAAGTGACTTTACTGAGATATCATAGCTCCCTTGGTGACCTAAAAGTGGACTCCAAAGTTAACATTCAGATCTGAAACTCTTGGCTGAGAGCAGCCCATGCAAGTACCTGAAAATGTAATATTCGGAGACACTTAACATTAAAGTATGTTCAATAAAGCCAGTCGAGAATATAGTATCCATCTAGACATCATCTTCATCAGACAGTGAAATTCAATTAGATTTCCCTGATAACCAGCTTTAGTAAGCCCATTTGCATTACGAGTGTGAGATTACAAATGGAGTAATTCAGTAATGAAGCTGCTTGCAGAATTTCTGAGCATACATTCGGGTTCAAGTCAGTCTTCCATTCCAATTCAGAGTCATAAAGTTTCAGCTTTAATGTGGGCCTGAAGGTCACGCGGTCTAAATCCAAGATTCAAGTCTAAACCACTGAGCTTCCTCCAAAATGGCCATCCAGCCCCTCTCTGAGCAGTCTTCTTCCACTGCCCCTGGGTAGGGAAACTGACTGTAGTCCAAAGCATCCCTTTCCACATGAGGTTATTCTGTTCCTCAAGGCCACACAAGACTCCTCAATCACCACTTGACAGTTCTATATATTTTCAAAGGTTGCATCCCTTTCCCCCTTTGACTCTGACCCCCTTCCTGTGCCTGCTAATCTAGCTTCTATTTATTGTAAAATAGTTTGCCCTTGATGAATGGGAGTTGATAGATTTTTTCCGTTCTTAACAGAAGGACACAGGTCAGGCCAGGAGGAGAAACTTGCAAGAATGGAGGTGCCCCTAGGATGTGGCTGGGGCTGTACAGGAGGGAAAGTGGGGCTCTGACTGAGAGCAAAAACTAAGGTTAGAGCATTTGAGTCCAAATCAGACCTTGTCACCAAGTTTGGCTCCAGAGGAGGCTGAAGTCAAGAAAGGATCTCTGGCTAAGGTAATGTGAAGCCTGGGTACTGCAGGACCACAGACATCTCCTGAGGACCTATGTCTCCCAGAACTCGACATTTTTGGGGTCACAGGCCATCTCAAATCAACATTATTCTGTCATCCTCTCACCTCTCCTCAACCACTGCCACCAGATCTCAGCATCTTCCTCATAATACTTATTTTGCCAGTTTAATCAAATGAACTAAAAGCTACCTTATTGAAATATTCTAATGTGTATTGCCAGAGAGAGGAGGGGAAAGATACGAAAAAGCAGAAAATTAAGGCAATAAAGAAGATGAGAGTGAGGAAGCAGGAGGAAGAGGAGGAATTGAAGGGGATGAAGAAGATGAAAAAGGAGGAAGAGGAGGAAGAGTTGAAGTAATGAAGAAGGAGGAAGAGGAGGGGGAGATGATTGTGATGAAGGTGAAGAAGAGAAAGAGGAGGAGGAGATGATGGCAATGAAGTTGAAGAAGGAAGAGAAGGAGGAGTTGAGGGCGGTGAAGATGAAGAGGAAGGAGGAGAAGGAGATGAAGGTGATAAGATGAAGAAGGAGGAAGAGTAGAAGGAGATGAAGTTGATGAAGGTGACGATGAGAAGGAGAAAAAGGTCACGAAGATGAAGAAAGAGGAAGAGGATGAGGAGATGAAGGTGATGAAAATGAAGGAGGAAAGAGGAGGAGATTATAGTGATGAAGGTGAAGAGGAGAAAGGAGGAGAAGATGAGCGTGATGAAGGTGAAGAAGGAAGAGGAGAAAGCAGGAGTTGAAGGTGATGAAGGAGAAGGAGGAGGAAATGAAGTGATGAAGAAGATGAAGGAGGAAGAGTAGAAGGAAATGAAGGTGATGAAGATGAAGAAGGAGGAAGAGGAAAGAGGAGGAGGAGATGAAGGTGATGACAAGGAGGAGATAAAAGTGATGAAGATGAAGAAGGAGGAAGAGGAGGAGGAGATGAAGGCGATGAAGAAGGTGAAGATGAAGATTAAGGGGAAGAAGAGATGAAGGTGATGAAGGAGGAGGAAGAGGAGAAAAATGAATATATAGATGAGGAAGAGATGAAGGTGATGAAGAAGGAGGGGGACTAAGAGAAGAGTTCATTTCCAATCACTACTTTCGTAAAACTTCCAACTGCCTACAGCCTACCCTAACTGGGGTGGTCACCACACCATCACTGGATGTCCTGAGTGATCCTTGAAGAGAGGCAGAGTGGAGTTCTGCTAGCCAGGCCTTTGTGAGCCCTTCAGAGAAGAGCAGTCCAACAGACTGGGCCCAGACCCACGCCCACCAGCAAAGCAGTCCTGACCTGCTCCTCGCTCAGGGCAGGATTAGCTGCACCCCAGAGGGAGGCTCAGCATGCCAGCAGAGCCTGCAGGAAAATGAGCTTATGTTGATCTTCTTTCTTTAAATAAATGCACATTATCTACACGTGCGGAAAAGATAGGCTAAGTATTTATTTAGCCAAGAAGTCCATATGCAAAGCTCAAGCAGAGCCAACTCCTGAGTAACAACCACAAACACTGTTTATCAAAGCAGTCAATTAGTAGCCACTTGACTAGAGTAGTTACATCCTAAAGAAGAGGATAATAGTGTTCTCTGGATGCATGGTTGCTCTTTAAAGGAACAATGCCCTTTTATACTCTCCAGGGAGCACTCCCCTGTAGTGCTGGCCTGCTGCTAGTTCAACCCAGGGAGTAGGATGCAAGGGCACACAGCTGTGCGGCTCTCCAGATGCCATCTCTCCTCTATGTCAGGGAGACAGCAGGGTGTCCAGCCTGACCCTCAAATGCCCAGGAGCTCTGAGGTTGGGGGAACACCAGATGAAGGGGGATTCAACTCTTGGGAGGCAGAGAGAGGACGATACAGACTGAGAAACTGCAAGTATTTATTTAGCTGTGAGTTTTCTTTGCCATGGTGCAGAGGACTCAAGAGCTGGGACATACAGAAATGGACTTTGCCCAAGACCATGGGAACCCCTTGCATCAGCGTGACCTGGATATGAGACCTGGAGTCAAAGGAGACCATTTTGAAGCTTTAAAATTTGAATGCCTTTCTGGATTTCAGACTTGCAGGGGCCCTATAACCCCTTTGTTTTGGCCAAATTCTCCCATTTGGAATGGCTGTATTTACCCAATCCCTGTACCCTCATTGTGTGTGGGAAGCAACTAGCTTGCCTTTGATTTTACAGGCTTGTAGCTGGAAGGGACTTGCCTTGACTCACACAAGACTTTGGACTGTGGACTTTTCAGTTAATGCTGAAATGAGTTAAGAATTTGGGGGACTGTTGGGAAGGCATGATTGGTTTTGAAATGTGAGGACATGAGATTTGGGAGGGGTCGGGGTGGAATGATATGGTTTGGCTGTGTCCCTATGCAAATCTCATCTTGAATTCCCACATGTTGTGGGAGGGACCTGGTGGGAGGTAATTGAATCATGGGGGCAGGTCTTTCCTGTGCTGTTCTTGAGATGGTGAATAAGTCTCACAAAATCCGATGGTTTTGAAAAACAGGAGTCTCCCTGCACAAGCTCTCTTTTTGCCTACTGTCATCCATGTAAGACGTGACTTGCTCCTCCTTGCCTTCCACCATGACTGTGAGGCTTCCCAAGCCATGTGGAACTGTAAGTCCAGTTAAGCCTCTTTCTTTTGTAGAGTGCCCAGTCTCAGGTATGTCTTTATCAGCTACATGAGAACAGACTAATACAGACCTCTACAGGCTTATCCATCATCATGATCATAATTACCCATAGTGTTACCATGGGCTGGCACCGGTGTTCAAGAGGCTACCACCAGCACCTGCCACTCATCATCCAAGGAAGTCCCTAGCAACTCCAGGAGAAAGATGCAGATTCTGTGATGGAGACAGCAGGGTGCTCATAGTGCGATATAGGCAGAGTCAAGAGAGTAGATGTAGCGGACAAGGAGTCTGAGATGGACCTGGCCACGCACAAAGGGGCAAAGGCAGTCCTGGTGGAGGGAGCAACTTGCACAAAGGCTTGGAGGTGTGGGGTAGTGCCCATGCAGCCTGATCACAACTCTTGGCTCCATACGTTCACCTCCAGATCTAGGCTCTATGCAAGGGCCAGGCCCTCCCTGGGCCATCACACACAGCAGGAGGACCACCCAGCTCTGGGCCGGCTGGCCTGGCTCAGACCCACCACCAGCTGCATCTCCACTATCCCTGAGGCTTCATTTTCTCCCCTGTAAAATGGGAATCATTTTATCTACTGGAAAAATTAAGGAGTAGAAATAATGCCCATTAAGAACCTATCAGTGGCCACAACCAGCAATGCAGCAATATTGTTTTTCACCCAACCAGGAGAGGAAAAAACAATCGAGGCATAGACTAATCTTCAGAAAGCCGAGAGAGAAACATAGGTGCAAATCTGTTAATATTATGATGATGATCATCCTCCTCCATATCATCATCTTCTCTATCAAATATCAGTTCATACATTATAATAATATATATTATCCCTAGTAGAGCTGAGAGGAAATTATAGTGGGATTCCTGAGGATAAATTAGCTTTCTTTCCAGAACACTGTGCTTAACTTAGAAGTCATTATGCATCTACTGGTAGAAGCATTCCTTAAATATAACCCAGTAAATATATGTGACGTTCTCCATGGCTATTAATAGCCTAACTCTATTTATTAAAGGAAAAAATGAAACATCAAGAAAGAAAAGGTAAATCCAGACTAGCAGAGGGTTGATGCACTCAGGCAGAAGCCTGTTTATAAAAGTCAGTGAAGCCCCACTTTGGAGTATACCTACTAAGGGCCAGGTGCCTCCTACTGATCCTAGACCCGGCCTCAGCCCAGGGTGGGGTGAGTGGTAAACCACCAATAGCGGTCAGATAAAACCTCCACTGGAAGAAAATTCCCTGCCACTCCTGTCCACACAGGGCCTGGCACAGAGACAATATTCAATGCATGCGCATTAAGTTAACAGACATTTCTGGGAAGTGTCTCCTGTCCTCACTCTGCCTTTGGCTGGCAGATAATTCTATGCAACTCCACAGCACACAGGGGTAACCTGGGGACCCATGACAGCAGAGGGGAGCAGCAAAGGGGAGAATCTTCTTTCCCAAGAGGGGTTTGAGCCACCTTCCCTTCCAAGTTAAAGGGAAGGAAGGGCCCCCCTCCGCCAGTTGGGATCCCCGTGCTCTAGCATTTTTCACCACCTTTCTCTTCCCAGGATGGGCCCCTGCATGCCTTCACCCTGTCCTACAATAACTTGGCACGCCTTCTCCCCATGCTTCTGGACCAATACAGAAACCTTCTGAGGTGGAACCTTCCAGTGGGCAGACTCGGGGCACTGGGCAGGTAGAAGGAGTGTGGAGCCCACAGTTTCCCAGGAGCCCAGGAAAGCACTGGATCCTTCTGAAGCCCAGTTTCCTGAGCCCAATGCCTCTTTCTGGGAACAAAAGGCAATATTGTCCACCCTGTATCTGTAAAATCCAGACACAGTGGCGGGAGCCCTGCCCTGGCTCGGTTACTCCTTTGTGGCTGACATGCCCACACCTGAGTCCCCTACACTGTGGAAGTGGGGAGTGGAACTGGAGACCCCAAATTCCACTCTTGCTGTGACATTCAGGACTCCCCAGCAAGGATGGCTGCATCAATCCACTGCTGAGTTGAGCTGAGGAGACCAAACTCCTGCCATGGGTGCATCAGCCTTGTGTTTGGCCACCTTCACGATTCTCTGAAGGGATGTTCTCCAGATGGGTCTCCCAAGTGAGTAAGCAAGGATCACCCAGTTGCTCACCCATCTCAGAGTCATGGCTGCACATTCTGTCCTCAATTTCAGGATGTTCACAAAGAGAGGACAGAGCAAAGGGTCCAGCATACACAAAAAATTACACTCAGCTCTAGCACAAGCTGAGGTAAGCGTCCATGAGTGTTTTCCACAGGGCACCTTTCCAGCCATTCTGGGCGTTTCTGTGCTGTGTGCATCAGCTGACGATTCCCTTCAGCTGATGATAGTGATGATAGTGAGGGTGGTGATGATGATGGTGATCATGATGGTGCTGATGATAGTGATTATAATGATGATGGTGATAGTGGTGATGGTGGTGCTGGTGATAGTGATGACTGTGATGATGGTGAGATGGTGATGATGATGGTGACAATGATGGTGGTGATGATGCTGACAATGATGGTGGTGATGATGATGGTGACAATGATGGTGGTGATGATGATGATGGTGACAATGATGGTGGTGATGATGATGATGATGATTTTGGTGATGATGATGGTGATGGTGATGATGGTGGTGATGATGATGATGGTGGTGATGGTGATGATGATGGTGATGATGATGATGGTGGTGATGGTGATGGTGATGATGATGATGGTGGTGGTGATGATCATGGTGGTGATAATGGTGGTGATGGTGATGATGGTGATGATGATGGTGTTGGTGATGGTGATGATGATAGCTAACATCAGTGAGTTTTTATTATGTGCCAGGGATTCTGCTAAGAGCTCTACTTTCAGTATCTTATTAAAGTATATAAATTTGATTTTCAGTTGTTTAAAGGGTTTTTCTTTGAAAAAATTACACTGAAAAAGTATGAATACACTTTCCTGACAATTTAAAATATTCTTTGAAAAGCAGAAATCACCTTAGACCCATCAGAGATTTGTCCCAATTCCCTGGGAGTTTTGAACAATTGTGTTAGGATATTAGAAGCAGTACTGTCACTGTCCCTCTCTCTCCTGTGTGTGTGTGTGTGGTGTGTGTGTGTGTGTGTGTGTGTGTGTTGTGCAGGTTCTCTAGTGTGAGTACCAACTCTCCTGCACACCTGCACTCTGGTCCATGTGCCTGTGCCCCTTGCAGGTGTGCGGCACCAAGTCCAGATTTGCCTGAAAGCCTTCCCTCCATTCCCTTTTCTTTTCCTCTGCTTAGCTGGGAAGGAGGAATGGCAGGCCTCTGTTTGTTCCAGGAGAGACAATTTGAAGCAACGCTGGCAGAACAAAACCCTGGCCTAATACGTTTCCAAAAAGCATATTGCTTTTTGTAGCTGCAGCAGCTGAGAGTCCAACAGCTATTCCCCAGACAACCCAGCACAGAGCATGGCTATTTTTAGACTGTATCACACCTAAGAATCTGTGCAGAAAAGATACTGTGCCAAGCAGACATGCTATCCCTTCCTCCAACAACCACTTAGCCTGATGCAGAAGGAGCAGGCTGCCTGCATTTTTTCTTAATGTATCAGATTCCAGCAACAATATGCCATTCTCTTTGAATTCTTTTCAAGTGTCTGGTATATGTTCGTACCTCTTGATAGCTATTATTACAGTGCCGGAGTCAGTCCAATGCCAAATGACAGAATGAAAACTGAAAACATATAACCATCACGTGTACTTAACTTTGTGGGCAGAATATCACTACATCTGGATGTCTGAGCGCATTTTGATGTTTGACTGCATTTTCAGTTTTCACTGAGATGTTTGGCATCAAGTGGGATATTCACACCCAAAATAACATTAACATGGGGATGTGCAAAATCTCTTTACATTATAAAGTAAAAAGCACTGGCACTTTTCAAATCTTGGAACCAATACAATTTTTCCAGGGATAGGATGCACTTGCTGGCAAATGTTCATTTTTGTTAACTATATTACCTTCATCACCATCACCATCATCACCAACAACACTATTATCACCATCACCACCATCATCACCATTACCCTCACCATCATCACCATCACCATCATCATTGCTATCATCATCATTACCACCAGCCATGATCACCATTAACCCCAACATCACCACCACCTTCACCATCATCATCATCACCATCAACATTATCACCATCACCATCATCATTGCTATAATCACCATCATCACCATCACTGCCATCATCATTCCACTATCACCATCACTTTCATCAACACCATCATCACCATCATCATTACCACTATCACCATCACCATCATCATTATCACTAACACCATCATTATCATCACCATCACCACCACCATCATCACTATCAATTACACCATCACCCCCACCACCATCATCATCATCACTACCATCCTTATCACCATCATTATCATCCTCCTCACCATTAATGACTATCACTATGACCATCACCACCATCATTATAGTATCATTATTGCTATCTGTAGTCAGTAAATGGATGCCCAGTTCTGTGCTCAGTATGTTCCACAAATTATCTCTAATCCTGACAGCAACCTTGCATCATAAGCACTAGATCCTTTTTATGTATTTATTTTTCAAAAAAGGCTTACAGAAGTTACAGTGACTTTTTTTGAAACTAAGTAGCTGTAAGTGATCGGACTGAACCCAGCTTTGGGAAACTCCATAGCCCTTTCCATCACACCAGCTTTTTCCCTAATGTGCTTACCTACCTCAAAATCATGGACTGGACAATGATGAGGCATCTCAGTAGCCAGCTCACTGCTCTCTTGAATGGCTGAGGGAGTTGCTCCTGCAACAAGTTCTTCTCCCAGCCTTGTCTCCCCTTCACAACATAGCCTCCTGTGAGTGTCCCTGCAAAGCCAAGCCTTGTCTGGGACCTGTCTCCTGGCTGTGGACTCTGTGGACAGCCTCGGGCCAAGACCTCCCAGCTTCCTGCATTGGCATCTGGGTCTTACAGGCGCTTAGCAAGTATTTATTGGCATAGGCCTGTATTGACCTAGTCTCAGTATGGAGCATACTTTGTGTGAGGAAATAGCTGCCTCTGTGCCAAGGAGGCCATGTCTGAAGTCATGCTCCACCACCAACTGTCCAGGAGGCCTCAGAGCCCTTGACAACTGGAAGTCCAATTAGACCCCTCCCATCCCTCACCAAACCCTACTGGTATTACCACTAAAGTATTTCTCAAACTCAAACTCTTCTTTTCCAGGTTGCCTTGACATCACCTTTTCAGAATACATACAGCAACCTCTAAATATGTGCCTTACTTGGTCTTCCCCATCTATGGAAATGGCCTCACTTTGGACTCAACTTTTCACAGGAAACAAACACATGAAATCTTGCAACTGCCCTTGACTTCTACCTCCACTTTTTTTTTTTTTTTTGAGATGGATCTTGCTCTGTTTGCCAGGCTGAGGTGCACACTGGAGTGCAGTGGCACCATCACTGCAGCCTCAACCTCCCAGGCTCAAGTGATCCTCCCTCCTCAGCCTCCCAAGTATCTGGGGCTACAGGCACACACCACCACACTCAGCGGTCTAAAAAAAACATTTTGTAGAGACAGGGTCTCTCTATGTCATCCAGGCTGGTCTCAAACTCCTGGGCTCAAGAGATCCTTTCACCCCAGCCTCCCAAAGTGTGGGGATTACAAGCATAAGCCACCGTGCCCCATGGCCCTTCCACTCTTTCCCCAAGCCCTGTACACAAGAACCATCAGGCCCTATTAGCTTCAGCTTCACCATAGAGCCTAACCTACCACTTCTCATACCCTCACTCCAATGAGGCATCCAGGCACGTCTCTGTCCCTTGGCCCACTGCAGTAGACTCCTGACCAGCCTCTTGTAGTGCCCCCCAACATCTCTGCCATCTGTCCTCCACCTGGCTTGTAATTCTCCTGCTTAAAAGCTGCACATGCATATTCCATTTCACATCATTTCAGTCACAAAACAGCAAGTACAGCCTCCAAGGCCCTCGGTGGTCCAGCCCTTCCCATCTTCTTCTGCTCTTTTTGGCCATCCCCACTTCCTTCCTTCAGTAAATGACTCCAGCATGCAACCATTCTTTCCCCGCTTGGAGCTTCACTGCTGCAGCCATGACAGCATGGAACTCTTCCACGTCCTGCCTTGCCTAGCTGGCTCCACATTGTCCCTGGGTCTCAGTTTGAAAATGGCTTTCCTGCCCTGGGCATCCCAACCCACCAAGCTGAAATCAGGTTCCTTTCTCATCAGTGGTCACAATATGCATCAGAATGTGTAAATGTGTATCTACTTGTCTTTTCAGTTTTCTGTCTCCTCCCACCTCTGCCTGGACTGGAAGCTCCCTGGGGCACAGGCCTGGCCTTGCTCCTCACAGAGTTCCCAGCCCTGATGGCAACACCTGGCACCCAGTATGACTCAGTGCCCATGTGCTGGTTGGATGGATCAGTGACACAAGGAAACAGTCCCTGCCCTGCCGTCTTTCCAGGCCTCTCTGAGGCTCATGTCAGGGATGTTTGTCACATTAAGGCAATGTGTGGTTCTAAACCAGTGAGGAGCCAAACTACAGAACTAGCACCCATGTGAGGACAGATCTGTCCTGCTGGCTGGAAAGAAAGGGAACTAAAATACACCACATGCTACACATCAGTTCCCATGATTAAGGCCTTTACCAGCATCTGAGATGGTATTTATTTGTACCAATGCATAGATGAGACATTGAGGCTCAGGTGACAATTTCCCTGGGGTACAATCCAGCAGGAGAGTGAAGGACCAGGACTCACAGTTGGTTGAGCCTGGAGTCCGGGCTGTCCTCCTCCCTTGGTGTACATCTTTTCCTTTCCAAACTGTCTCCATGATAGATGATAGATACATAGAGATGATAGGCAGACGATAAATATATAGATAATTGATCGACAATAGAAATGATAGGTAGGTAGATGATAGACAGAAAAATTATAGAGATGACAGGTCAATAGATAGATGGTTGATAGGTAGGTGGGTAGATAGATGATAGAAAGATAGATAGGTGATAGGTAGATAGATGACAAATGATAGAGATGATAGGTAGATGATAGAAATGATAGGTAGATAGGTGATAGGTACATAGATACATAACAGAAAGAGATGATAGGTAGATAGATAATAGTTAGATGATAGATAAATGATAGAGATGATAGGCAGCTAGATGGTAGGTAGGTAGGTAGGTAGGTAGGTAGGTACATAGATAGATAGATAGATTAGATAGGTGATAGATAGATAGATAGATAGATAGATAGATAGATAGATAGACAGATGCATAGATACACAGAGATGGATAGATAGAACAACCCATACATCCATATGCCAATAGCCAGGCCAGCCAGTTCTTGGCTCTGTGCCCTTTGACCACCCTACCACCCTGTTCTTGCCCTAGCCTCCTGGAATCCATTTCCCCATCTGTACATTTCTCACCCAGCTCACTCTGGCTCCTGCCCTGTTGCTCCACAGAACTCACTGTCACCATGGTCCCTGTGGCTGCTGAGTTGCAAATCCTAGGGTTCTTTTCAAGCACTCACACGCATGGCCTATGGGGGTGAGTCCACAGGGAACGGCCCCTCCCACTGACCCCACCCCACCTCCTCCTCCTTCCCAGCTGCTCTGCACCTGCCTCCTGTCCAGTGCTGGACTTCAGCAGCACCCCTTTAAGATGCCCAGTAAGTCTTTTTCCAATTTCTCATGAAAGATCCTGGAAAGATGTGAAAATTTGAAAACCTGTTATCACCACGGAAAAACAAAATTGACAATCTGGCAAGAAAAGAAGGACTTTAGACAAAGTTGCACAGAAAAACAGTTATGGAATGTTTGTAGAAACAGAAGGAACCTGCTCACATGGTGTGTGTCGGGGGCGCATTAGCAACAGCTCCTACTGAACCACCTGTGTAGGCCGCACTGGGAAATTTATTTTTCCCAACACCTCTATCTATCAAGCACTGTTATTATTTCCATTTTATAGAGGAGGGGACCGAGGCTCAGAGAGGTTAGATGCGTGGCCCTAGATCACATAGAATGCAAGGACTGTGGCAGGGCTTGCTTGGAAAGCCTGTGTCTTAACTCTTGAAGCACCTGCCGTCTGGGCCACAAATGGCCGGGTGGAGAGCGGAGGTCTGATCCCTCCACCAGCTTTGAGTCTTCACCTCAGGTGCCCCTGATGCAGAAATGCAGCATTTCCACCATCACAAAGCCACACCCCTCTGCTATGCTTATCATCCACCTTCTGGGGCAGCCAGACGTGGGCCTCCTACCCCCAGCACAGAAGTGTGTTTCCTTCATGGCCAGGAAAAGGTTCCCAGACAGAGGTGGGGGAGGCACAGCTGGTAAGGGCTGAGGAACTCAGGAGACAAGGCTCCGTGAGGGGCAGAATCCGGATGGACCTCTCCCCTGCAGAAGGCAGCCTCTTGCCTTCCTTTTCTATCTTTTTTATTATTTTTCTTTTCTAGAGTAAACACTATTTAATATCATGTTTAGATTTTACCTATAAATATCTTACTGTGCATCTCCAAAAGAAAGGTCTTTTTAAAAGCATATCCACAATATCATCCATATCCAATAAATGCTTACGTGTTACCAACTATCTACATTGTAATTTTGCTAGTTCACATCTGAATCCAAATAAGACCCATATTTTGAAACTGGTCGATATGTCTCCAAAAGCCTTTCTTTTTTCAGTCCTGAAGTCTCGTACTCATGCCTTTTCTTCCCTTTGTGCTATATGGATCAACAAAGCAGGGTTGTTTTTCTTGTAGAGCCCCCTGTAGTGGTTGTGTTTCACTGTCCCAGGGCTCCTGTAAACTGGGAGTTAGATTTGGGGGCTTGATTGGATTCAGGCTTTGGGTTTTGGCCAGACGACTTCCTATGCTGTGCTGTGCCTCCACGGGGGATTTGCGACATCTGCTGAGCCTCTGTTTTTGTAATCTCAGCAGTCACTGAGGAGTATCACAAGTCATTAATACAGTAAGGGTGGAAAAGGATGACACTCTGATTCCAACATGAATTCTTCATGTGGCAGCTGGACTATTTATGTAAAAAGATACCTCCCATTTCAATTATCTGCTTAGCTAGAAATAAAGTTCTTATATGTAAAGCAGGGAGAAATACTTATTTCTTTCCAAGTTTTTACAGTAATGAGTAGTTTCCCTGACATACTCCGATAGTGCCAGTTTTTTACTTTTCATTTTAATAAACTCAAGGATTAAATCATATTTAATGTGTTGTATCCACTCAAGGCAATCAGGTTAATGATGCTAATCTAACATTGGCCTATCTTTGGTTGAGAGAATCTCTTCAAGTCTGGCTGAGTTGTTTTTTTTTTTTTTCATTCATTCTTTTTTATTTCTTTTTCTTAGGTTTTTAAAAAATTGTAGTAAAATACACATGATGTAAAAATTTACCATGGTAATCATTTACAATTCAGTGGCACTAAGCAAATACACTATGCCATGTGTCTATCACCATTATCTAATTCTAGCATTTTTCATCACTCCAAACAAAAACATATATGCACCTGTTCCTAGCAGCATTGTTCCCAATAGCCAAAAGCTGGAAACAGCCCAAGTGTCCATCAAGGGATAGATGGAGAAATAAAATGTGGCATATCCCTGCTTTAAGAAGAATGCAGTTCTGACACCTGCTATAACATGGAAGAACCTTGCAAACATGCTAAGAGAAAGAACCAGACATACAAGGCCATGTGTTATTGGAAACTTTTTGGCATGGCCCCAAGAGCTACGGCAGCTTCCTTACTTTCTGGTACAAGATCTTTGGGTCTCATGTTGTACATTTTCTAATGCATACCCAGAACTAACCATTTCTCCAAGAAGCCCTGGTTGCTTTCAGTGGTAAACTGGATTTAGCGATCACAGCCTGGGGATCAGGGTTGTTCCTTCATACTGAGTTGTCGTTTGCCTCCTTGCTTTTGAAGAAAGTTTTTTTTTCTTACCCTTGTTGCTGTTACATCATCAATTCCCTATACATCATATTAAATATCCTATGTCCCGTGGCCCACACAACTACTCATTTACTTTACCCCTTCTCACACACACACATGCGTGCACACGCACACACACACACATGCGTGCACATGTGCACACACGCGCACGTGCACACACACACACATACGTGTCAAAGTAATAGCATCGCCACCTCCACCAACACCCTGATGGCTGAAAAAAGCTTGAGATAACTCATGCAGCTTATTTCGTGTTTCTGGCACATACTCCTAGGAGTGCACCATCAGATCAGGGTTCCCTAAAATCACTGGACAGAAATATCTCTCTGTGTGACTTCCTCATCCACTGCATACACAGCTAACTTCATACGTTCATTTTGTCACTAGGTCTGGGGATGGCCTTGTACATTTATCTTTATTGTAAGTGGGGAGGTTTGAGGGCTGTTTTTATTTCTTTTTCATTGGATTATTCATTTATTTGTATTGCCCATTTACTCATTCTCCTGTTGGATTGTTCTATTTGGGGCCTGTATCTATAGAAGACATGTTTTAATGTTTTGTGTGGCTGGCACCCTCCCATTGTTCTTTTTCAAGGGTTAGCTGGCGATTTGTAGTTACTCTTCCCACTGTGTTCTTCCTAATGAAATACATAGCCAAGTGATTTAGATCCAGGAAAAATGTATTTGGACTGAGATACTTTAATACAATGGAATAACTTAAGGAGGCTTGGCCAAAGCCTTCCCATCTAAGAACACAGCGTGTCTTTTCCTTTGTTCAAGTTTATTTTACTGTGTTTAAAAGAGTTTTACAGTTTACCATATAGAATTTTGGGAAAATTTTTAAAAAGTTTATTCATGGAAAATATGTGTGTGGTGTGTGTGAGTGTGGTTTGAGTGTGTGTGTATGTGTTGTGTGGAGTGTGTGAGTGTTATGTATGTGTGTACATGTGATGTGAGTCTGTGTGTATAGGGAGTGTGTATATGATGTGAGTATATGTACATGTACATGTGTGTGGTGTGTGTGTAGGTGAGCATGCGTGCGTGCATGTAAGCACGTGTGTGCATATGTATATTGAGTGTATGTGTCTGTGGTGTGTGTATGTGTACATGTGTATAAGTGTCATATGAATGTGTGGGGGGTGCATTTATGATGTATGTCTGTTGTGCATATAGTGTGAGTGGGTGTGTGTAGTGTGAGTGGGTGTGTGTAGTGTGAGTATGTGAGCATGTATGTGTCTGTGGCGTGTGTGTATTGTGCATGCATGTATGCCTGGTGTGAGTCTGTGTGCTGCATGTGTGTTGCATGGGTGTGGTATGTGTGCTGTGAATGTGTGTGCATGTATGTATGTGAGCATGTGTGTGTGTACTGTACATGCCTGTATGCATGATGTGAGTCTGTGTGCAGCACGTGGATGTGGTATGTGTGGTGTGAATGTCAGTATGTGCATGTATGTGAGCGTGTGTGTGTATGTATTGTGCATGCCTGTATGCATGGTGTGAGTCTGTGTGTAGTGTGTGGAATGGTATGTGTGGTTTGATGTGAGTGTGCACATGTGTGTATGTGAGCGTGTGTGTGTATGTATTGTGCATGCCTGTATGCATGTGTGAGTCTGTGTGTAGTGTGTGGAATGGTATGTGTGGTGTGAATGTGAGTGTGCACATGTGTGTATGTGAGCATGTGAGGGGTGTTTGTGTGTGTGGGCATGTATGTGTGCATGGGATGTATATAGGGGATATGTGTATGGACACTGGTGGGCAGCCTCTAAGATGACTCCAGTGATCCCTGCCTCCCTGGAGAATGCCCCTCTTCTGAATGCAGGTTGAACCCAGTGACTTGCTTCTAATGAATAAAATGTAGAAAAAGCCGATGGATATTACTTCCAAGATAAGGTCACAAAAAGACGATGCCTTCTGTCTTGGGCGCTCCATCAGCCTCTCCCCTCAATTGCTCTAATGGAAGCCAGCTGCCACGCTATAAGCTGCCCTGGGGAGGGACTGGTCTATGAATCTCCAGCAGGCAGTGAGGACCCGAGGCTGCCAATAACCGTGTGAGTGAACTTGCAGGTGGGTCCCACAGCCTCAGGCAAGCCTTGAAGTGCCAGCCTGCCCAGAGCCTGTGAGGGCTCTGCCTTGAGCCAGGGTGCCTGGCTCTGCCATGGCCAAATTCTTGACCCTTAAAACTGTGAGTTAGCAAATGTTTCGTTGTCATAATTTGGTACGTTTGAAGGTAATTTGTTATAGAGTGATAGATACTCTAACAGGTTTTGGCTTATATCCATGGTAGTTATTGATTCCGTCCCTTTGTGTTTGGAACTAGGCTTTTAATTCTGAGATAAGTACAGATTTACATGAAGTTGTAGGAAATAATACACAGTGACCTCGTGTGCCCTTTACCAAGTTCCCCTCCACGGTAACATCTAGCAAAACTATGCATACACTACATACAATGCAACAAGCATATAGTAAAATGTAACAATCAGGATATTGATGACAATATATGCAAAATACAGGCTACTTCCATCACTACAAGGATCCTTCCTGTTGCCTCTTACAGCCACATCCATAATCACTGGCAGCTGGGAGCCTTCTCTTCATTTTTGTAACTGTGTTGATTCAGTGTTATAGAAATTGAATCATACAGTATGTAACCTTTGGGGACTGACGTTTTTCACTTACACAGCCCTCTGGAGACTCTACCAGATGGTTGCATAGATCAATAGTTTGTTCTTTTATTGCTGAGTAGTAAGTGTTCTATGGCTATGGATGTACCACAGTTATTTAATAATCCACCCACGAAGGCCACGTGGGTTGTTTCCAGCTTTGAACTATGATGAATAAAGCATACCCATTAGTATGACTATTATAAAAAATGCAGAAAATAACAAGTGTTGGCAAGGATGAGGAGAAGTTGGAACCCTTGCACACTGTTGGTAGGAATGCAAAATGCTGCAGCTGCTATGGAAAATAGTATGGCAGTTCCTTAAAAAATAAATATAGAATTATTACCATATGATCCAGGGATTCCACTTCTGGGCATATATTCCAGAAACTGGGGAAGAGGGGGGACTCTATAGATATTTCTACAGCCATGTTTATGCCAGCACTTTCCCAATAGCTAAAAAGTGACACTGCTCACATACCATGTGAGCAGGTTCCTTCTGTTTCTACAAACATCCCATAACTGTTTTTCTGTGCAACTTTGTCTAAAGTCCTTCTTTTCTTGCCAGATTGTCAATTTTGTTTTTCAGTGGTGATACAGGTTTTCAAATGTTCACGTCTTTCCAGGATCTTCCATGAGAAATTGGAGAAAGACTTACTGGGCATCTTAAAGGGGTGCTGCTGAAGTCCAGCACGGGACGAGAGGCGAGTGCAGAGCAGCTGGGGAAGGAGCTTTTTAGCACTCCTCCCAATAGCTAAAAAGTGGAAGCAACCCAAATGCCCCTCGTTAGATGAGCGGAAAAACAAAATAATATATACAGACAATGGAATACAATTCAGCCTTTGAAAAGGATGGACATTCTGACACATGCTACCACGTGGATGAACTTCGTGAACATTATGTTAAGTGAAATAAGCCAGTCTCGAAAAGACAAATACTACATGATTCCACTTACATGAGGTCCAGAGTCCAGAAATCCCCCATTATCTGCTGTTTTGCTTTCCACGGTTTCAGTTACGAGCAGCCAACCACAGTTCAAAAATACTAAATGAAAAATTCCAGAAACAGGCAACTCATAAGTCACGTGCCATTCTGAGTAGCATGATGAAATCTCATGTTGCCCCTGCCCAGATATGAATCATCCCTTTGTCCAGCATATCCATGCTGTATGTGCTACCCACCTCCTAGTCACTTCCTATCTGTCTCAGTTATCGGATAGAAGAAACATAATATATATATAGGGTTTGGTATTATCTGTAGTTATAGGCATCTCCCGGGGATCTCGGAATGTATGTCCTTCAGATAAGGGGGGACAACTGTAGTCAAATTTATAGTCAGAAAACGGAATGGTGGTTACCAGGGGTTGGGGGCAGGGAGGATTCAAGAATTGTTGTTTAACAGGTATAGAGTTTCAGTTTTGCAAGATAAAAAGAGTTCTACAGATTGATTGTACAACAATGTGAATATACTTAGCACTACTATACACTGGGAAGTGGCTAAGATGGTACATTTTACGTTTTATGTATTTTATCACAATTAAAGTGAAAATTGGGTAGACTGATTCCTCTCATTTTGTTCTCCTTTTTAAAATTGTTTTAGCAATTTTAGTGCCTTTGCCTTTCCACATACATTTTAGAATAATCTTGCCTATAGCTACAAAAAATATCGCTGAGATGCATAGGCATTGCATTAAACCTATATATCAATTTGAGTAAAATTGGTATCTTTACTACATTCCACTTTTTAAAAATTTCTGCTCTCATCTTTATTATTTCTTTCTGTGTTGTTTTTTTTTTATTTTGCTCTTCTGTTTTTCAGTTCTTGAGCTGGGAGCTTAGGTTACTTATTTGAGACTTTTCATCTCTGTTAACATATGCAGTTAGTGTCACACATTTCTCTCTCATAACTGCTTTAGCTGTATCCCAACAATTCTATTTTCATTTTTATTCAGTTCAAAGTATTTTTATTTCCCCTGAGACTTCTTCTTTCACCCATGGATTATTTAGAAGTATGTTGTTTTGTTTCCTAGTGTTTGGAGATTTTTCTGTTATTGTGCTGTTATTCATAATCTAGTTTGATTCCACTGTGATCGAAGAACAAGTGCATGACTTTAATTATTTTTAAAATTGTTGAGATTTGTTTTATGGTGAAGGATACATTCTATCTTGTAACCTGCCTATATTACGGCATTTGAAGTGAGTTTCTTGTAGACAACATATAATTGGGTCATGCTTTTTAATCCATCCTATCACTTTCTGTATTTTAGTGTTTTTAGATTATTTATACATTAATGTAATTATTAATATTTTAGGGCTTAACTCTGCCATTTTAATTCTTTCTTTTTTTTCTCTCTTGTTTTCTCTCTCTCTTTCTGGGGTCATTTATATTTTTCTGCCTTCCTATGGATTACTTGAATATTTTTACAATTCTATTTTGATGTATCTGTAGTGTTTAAAACGTGCCTCTCTGTACAGCATTTTTAGTGGTTGATGTAGGTACTATATTATATTTACACAATATCACAGGCTATCGGTGTTATCCTTTTATTAGGTGGTGTGAAATAAAGAAATCTTGCCTATCTTTAAGACTCTTCATTTCCCCAGTTTATATTAGGTTGGTGCAAAATAGTTACAGTTTTTGCCATTACTTTCAATAATTGTCATAAATATATCCTCTGCATATATTTAGAACCATATCAAATGATATCATAATTTTTGCTTCAACCATCAAGTGTAATTTATAAGACTCAAGAGGAAAAAGAAGCTGCCTACTATATTTATTCATAGTTTTATTTACTTTGCTCATCATTTTCTCTTCTTGATGTTGTAAGGTTCCTTTTTATCATTTCCTTTCTGTTTAGAGAACTCTTTTTAGCTATTTTGTTAGGATAGGTCTGCTGCTGATAAATTCTCTTGGTTTTCCTTCATCTGAGAATGTCTTCATTTCTCCTTCCTTCTTGAAAGATATTTTTATGGGTATAGAATTTTGGGATGACAGTTTTTTGCTTGTAGTAGCTGAAAAATATTGTGTCATTTCCTCCTGGCTTCCATGCTTTCTGATGACAAATCCACTGTCATTCAAATTGTTTTTCCCCTCTAGGTTGGGTGTTCTTTTCCCCTGGCTGTTTTCAGAAATGTTTTCTTTGTTTTTTTGCTTTTCAGAAGTTTAATTATGATGCGTGTTGGCATAGATGTCTTTAGGTTTATCCTGTTTGAGCATCTTTCAGCTTCTTGAATCTGCAGGTTTATGTATCCTAACAATTTGGGTCATTTTCAGCCATTATTTCTTCATGTACTTTTCAGCCTCTCCCCCTTTCACTTCTCCTGCAGGGACAAAATGACACAAAATTTAGACTTTTGTTATAATCCCAGAAGTTCCTGAGGCTCTGTTCACTTTTTGTTGTTGTTGTTGTTGTTTTATTATTATTATTCTACTTTCTCCATGTTGTTCGGGTTGGATTATTTCCATTGTTCCATCTTCCATTTCGCGATTCTTTCCTGTGTCCATTTCATTCTGCTGTTGAGCTCATTTCACTGTGCTTTTAAAATTTCAATTACATTTTTCAGTTCTAAAATGTCTATTTGAGGCTGGGTGTGGGGGTGCATGCCTGTAAACCCAGCACTTTGGGAGGCTGAGGTGGGTGGATCACTTGAGGTCAAGAGTTTGAGACCAGCCTGGCCAACATGGTGAAACCCCGTTTCTACTAAAAATACAAATATTAGCCGGGCATGGTGGCGGGTGCCTGTGATCTCAGCTACTCGGGAGGCTGAGGCAGGAGAATCGTTTGAAACTGGGAGGCAGAGGTTGCAGTAAGCCGAGATCATGCCACTGTACTCCAGCCTGGGCAACAGAGGGAGACTCCATCTCAAATAAATAAATAAATAAATAAATAATAAAATGTCTATTTTTTGTCTTTATATCTCTATTGCCTTGCTGAGGCTTTCTATTTCTTTCTATTTCTTTCTATTTCTGAGGCTTTCTTTGTTTTCCTTTGTTTAAGTGTGTTCGTAATTGTTTATTGAAGCATTTTCATCACTGCTGTTTTAAAACCTTTGTCAAATAATTCCAACATCTCTGTCGATTTGTATGGCATGCAGTGGTTGTCTTTTCATCCATTGTGTGATCCTCTTCATTTTTAGTAGAATAAGTGATTTTTTTCTATTAAATCCTGGACATTTTTGTATTATGTCATGAGATTCTGGGCCTTACTTAAGCCCTCTGTTTTAGCTGTAGGGTAGATTTGCTGGTGATAAATTATTTTCTTTTTCCTAGTGATATCACTCTGGCAGGGGATGGGAAGGAAGGAGACACCATTCTTCCCTTCCAAGTGACACCCAGGTTTTGCACTCACTCACCCTTGATGCCCACAGTGAGGAGGGCTCCTTGTTACCGCTGGGTAGGGATGAGGATTCTGGCTCCCATATGGTCTCTGCTGGCACTGTGGTGGGTGGGGCCCCATCACTGCTAGGTGGGGGTGAAAGTCCCTGCTCTTCACTAGGGCTCCCAGTATAAGGGGGACCTCTTGACTACTAGGTAAAGGTTATCTTTGCTGATGTACCTGGGGTACAGCCAGATTCTTCTGTGGTATTGCTGGAGTGGAGTGGTTATTTTTTAAAAGGATTCTGTCTTGATGGTCTGCCCTTTTTCTTGTCCTTTGGCTAGAGCATGCAGGCTTTTGCGATCGTTTATTTGTGTGCATCCACTGACATTTCCAGATTGCTTCTTCAGTTTCAAATCTAGGAACTATGAAGACAAAAGAAAACCCAGGAAACTCACCACCAAGCTGTTTCTCGGGTGCTGAGTTCAGCCTGTTTTCCCCTCTGCACCTTGGGAGCCTTCCTAGGTTTGTTCTATGTGTAATTAACCATCTTCCTGGAAGCAAAAGTTCTTACTGACGTGCAAATGTTGATTTTATAATATGCCATTTTTAGCAATTCTCTCTTCTCGGGGGTGGTAATAGTTTTCCTTTGATTTTTGGGGGGATTTTCAAGATATGTAATTTTCTCACCTGCAAACAGAGATGGTTTTATTTTTTCCTCTGCTTTTCTAGTGCCTGTGCCTCTGACTCCTTTCTCTTGGCTGATTGCACGGTCTAATATTTTCAACACAATCCTAGATGGCATAAGAGATTCAGGCATTCTTGTTTTCCTCCTGTCTTTAGCCAGAGGACATATTTGTTTGCCATTGAGTAGTATGCTAACTTCTGGATACATCAATTGCTATTTTTATCAAGTGTTTTTAACATGAATATGCTTGATTATGTAAAATGCTTCTTCTATTTTTGAAGTGACCAGATGACATTTCTGCTTAGCTATATTCATTTGATGGATTATATTATCTTCTCATATTGAACCATCTTCCTGTTCCTGGTAAAACAACCACTTGGTCTTGATGCATTATTTTGTTACATGCTGTTTGCTTCTGCTTAATTACATTTTAGCTAAGACCTTTGTGCATCTATGTTCATAAGTGAAGTTGGTTAGTACTTCTGTTTTATAGTAAAAGTTCTGTCATATTATAGAGGTTTAACTTGCTTCATAAAAAGACTTTGGATGTTCTCCATTTTTCCCTATACTCTGAAATTATTTAAGTATCATTGCTATTAATTGATCTAATTAAAACTTGGTATATTTCCTCTGTGGTAATTGGAGTTTGAAAGGAGTTAGTGCTCTTTAACTACCTCCTCTATTTCTTTAATGGTAACTGGCCTGTTTAGATTCTTGCTTTAATGGGGTCAGTTTGGGTATTTTGCAGTTTTCTAGAAAATTATCCTATCTTGGTATTTGACTTTATTCACATACAATTCTACAAAGTAATCTTATGATTAAAAAAAAATTCTTCTGGATTTGATGCATTTGTCATTTCTAAGTGTTTTATGTTTATGCCCTCTTTCTCCCAAACCTCACCAGAATTTTTTTTAGATGGCCTCACAGTTTGTCTACGAACAGATTTTGGATGTATTTGCTGGTTCTACTGCATTTGTACCAACTCGCTTGAACTCATTAGTACTTTTGTTACTTCTTTTTGCTGCTTTCTTTGTGTTTACTGTCTTGTTTCTTTTCTAGTTTTTTGTGTTGGATATTAATTCATTTATTTTCTTTTTTGCATTTTTAATATTTTTGTCTAAAATTATTCTTTTATAACTGCTTTAGCCATATTCTATAGATTCTATTTTTATGAAATTCTGTCATTTCATTCTTTATTTTGTCTTTATTTTGTTTTGCTGCTCCAAGAGTTGTTTAATAACATGTTTAGTGGGCAAATCTTTTTGTTTTGTTAATGCTATAATTAGCTTCTAGTTCTATTGCTTGTGGTAGGAGAAGGCTGATTGTATTATTTCTATGCTTTGGATTTAATGAGATTCTCTTTGTAGCATAAGATATGGTCAATTTGGGAGATATTTCATGCACTTTTAAAAAGCAGCTGTATTCTCAATTATCAGAGTTCAGAGTTCAATATACTTCTGTAGGGTCTGCCTCATTGGCCATGTCATTGAAGTCTTCTATCTTCTTACTAACGGTTTGTCTTGGATAGAGAGTGGTGTGGTGAATTCTCCAGTCCTGAGTATATTTTTATCCATTTCTCCTTGTATCTCCTGCAGTTTTTACTCTTTGAAAGTGACTGTATTATTGGGCACATGTATATTAATAACTGCGATACCTTCATGGTGAATTGTAGCTTCAGTGTCATGAAAACACCTCCTTTTAAATCTCTCTTAATGCCGTGAGCTCTAACATCTACTTGTTAGAGAGCATGGCTGTTACACCTGCTTTCTTTTTGTTCACATTTTTCCTGGATATCTTAATTTGTACTTTGTTTTCTAAATTTCTTTTTTTTTTTTGAGACAGAGTCTCACTCCGTCCCCCAGGCTGGAGTGCAGTGGCGCGATCTCGGCTCACTGCAAGCTCCGCTTCCCGGGTTCACGCCATTCTCCTGCCTCAGCCTCCCGAGTAGCTGGGACTACAGGCGCCCGCCACCACGCCCGGCTAATTTTTTGTATTTTTAGTAGAGACGGGGTTTCATGGTGTTAGCCAGGATGGTCTCAATCTCCTGACCTCGTGATCCGCCCATCTCGGCCTCCCAAAGTGCTAGGATTACAGGCATGAGCCACTGCGCCCGGCCCTAAATTTCTTTATTTTAGGCACGTCTCATGTATATAGCATAGAGTTGGATTTCACTTTGTTCATCAATCTGAAAATAATATTTCTTCCATTTATATTAAGCCCATTTTATGTATTATTTATCACTGTAATCAATGTCTTTGTCTTCAGTCTGCCACAGTCATGTGACACTTGCATATATATGGCATGTCACACACATACACGGATATTCACTCACTGCCTACAACACTCAACTTGCTTTTTCTATTTGCTTTTTCTCTCCCATGTCTTTCAGTATCTAGAAGGGTGTGAATTTTTCTTCTAATGGACATCTTTACTCTAGTAACTTTGTATTTTCATCATCCTCTCTTTTCTTAAAGAATGGCTCCCAGTTCCCTGCTGTCCTTCTAGTCTCCTTCTCCCAAAAGAACTAATTTGAAGTTACTTTTTTTTTTTTTGATGGAGTCTCGCTCTGTCGCCCAGGCTGGAGTGCAGTGGCGCAGTCTCGGCTCACTGCAAGTTCCGCCTCCTGGGTTCATGCCATTCTCCTGCCTCAGCCTCCCGAGTAGCTGAGACTACAGGCACCTGCCACCATGCCCAGCTAATTTTTTTGTATTTTTAGTGGAGACGGGGTTTCACCGTGTTAGCCAGGATGGCCTCAATCTCCTGACCTTGTGATCTGCCCTCTTTCTCAGTTAGTACTTATAATCAGTCAGATTACTCCACTTTTTACATATTCCCCTCTTCCTTTCACCCCCAATTTTGATAATTTTTCAGGTATTACATTGTTAAAGCATATAGCCATTACATACTGCATGCTTTCCTCAAAGTCACCATTCGGTACTAGTTCTCTGGGTGCTGTTACACCATGCTAAGTAGTTCTCTGGGTGCTGTTACACCATGCTAAGTAGTTTTCTGCATGCTAGTACACCATGCTAAGTAGTTCTCTGGGTGCTAGTACACCATGCTAACTAGTATCTCTGGGTGCTAGTACACCATGCTAACTAGCATTTCTGGGTGCTGGTACCCCACATTAACTAAGAAACAGCTTCATATAACAAAAATGAGGGCAAAGTGGTGGCGGAAGTATGGATAGTTAGTGTGGGGTACTAGACATTTCAGGAGGACTTCATAGGAATAATATTCTCTGAATTTTTATATGGATGTACGCCTGAAAGTCAGTCTGGCTGGTTGGCTCACATTGTTTTCCTTGAGTATCTTAAATCTGTTTCTCCATTTTTTTTTAAAGACTTGCTGTCAAAAAGTCTGATGCAGTCTGATTTTCTTTCCTCTGTAAGATTCTGTATTTTTTTACATGAATGCCCAAATAATTGGATTTCAATCTAAAGCCCAATAATTTACTAGAATATGCTTTTGTATTGACCATTCAGGTGGACTTTCCCAAATAGAGTATGTTCTTTCCCAATATTTAAGATTTTTTTTGTTTCATTTAAGGAAGCTTTGTTTTGTAAGTATTGGCTTTAGTATTCATTCTGTCCTGTGTTTTGGCAGCTGCCTCAGCATCTCCAATTATACATATGTTGAACCTTCTAGTCTTCTATATTACTACTTTCAAATATTTTAATGTCTTTCTTAATTTTCCTTCTTTTAAAATACTTCCTTTTTTACATGTTATATTTATCTGTTGATATTACATGTGATGGTTATTTACTTTTGTATTTCCTCTGATTTCATCTCTCGTTCTAAAATGATGTTTATTTCTAATCATTTACTAAATTCTGTGAGCTCTATTTGTCATCTACTTATCCAGTCATCTTATTTGTTATTTTAATTCAGATATATGCTATTCTTTCACAAATTCTGTTATTTGTAAAAAGAACAATATATTGTTTTTGAAAGATTAAAGTTTTTGGTTTATTGTGACCATATCTTTCTGTTGTGCCTTAGTGTCTGTAGGGATATTATTATGCTAATTGTTCCTTTTTTTATACTAACTTTGCATTTAATCACAAGCTTTTATTGCTAGTCTAAGTGAGATGATTTTCCAGTATTATTAGAAAGAATGAGTAGGTCAGAGTGCCTCTGTGGCTTCACAGCCCCAGGGCTTCCTCTTCTGAGGTTAACATCCAGTGTCCAAAATTACGGCCTCTTTCTTCTGAAGATCTGCTTTCCCTTCTTCCTTCCTTCACTTTTATCTGGGCCATCTTTCTTCTTCTCCCCTAGAGTCCTGTCTTAATCAGCTGAGCCTGCTACAATAAGACAATACAAACTGGGGAGTTTAAACAGTGGAAATTCACTTCTCACCATTCTGGAGGCTGGAAAGTCTAAAACCAAAGCATCAGCAGGCTTGGCCGTCAGGTGAGGGCTCACTTTCTGGCTCACAGACGGCTGCCTTCCTGCTTTGTCCTCACGTGAAGGAGAGAGAAAGGGTCTTGTCACCTTTCATAAGGAAACTAATCCCATTATGGGGACCCATCATGGGGACTCTACCCTCAAGACCTCATCTAAATCTGATTACCTCCCAAAGGCTCCTCCTTCAAATACTGTCACCTTGGGAATTAGAGCTTCGGCATATGAATTTTGGGGGAGACACTCACAGTCAGTTCATAGCAATTCCCTTTCCTGCTCAATTTATGTTCCTCTCTGTCTTAGTCAGTTCTGGATCCTATAACAAAATACCATAGACTGGTGGCTTAAACAACAACCATTTACTTCTGACAGTTGTGGAAGCTGGGAAGTCTAAGATTAATGTGCCAGAAGATTCAGTGTCTGAAGAGGGCCCACTTCCTGGTTGATAGATGGCTGTCTTCTTGCTATGTCTCCACATAGTGGAAAAAGGGCTAGAGAGCTCTCTGGGGTCTATTTTACAAGGGGGCCAAACCCATTCATGAGGGCTCCACCCTTATGACTTAATCACCTCCCAACCCCCCCACCACCTCATATGATCACTTTGGGGTTATAGTTTCAACATGTGAATTTCAAGGGACACAAACCTTCAGACCAAGCACCCTCCCAGAAGTTTCCCTATAGTGCAGTCATCCTTAGCTCTGGGCTAGAGAGGAAAGCCTGCCTTCCTTCATTCATACCTCTGCCCCCAGGAGCATGTCTGATGTTAGTGCAGTCATCCTTAGCTCTGGGCTAGAGAGGAAAGCCCGCCTTCCTTCATTCATACCTCTGCCCCCAGGAGCATGCCTGAGGTGCAGGAGAACATGCCACCCAGAGCCACAGCTCCTCTCACGGCCACACTCAAGCTGACCTGGGACTCTAATTCACTGCCAAATAGCCATAGATCACTGCTTCACCACCTGGAAACAATGATCAGATCTAGCTCATGGGGACTACACTGAATGATGACTTTGAAAATTGTGTAAAGGGTAGTATGCTGCTCTGTCTAAGTCGCTTATCACTGGTGCCAAAGTACAGCTGTGACTTGGATTTTGACCCTTGGGTCCTCTGTAAATTGAGTTTTGCCTAAGATCTACTATCAGAGTATTGCCACACAGGGCAATGCACATCTAAATAAATGGATGGAGAAAGCCAGGCCATGCAACCCACTAGACCCATCGGTCCACCCTCTTACACAGGCACTCAGCAAGCATCCACGGAGCACTCTGTATGCACCAGCCTGCAGTGCGCCACAGCAGGCTCAATGGGGAAAAAGAGAGGCTTATAATACAACTGTAAATATTAACAAAATACAAAAGTGCCTGTAAGACAAATTACTCCAAGGTGGGGACGGTGCTTTCAACAGGTTGCCAGCAGAATGCTATGGGATCCCACAAAAATAAGACATGCCCTTCACACCGAGTGTGGACTATCCCCCAGGCTTGTGCTCTGTGCTTTTCTTCGTTTTCTGGGTGAGTACTGAACTCCAAGTCCTACTACTCACTCCAGATGTGAAGAACAAGATGCAGAGAGGCTAAATGACCTGCATGTGACTGAGCTGCAACTTGAAGTTGGTCTGACAGAGCCCCAAACTCATTCACTCATTCTGCTGCACTTTGACTCCCTGAGCTACAGCTCTCTCTCTCTCTTTCTCTCTCTGTCTCTCCCTCCCTCTTGACAATAATTCATTTATTTGCATCAATTCCAACAGATATGGAATTAAGCGTCTACTATGTGCCAGGTGCTAGGTTCTGTGAGCTGACATTTATCTGAGGAAAACACATAAAAAAAAAAAAGGCAATTTAGCCAGTAAATACATGACATGTTGGAGCGTGATGAGCACATTAAAGAAACGATAGGCAGGAGCTGGGGCTAGGGGTGTCTGCAGGGAGAGCTCTAATCCATTGAGGTGGTAGACGTGAAGGGCATCCGAGCAGAGGGCCCAATAAGAGCTGCTTGGCATTACAACCTGACCGCATGTCCTACGGCCTTGAGTGAATTACTTAAAATGTCATTCCTTCAAGCTACCTCATGGCAAAACTTTGAAATTGGCACCAGCAATTTTTTTTTTATTTATACTTGCAGATATGAGTAAGTTAGTGTGTTAATCCAAATCTATAAATGGGGGAAAGTGGTGGATTTAGTGCATGTATTCAGAAGGCCGGGCATCGTATCATCTGCATGCATATTAGTCAGGGCTCCCCAGAGAGGCAGCACCAAAGGGATACACAGAGAAAGAGAAGTTAAGGAATTGGCTCACATGATTGTGTGGAGGCTGGCAAGTGTGAATCTGCAGAGCTGGCCAGCAGGCTGGAAATTCCGGCAGGAGTCGATGCTACAGTCTTAAGTTCAAAGACAGTCTGAAGGCAGAACTCTTTCCTTCTAAGGGACTTCAGTTGTTCTCTCCTGAAGAATTCAACTGATTGGATGAGGCCCACCTGTATGACGGAGAGTAATGTGCTTCACTTAAAGTCTACTGATTTAAATGCTAATCACATCTGAAAATTACCTTTATAGCAGCATCCAGACTGGTGTTTGACCAACCAACTGGGCACCCTAGCCCAGCCAAGGTGACACATAAAATTAATCATCACAGCATTAAAAAGCGAATGCCAAAGTGACAACAGTGGGATTCTAAGACCAGGATGAATATGAAGCAGTGGCAACTCACCTGCTTAACGTTTCACAAAGTCATCTTTCCGCTCATTGCAATGCAAGGTCATTTTGGTGGTGACAAGGCTGACATTTGAAGATGTCAGTGATTTCAACTCTAAATGACTGTCCCTATCCCAGCCAGACAGAGTAGGGCTGGCCACCTCCCAGGCTCTGCAGCAAGCGTGGGGGCCTATACTTAGAGGCAGAGGAGCGGGAGGAGGCGATCCTCATCTTAAATGTCACAGTGATTTATAGACTATATTTCCTGAGAAAAGTGCAAAGATTTATTTCCAGGAGACAGGCCGTTTGTAAACATGCAACTCACAGGTGCGGCTGTGTGGGTCGTGAGCCCACAGAGGCCTCCACCTTTTGCTAGGGAAAGGAATGCCAGTGGGTCCTGGAGGCAAGAGCAAGGGCTCAGACCCAGCAGAGTCCTCAGAATGATGGTTCTCATGTTCTTCATCTCCCCAGAGGAGCTAGGATTAAATCAACTTGCGGTACCCTACGCCACCTAGCTGGATGAAAAGTGATGAAACGATGAGCAGGTAAGGTGATGGGCATGTTAATTAGTTTGAGTTAACCTTTCTCCAGTGTATACACATATCAAAACATCCCTTTGAGCCTCATAAATACATAAAATTATTTCTGAATTTAAAATACTGCTTTTAAGTTTTTAAAAAGTGAAAGGATGAAAAGAGTAAGTGTTTTACCAGGGAGATGAAAAATGATCAATTTGTATGCTCATAATAATTTAGCTTAAAATATATAAAGCAGTCACCAACGTTAAGCAAGAAGAAGCTAATACATCTAAAATCAACCAGGGAAATGTTAATATTTCTTTCCCAGTCATTGATAGCTGGACTGGAAATTACCCCCCCATGAAGCCAGGAGTCGGGAAGGGCTAGAGAGAAGGAAAAGATGAATGGGGAATGGAGGAACAGTCCTACAGAAGCAGAAAGCCATGAAAAGCGTCTTTCTCAGCCCTGGATTTGGCACAAGGAGAAAATTCTCCCCAAATATTTGAGGCCCTTTCGTGTCCTGAAAAAGCTTGCTTCCCCAGGGACCTACCATAGATATCAAATCCACATGAGCTCATAACTAAAAATCACACAATTGTAGAAATAAACTAGCCAGCCAGACATAGCAAAACTCAGCCAAAACAGGAAACGAGGAGAAAAGAACAAAGTCAGACTTCAGATATGTGGGCTGTCACGCACAATATGTATAGCAAATATTTCAAAAATACGATGGAATCAAAGACTTGCCTGCAATAAAATGGATAGATTCAAAAAAGAATGAACTGGAACTTCAATGAATGAAAAATCTAACCAGTGATCTCTTATTAGTCCTACTGATTTGCCTGAAGAAGTTGTGGATTCTTGCATCATCACATCATCTACACCTCGTGAAGTAACACGAGAAACTCAGGTGTCAGCCAGGGTCTTTTCTGCCTCTCTGAATTTGGGAGACATTGTTCAAACCCCCATCTTCCTGAATGCCTCTCTGCATTCATGCTCAAGGGCATGGTCAGACATTCATGCCCCCAGCTATACCCGAAGGCTGGAGCTCCCACCGGTTTCTCCGCAGACCCACTCACGGCCAAGCAGGCTGGAAATTCAGCAGCCTCACAGACATCGGGCATGATAGAAGGGGTGACTCTGGGGTGTGTGTCACCTTCTGCCACCTCTGGCTCCCCCCTGTCCCCATGTCTCCTCCTCCCTCTAGAAAGATGGGTGAGTTCCTTTCTCATCATCTCACACAACAATCCATGAAGAATTGTGCTCACACTTGCACCCTTCAGATCCCCACGTTCTGCCCCAAGCAGGCTGTCAAGAAATTTCTGAGCAACAACAAAGTCACCTCTTCGTCACTTCCCCTGGAAAGAACTCAGGAGACTGTGCAGAAGGAAACTTCTCTACCTCATTTCAACAGATGCCTCAACCAATCTAGGTGCTTTTCCTGCCGTGCCGCGGTAAAATAGTGCCTGCTATGATGAGAGGGCGTCTCATCATCTGTTTTCCTGTCTGTTTCCCTGCAGGCTGTGCGCTCCGGGGGCCAGCTCTTTGCTGTACTGGCTGCCCCAATCCACGGGATAACAGAGGCAGGTGCAGGAAGCCTGAGGCCTCCTACAAGCAGCTGCAGGTTTTTGCCTCCTGTGAACCCCAGTTCTGGTGTCCTCACGTTCCCTCAGCTACCTGCCGGCGTAACCCTGCTGCCGTGGAGCTGTGGTTAATGGCAAAGCTCTGCCTTGGTGCCATAAGGCTCCAGGAGCAGTCGATAATGTACACGTAAAGCAGTTGCTTTTAAAATCTTTTATGTGCCTACCATAGTAAAAGCAATCCTTTAGAAATTACCAAGACATGATGCACGCCTGCCTGCAATTTTTATAGCTCCTTTTTCCCCCCAAGTGAAGAATGCAAAATACTCAAAACTGAGCTTGTTTCTTTTCTTTCACAATGGGTGCTGTAGGTTCTTCGCCCTCACACTCTCTCCAGCTGGGCCTGATGCCTCCACCTCCAGGATGACTTTGTCAGTTTGGATCCTTACAGTTGCTTTCCTGGGCTCAGACCTCCTGGAAGGTTTCTTTCTCTGATTTTGCCACTTACCCCAAACTTATTCAGTCTCTCCCTGTCCTTGCCACCAGAAGCATTTTTTTTTTTCTGAATTTAAGCCCACTGTGTCATCCCTTGGCTTAAAATCCTTAGTGCTCCGAAAGCTGGCCCCAGGCTGCTGCTGCTGCTGCACACCCTCTGTAAGCAAACAAGCAACACTTGCGGTGTCCTCCTTCTAGCGCTGTGCCGTCTAGCGGCAGCGGAGACTGGGAGGGAGAAGAATCTACAGGATCCATTCCGAAAGAAGCACATCAAACCACCCACCAGCCTCCGTTTCACTCCCGCGGATGCTGGAAACGCCTGACGCTGGGCCAGCCGCCTCCTTCCGCACCTTCAGTGTGGCCATCCTAGGAGGCTCTGACACTCCACGGACGATGGGTCACTGGGCTCCATCACCGTCATCAAACGCACACACACTCCTCCCATGCACACGCACACTGACACATGTTCACACTCACACGCTCACCTCACTTTCAGCTGAGGCCACACTTCACGTTTCCGAGAGAAAGCAGGCGGGGCAGCAGGAGCTCTGAGGCATAACTGGCTCGGCGCTTGCCTGTACCCCAGGGCACCTGGAGAGTGGGTACGTGACTTCCGGGGTGTCTGTGAGGGCGTTTCTGGAAGAGCTCAGTGTTGGCATTGGTGGACCGAACACAGCAGCTGGCCCCTCCCCAAGGTGGGTGGGCCTCGTCCAATCTGTGGAAGCCTGAGTAGGACAAAAAGGTGGAGGGCGTTTGGCTTCTGTCTGCCTGACCCAGGGGAGACACCAACTGTCTCTGGCCATTGGTACTCCTGGTTCTCAGAGCTTCAGACTCTGACTGGAGTCCACACCATTGGATCCCGGCCCTCAGGTCTTGGAACTTGCACTGCCAGCATTCCTGGGTGTCCGGCTTGCAGACAGCAGATCGTGAGACTTAGCCTCCAGAATTGCACGAAGTAGCTCCTTACGAATTTCTTCCTATGTACGTTTATCCTATCGGCTCTGTTTCTCTGCAGAACCCTGACTAATACAAACCCTCTCATCTCACAGCAGTGCATGTGCAAACCCACTCACATCTTCCCCTCCCCTGCCTTCCCTACCGCAAACTCCCTCTGACCAGAGGCCAATCCCGCTGCAGTGCCCTGGACCCACCCTCTGCACCAGCCCTTCCTTCTTGTTTTCTAAAAGCTCGCGTTTTCTGGGGGCTTCCAAGGCTGTTCTTCAGTATCTTTACGTCAGAGCCTCCCAGCTCCTTCGCCTCTCTCAAAAGCGTTTTCACAGGGACTGTAGGCTCCTTCTCTACCCTTAATAACCTAGTACTATGCCCCAGGTCCTTACCTCACAGCCCAAAGTTGTCCTAGGTCAGGCCCTGACCTGAGTGTCTCCAAATCCAACAGGCCGTCTGCTCTCCTGTGACATGCAGCATCCCACGGCTTTTCCTAAAACACCCCCTCTGTCAGCTTTGCTGTCACCCACCCTCCAGGGCTGTCTCTTACAGGCCTGCCCTTTGCTAGCATCTTAGCCTCTCCAGCTCCCGGTGGTCCTATCTGCGATGGACCCCCTCCACGTGTCCCAAGGCCCTCCAAAGGAACAGGTCTGTATCAGGTGCAATTAGATTGAGTTGCAATGCAAGGGCTTGAATTGCAGAGAGGTTCATTTTTCTTTTTGTAGAAAAGTCTGGGACCAGCTGTCAGAGACTGATTTGGCCACTCCATGGTCACCAGGACCAGGCTGTGTCCATCTTTTCTGTTCTGACCTTTTTCACATGGGCCATTGTCCATGTCACCGCTGGTCACCAGCTGCAGCAGTCGCATTCTTGCTCCGGGCAGCAGGAGGAAGGTGAGACCAGAAGGCAGCGGGGGCTGGTCCTGCCTGGTCAGCCCCCAGGGGGCTTTTCCCAGACACCCCTTCCCCACCTATGGCTCTGCTGATTTCTCTATAGCTGCCACCCTCTGAAAAGGGAGCTGGCAGAGTAGTTCTTAGACATGGCATGTGGCCACCTCTGTGGCTGAAGAAGAAGGGGATTGAGGATTGGGGCACATACCTGATAGTCTCCATGCAATGTCCCAAAGTGCACCACTGACCCCACACCACGCTGTTCTCCTCTGAGTTTTCTCACTTCTGTCCAAATGGCTACAGAAGCCAAAAGCCTCAGAGCCCAGTTCCCCTTCTCTCCTTTCTCCCCCATCCCATCTTCCATCCTTCCATCCTTCCGTGAGCCTGCCCCTCATCCTCCTCAGAGCTGGAACTGGCTGCCGGATTCCTCCCTGGCTCCGTGGGGGCTGGCTCAGCGATCTGAGCTGCTGATGGCTCTGCGGGCCAGCTGGGAGGATTCATGCCCCGCTGGGGCTGAGAGGAATGAGGTGAGGACTGTGGGGTTTGCCCAGAATCTCCTGAAATATCGGGTCCAGGAACCACAGCAGGACTCTCATTCTGCCTTCTGGCCACTGTTGGAGGTGACACTGTCAGGATCCAGGGGCTCTGGAAAGCTCCAGGGGAAATTTAAGGTATAACCCAGCTTCTCTGAGAGGGAACTCAGGGAGGATCCAGCTCAATCCTACAGAGACGACCCCAAGGAAGGACCTGCCCAGGGTCACTTGGAGAGCTGGGCGGGAGGAGGGAGCGACCTCCCCGGTTCAGAGTGACAAAGACCCCCTTGCCCCAGGGGTGGCTGAGATCCAAGTCCTCAAAAACACGCCGCCGTCTGGAGGGTGTGAGAGCCAGGTGCGTCCTCAGCATGGACGCTGCAGTGCACGCTGTTCCGTGCCAAGTGCTGGCTGACCCTGCCCTGGGGGAGGTGATGGACAGACACAGAGGGGGAGCCCCGCAAACAAGGGTCACTGTTACAGCAGAGGGGGAGAGTGCCTGATAGGATGCCAAGCGCCGTGGCCGGGCTGCAGAGAGGCCTGCGGGGCTTGTAGACAAGACGCCTGGAGAAGGCGGAGCTCCCGTGGGCCTTGCAGGTTTCACCAAGCAAGAGCGGAGAAGACACAGGCTGGACAAAGGAAGGTGGATGGGACAGCCAGGTGTGCAGCAGCCTCACAGGACACGGCTGTGAGTTGGGGAGGGGAGCCGTGCCCTGTTGGCCCTCCCAGGACCCTGGTGTAGACAGGTGGGGCCCCAGCTCCAGACACCTTCACAGGCAGCCCTCCTAACCTATTTGGGCACACCCACAGTCTAGGCTGCCGTGCAGAAGCCCCCAGGAGGGTCAGTGCGCCCCAGAGTCTCCCCAACATTGGACATGCACATCACACACATGCACATGCACCCATGGGCCAGAGTCCCTGGTGAGCACACACACGGCACCTGCAGACATGCCTGCACATGCAAAAGCACACACAACTGTGCAGGGCCACACAAGCTCAGTCACACACACGGTCACACACATGCTCATGCATGCTTATACACCCTCCACACACATTCTCACACACTCCCACAACACACACACTCACATGCACACACTAACACACACGTTCACATACACACACGCACACTTACACACCCTCCACACACATACCCCAACACGCACCCTCACATGCACACACTACACATACACATTCACATACACACACCCTCCACACACACACCCCAACACACACATGCACACACTAACACAATGTTCGCATACACACTCATGCACACTTATACACTCTCCACACACACTCGCACACACACACGTTCGCATACACACACTCATGCATGCTTATACACCCTCCACACACACAGCCTCACAACACACACACTCACATGCACACACGAGTGTAACACACACGTTCACATACACACACCCTCCACAAACACACACACCCCACAACACACACACTCACATGCACACACTAACACACACACGTTTGCATACACACACGCACACTTACACACCCTCCACACACACCCCCAACACGCACGCTCACATGCACACACTACACACGTTCACATACGCACACCCTCCACACGCTCACACACCCCCATAACACACACGTGCACACACTAACACACATGTTCGCATACACACACTCATGCATGCTTCTACACCCTCCACACACACTCATACATCCCCACAACACACACACACTCACGTGCACACATTAACACATGTTCACATACACACTCATGCAGGCTTGTACACCTTCCACACACACACCCCAACACACACGCTCACATGCAGACACACACACAGTCACATACACACACCCTTCACACACACCCACAACACGCACACTCACATGCACACACTAACTATACACACATTTACACACGTGTTCACGCTCACGCACACGTGCCTGCACTCCCCGTGGGGTGGTAGGCTCGCCTGTCCCTCGGCACCTGCCAACCTGTGGGAGCTGCCAGGACTCCACCCAACTCCCCCAATTACTCTCTTCGGAGAACTTTTCATTGAGATGATTTGTCAGGCCCATCTCGAATTTCACAGGACTAACAAGCCCCATCTCTGTCACCTCTCAGGCATCCTCTGATCTGACAGAGGGAATATGTGCTCCCACCCCAGAGCCAGCAGCTCCCCAGCGCTCTTCCCGCCCCCGCCCGCGGAAACCGGGACTTCATCTCTTTGATGTATAGGTCGCTTACCCTGGCCCCTAAGCTTGCCTGAAAGTTGGGAATATGATGACTCACCGTATTTGGCAGCTCGTGTGCGTCTGTATTTCAAGACATTCGTGCTCATGCTTATTATAATTAGGGCTGGAGAATCAGCACAGTCAACTGCCAGAATCAAGTGCACAATTCATATCGACCTTTCAGACCAGACAGAGAGCACTGGCTGACACTCATTCCTCCAGCACCAGGAAATGCCACAGCAGAAGGGGGCCTTCAAGATGGGCCAGCCCCACTTCTGCAGCATGGTTGCTGGGAGCCTGCACAGGCCAGGCGTTTCTCTACAGGTCAGCGGAGCTGCAGCAAGATCCCAGGTCCTGACCCAAGGCAGTCCTGACCCATGGTCTATCCCCACTGGCCATTCCCTGGAGCTGTGCCTCAGTTGGGGAGGTACTTCTGGAAGGCAGGTGGAGGAGGTAAGGCTCCTTCCCAGCCTGCAAGTCTGCAGTTTAGGTGGCCTGTATTAACTGATACTCGTACAGGTGCAATTGAGAACTCACTGAAGCAAAAGGGCCTTTGTCAACCCACAGAAGTGACAAGTCCAAGTGCAGACCAGGCTTCAGGTATGGCTTGATGGAGGCACACACGCTGTCTTTCCAGCTTCCAGTGTAGGGTGTCTGGGTGCCCTCTACTGACAAGATGGTAGCAGGAGCCAGGGACATTCTGTCCTCTCAGTAACAAGTTCAGAGGGAAAGCCAGGGTCCTGGCCAACATTTCCATGTGTCGCCTCTGTGTACCCAGTCCTCACGTCCATCTCTGTGTGGCTGGAGGAGTACAATGCCCAGAGCTGCTCAGGTCTAAATCACTCGGGCCTCACCTGCCAGGAAAGGTGCTCTCCCCAGCTTCAGGGACCAGGAGTGGGGGGAAGGCTGTCCTGGGAAAATGTGGGTGGATGTGTCCAGCAAAGGGTAACCAGACACTGGGGCAGCAAGGACCCAGGTTCTCCCCAGAAGGCTGGCTTCTACCCAACGAAGACATCACCATGGGAGCTAGAGACAGACTGGGAGGAGGTGAGAGGACAGAGCCCAAGGTCCTTGCGTGGCCCAGGGGGAAGGGGGCGCTGAGTCAACAGAAAGGAAGAAAAAGGGAGTTCAGAGGGGACAGGGCTGTGCCGGCAGACATGTGTGGGGACCCCAGGCTGGCGAGGGGCTGGCAAGGCAGGAAGGAGGGAGGCCATGGCCAGTGTAAGCAGGGCCTCTTCCCCTCCTGGGAGCTCAGCCCGACCGCCTGTGTGCCCTGTGGGGACTCCGTGGGGAGTGGAGATCTTGTCATGAGTCCTTATTCGGGCACTTCACCCCCAAGTCACTCTGATCACATCTGTGAGTCCTTATTTGGAGGCTGCCCCACCACAGTCGCTCTGATCACATCTGTGGCTGCTTCGCCCACAGGCTCTCACAGGTTCCTGTGATTAGGTCATTTGTCACCGGGACAGCTTGGGTCCTTCACCGTGCACCCCCACCCCCTTGCCACTGCCTGTGGAGTGCACAGCACAGCACACCTTGAGGGGCATGGCGTTGAACTAATATGCACTTGAGGGGTCCCTGACCATGGGACAAGGGAGGGAGGGACGGGCAGGCAGACATCAACAGCTGCCGGTGGCTCCCAGGATCTCACCTGAGACAGGACAGGGAGGTAGGGCGAGCCTGGCATGAACGCTGGGTGGAAACGCCCAGGCGACCACAGGGAGCAAGACGTGGACTCCAGGAAGATGGTGCTCTGGTGGGTGGGAGCATGGAGGGCAGAGGGCAGGTAGGGTGGCCGGGCTGGACCCACCCCACCAAGGGTCGCTGCAGGGAGGCAGGGCAAAGACGGGACGGGGAGATGGCGGGTGTGGAGGGACAAGGGCAGAGAACTGGGCAGCCTAGGGCAGGCTCACCCTCAGACAGGCTGGCAGAAGAGGGGTTGCCAGGCTGGCAGAAGAGGGGTCACCAGCAAAGCAGGAGTGGGCAGAGAGGCAAGAGGTGTGGAGGGCAGAGGCCATTCTGCCGCAGTGCAGCATCTGATCAGCGGCTGGTCGGCAGCTGGAGGCTACTTTCCTCCACTCCACGGGTCCAATTCCTCTTCAAAACTCAAAATCCCATCTCTGCAGGTCTCAGCCAATCCTGCTCCTGCCTGTTTGTATTTCCTGCCCAGAGCAAGTACAGCACCGGGGGCCATCGATGGGTGAGAAATCCCTGTGCCTCCAAGCCGTATTTTTCACAGTAACAAGTCATTACTTCTGTGCCTGGAGTCATTTCTCAGGATCTTAATGTATTTGTTTATCAATCAATACCTAATTGATGTCTATAAAGCATGTTCAAAATCAGAGGGGAGAGCAGCTCACCAGGTACCGACTTCGTGTCTGGAGCCGCCTTGTTAAGGAGCAACCCTTGGCACGGGTGCCGTGTCTGCACCCTCGGGAGCTCTGGGTGGGTGCACTGGGGTCCCTCACAGCCCTTCCCGCCACTGCAGATGGAAATCTCTACCTGGCACAGGGGCTCAGTCATGCCCACGTGGGAGTCTGGGGCCTACGGGCAGCAGAAGGTGCAGTGGCCAAATGCAGAGACATTTCTATCATCAGACCTGGTCCCCAGCCCGACTCTGCTGCCCACTTACCGCTGGCCAGGGCGAGTTCCTTGACTGCGCCGAGCCTGGCTGCTTCTCCAGCCTAACAGGAGTCCCTCTCTCGACAGGACTGAGTGGGGTGAACGCAGCCGAGCGCTCAGCAGAGACTGTCCTACCGAGAAGTGTTCGCAACTATGGGCTGTTGAACCTGTGTCATTAGATCTAGATCCAGTTCTGCGACCACGTTCATGACTTAGATCATAACTGAAGTGCGGGTCAGCCGAGACCAGGCCATTTAGGGGTTTGGCTGCTAATTCAAGAAGGACACCTGGGTTTGGATCCCAGAGTTGCCTCCAGACTCAGATGTGGCCTCAGGCAGGTGAAGAGCCTGCAGATGCTGTTTCATCTTCTGCAGGGTGGTTAAGGGAGATCTCAGGCTTGTAGGAGACGAGGCATGTCGCGCCGAGGAGGCGCAGATTACAGCCACTCTCCTTGTCCACCCCGTCTCCCATCACAGCCTTCGTGAGTGCTCGAGCAAGGCTCAGGGCCTGATGGGCGTGCCGCCTCCTCCTAGAGGACAGGCATGTCTCGGCTGCCTGCACCAGCCAGCAGCCCTTCTCCCCAGCCAGGAGATCCTCCAAGGAAGGCCAGGGGCCGAGGAGGTAAGCTAGGGATGGGCTCTGGTACATGGGCCCCATTCCCATGACTGGAAACTTCCCAGGCACCATTTGTCACCTTGACGCACTGTTTTGAGCCTGGCTCTCCCTGGGGCGCCATGAGTGGGCCCAGGCCCTCCGGAGAGCCGGCCTGCGGCTGTGCCAGTGACTGATTGGGGATGAGGCCGCTGTCCCTGCCTTCCTGGGAGGCGGGATGTTGATTGAATGGCCATTTCACTCTCTCCAACAAGCAAGTAACAGTGTAAACTGGGGTCTAATTTATCAAAAACAGTCGCTTGTATTCCGAGTGGCCCATGTTCTGCGCTGAAATATAGCCGCTGCCCAGCTCCTGGCCCACGTGCGTGCGATTTCCTGATATTTCAGTTTTATGGAGGACATCTCACTGATGAATGTCTCTGAGTGAACGATCATTCTGGAATCTATTTTGCCTTCAAAGAGGCTTCTCCTGGAATGGGCTGGGAGGGGCGGGCACCGTGTTATATATAAATTCACTGCCAGGAGCGCCCAGCAGGGGAGGGAATGAGATCGGCAGGAGATGAGAATGAAATGTGTGCGGCTGCAGCCAAGCCTGTCCTCCCTGTCACCGTCCGAGGGCTGCTGGGGTGGGCGGGAAGGCCGGATGTGGGACAGGTGGCCGGAGTGACGCCCCCAGCTCCACCACCTGCCACTGCCTGGCCTTGGGCAGCTCACTCCCTCTGGGAGCCTGGGCTTCTCACGGGCATAATTATTTACAAATTGCTGCCACTTCTCTGCTTGCTCTCAACCATCATTACACACCAGGCAGGGCTGGGACTGGAGGCTGAGCTGCGTCCCAGTTACGGGTGACCGTGCCAGAGCTGCCAGGGATCCTGAGGCACAATGAGAGCCCTCCCTCCACCCACCGTGCGCTCTCTGCCTGTGATGTGGCTGAGACATCGCAGGCTGTAGGGTCCTCAGCACTCAGGCTCCCTGTACACTCTCTCCCTGCATACCGGGACCTCCATTCTCTCTTGCTGGTGGCCTAGAAAAAGTCCCTGGAATGAAATCACTCAGGCTCTGGTGCAGATGCTGGCACCACCTGTCCAGGGGACCCTGGATAAGTCCCTCCCACTCTCTGGACTCAGGGGCCATGTCTGCAAATGAGGCTGGAAAACGAGATGGTCCCTACAAGGCCCTCTGGTACCTGGAGGGACTGAGTGTCCCAGCCTGGGCCCTGCAGCAAGCCCTTCCATATCATGCATGCCAGGGACCGTGAATCCCACCCCACCATTAGAACGGCCACTGTCAGCCAAGAACAGGATCGTCATCCCCTCCGTCCCCTGCACAACGGAGCATAGCTGCCCCTTTCTACCACCTTTGCTCCAGGTTGAGGTTCTCAAAGGGGAGTCCCAGGCCAGCAGCATCAGCCTCACCTTGTAGTGTGCTAGAAATGCAGATTCTCAGGCCCCTCTGCAGTCTATAGAATTCAGAAGTCAGGTGCTGGGGCCCAGGAATCTACTTTAACAGGCTGCATTTTCTGCAGCTGCTGGATCAGATGACCACAAACTCAGTGACTGCAGAGCGCACGCACTCATCACCTTACAGTTCTGTAGGCTGGGATCCCACTTGCTAAGACCAAAGTGTTGGGAGCCTGCGTTCCTTGCTGGATGCTGCAAGGGAGAAGTCGTTTCCTTGTGTTTTTTTAACTTCCTTGGCCCACGGTCCTTCCTCCACCTTCAAAGCCAGCAGCCTCGCGACTTGTGACTTTCCATTGTCACATCTTCCTCTGACCCATGTAAGGACCCGTGTGATTAGGGTGGGTGCACCCAGGTAATCTTCCCATCTCAAAGTCCTTGACTGAATCACATCTGCAAAGTCCCCTTTGCTATGTAAGGTCACATGTTCACAGGATCCAGGGATTAGGACTTGGACATTTTTGGAAGCCCATTGTCCTGCCAACAGCACAAGACCTCCAGGTGATCCTGATGTGTAACGCACAGTAAAAAACAAATGCTCTGATGGACCATCAACAGCAGAACATGAGCGGGGACAGGGACCCCGCCTTCCTCCCCAGTCTGGCCCTGTGCCTAGCAAATTATAGAACTTTTGTAAGCAAATGAGTTCATTTGTGAATAAATGACCGGTGAGACGAAGAGCTGTGAGTAGCAGCCACAGGTGGGGCTGCCAAATAAAATGCAAGATGCGTGGTTAAATCTGAATTTCAGATAAAAAACAAGCAGTTATGTTTTTTGGGGTTTTTTTTGTTTTGTTGTTTTTTTTGTTGTTGTTGTTGTTTTTGTGAGATGGAGTCTCGTTCTGTCATCCAGGCTGGAGTGCAGTGGCGTGATCTTGGCTTACTGCAAGCTCCACCTCCCAGGTTCAAGCGATTCTCCTGCCTCAGCCTCCTGAGTAGCTGGGATTACAGGCATGCGCCATCATGCCCGGCTAATTTTTGTATTTTTAATAGAGATAGGGTTTCACCGTGTTGGTCAGGCTTGTCTTGAACTCTTGACCTCAGGTGATCCACCCGCCTCAGCCTCCCAAAGTGCTGGGATTACAGGCATGAGCCACTGCACCTGGTAACAAGTAGTTTTTTTACTACCAGTGTGCCTCTAACAATATTTGAGATATACTAAAAAAAAAAAAAAAGTTGTTTTTTATCTGAAATTCAAATTTAGCTGATATCCTGTATTTTTCTTTGCCAAATGTGACTTCTCTAAGCATCAGTCCAGCCATGGCCCAGGTGGTGAACCTGGAAATTCATTGCTCCCTCCAGAACTCTGTTTCCCTGCTCAGTGTTCTAGAAAACATCCTCTTCTCTTGCAAACCCTGTCCAATCTCTCAGGGGGTATAAGGCCTCCTTCCTCTTCCTGTCCTCCATTAATTGATATTCCCACCCCAACCCCTCCTAGAATTTGGTGATCTTGGGTCTAAAATCTTCTACCAGGAGCTCAAGCTAATGGGCTAATGAGAAGCCCAGTTCTCACGTGAATTCTGCACCCCTCCTTCGGGAACAAGCTTGCTTATCTCTAGATCCTGCGAGGGGGCTTCTGAGAATCCCTGGTTTTGAGGCTGTGGGATGGAGCTGCACGGGAGAGCCAGGAGGAAGATCCTGGCACAGCACGCTCTGAGTATGGGTTGCTGCTGGCCCACCCTGTTCCCTCCACACTCTGGAGGATGTGGGGTGGACGCCGTGAGGGTGCAGCCACGCAGAATGGCTGGGCCTGTCCCTATGTCCTCATGCGCAGAGCTCTGGAAGGCAGGCAGACGTCCTCACACATCTGTGAGCCAAAAGGCAAAAAAACAAAACAAGCAAACAAAAAAATCAAATCCGATGTTCTTATGCTTGTGGGTTCTACAGACTTGCATATACATCATCTAATGAAAATTCTTGATTTCATCTTCAGAGACATAAATGGAAGAAAATGGACATAAAAGAGAGTCCACTTAAACATGTGATCCTCTCAAAGGAAGAAAAGAACAGGGCTCACTCATCCCCATCCACCTGGTGAGGCCCGGACACCCCCACCTCCTCTCCTTGGAGCCCCTATTATCCTTTGATCTTCCTAATAACGTGTTTCTTTCCTGGTAATAGTGCGGACGCAGCGTACGATCACCTCCTCCACCAGCGACCAGGAAGGGCATTGCATTTGGACTCTACGTGAGTCCAGCTTCACTCATCGCCAGCTGAGGCCCCATTTTCTCGTCTCTAAGACACAAACAACCACACCCCTCTTCCCAGGAACACACACACACACACACACACACACACACACACGTGGTTCTGCAGCTCGTAACTAAATGCAATGAAAGGTAAACTAAAGTGCCCCTCCATGGGAATCGACCCCAATTCAGCCTCTAATCCTGAGATGCAAGATTCAGAACCAGGATGTCAAGGAAAAGTGTTTCTCTGCATTGATCCTCGAGGATACTAAATGTATATTTTAAAAAATAAATTCTGTCTCCAAGTGTTTGGTGAGACAGAGAGAGAAACAGCCGCTTCTGATGTGAGCACAAGGACGTGGCTTTTCTGGAGACTTCCTCACTGCAGGGCCCATCCATCACTTTCAGGGGTTCAATGAAACCGTCGCAAATATGATCAATCATCTTTTTATTGAATTAAGACAAATGGCTGGTTATTAATAGGCTAAGACTTAATGAGGAAAATGGATAATGCCGCACAGGGAAAAGGCAAAGAACTGTGCACACGGCCTCTGCACTTTTTCTAGAAAGATCTGGAAGTGTCTTCAGTGAGAAAAGCCCTGGGCTGGATGACCTCTGGTTCACACTAAGGACTCAAGCAAAAACTCCTAGGTTGACCCTTTCTCCACCACCTTCTATCTGTGTGATCTTCAGGCAGTGACTTGACCTCTCTGAACTTCTGTCTCTTCACGAAGGTGCTTGGCTTATGATGTTGTGCCTGGCAGACGCAGACTGAGAGAAGCGGAGTCCTGGCCTCCAAAATCTGAGTTGTGTGTGGGACAGAATGGTGTGCACCGCCTGCGGTTCTGAGGGGGCCGGCGGGATCAGATGCTGGCACAGGACATGGGAAGGGGGTGCGTGTGGGGCAGAGCCATGCAGCAGGTGCACAGCTGTGCAAGGTCCCCTGATAGGTCCTCTCTGCTCCATGTTTCCAGAAATCCTTGGAAAGGAGCTCAAGTGGCACAGTATCTGGAGCGTGTTGTGGACTTGGTTGGGATGCCTGGTGTCTGTTTATGGCAGCACTTCTGGGGAAACAGATTGTGTTTATGTCAGAAAGAAAAGACCATGTTTCGGGGCAATCCCTGCAGCTTGTTAGGTCAAATCAACACCCCCAGCCCATCTGCCTCAGCAGGGTGCCTCGGCCCGCTCAGTGCCGGCAGACAGGAGCCTCCCAGGGAGCAACCGACCTCCAGGGCAGGGGAGCCCCACCACCGAGCACAACGGTCAATCAGCCCCTTCCTAGAAGCAAGTCAGGCTGCCCGGGCGTGCTGTCTGTCTGTTGTTCCTGCAGCCTCCACAGGCACCGGCCCAGGCGGTCCCTGGCTGGATGGTCAGAACTCAGAGCCATGAGCTGTGGCTGCTGATTCCCTCCTGAACAACAGGGTCTAGGGAGACAGGCAGACACAGAAACCTCAAGTGAAGTGGGGGCTGCGGGCTGGGGGTGCTGCACCGGGCAGTCAGGGGCACAGCAAAGAGGACGTGACCTCAGGTCCTCGGCAGCAGGGAGGGAAAGCATGGAGTACGTGCTTTCCTCTGGGAAACATTCATATCCGATTCACGTGATATCGTCCGCAGTGCTGAGCCTGGCAGACCGACATCTTCATCTTTTTGGTGCACTAACGAGGATTTTTATTTCTTCTTTAATGATTAATTCCTAAAATTATAATACTTAGGTGAATAGTACCAATGCTTAATATTTCTGATAAAAATTTTAAAATTGAGCTCCAAAAGGGATTCACCAATTAATATCTCCATCATCATTATGCAAAAGTTGCTATTTACTCACATCCTTAATTACAGAAGAAAGTATCAATGAATGTTTACCAGTTTAATGACTCAGAAATATTTTCATATCTGTATTTCTCCATTATTAGTGACATTGTGCACTTTTACTTATGTGTATTGACGATTTGTACTTTTACTCTGTGAATTTCTTTTTCTCTTCTTTTTTTGCAACTTTTATTTTAGAATTGGAGAGCACATGCGCAGGTTTGTTGTGAAGTTATATTGCGTGATGCTGAGGTTTGGAGCATGAGTGAATCTGTTACCCAGGTACTGAGCGTAGTACCCAATAGGTAGTTTTTTTCTACCTTCCCCCCTAGGAGTCCCCAGTATCTATTTTTCCCATCTTTGTGTTCATCTGTACCTGATGTTTATCTCCCACTTACAAGTGAGAAAACATGGTATTTGGTTTTCTGTTCCCGCATTAATTTGCTTAGGAGAACAGGTTCTAGCTGCATCCATGTTGAGTGAAGGACATGGTTCCATTCTTTTTCATGGCTGTGTAGTATTCCACGGTGTCTGTGGGGTTTTTTTTTTAAAGGTTGTTTTTGAAGAATACTTGACAACATGGAGAAATTCTCAATGCATGAAAAAAAGTAAAAGAGAACAGAAGTATATATAAAGTATTGTTCCAATATTGTCCAAAAATGTTATTATTGATTATCTGGGAGAAGTTATGGGTATTTATGCTTTTTTCCATCTTTGAAAAATACTCTGAGAATATGTATTAGTTTTATGAGGAAAATGCATGTTATAAAGCCTAAAGATGAATTGCGTCTCCCCACAAAAGATAGGTTGAGGGACTCAGCCTGTGGCCTGATTTGGAAGCAGAGCGGCTGCAGATGGAATTAGCTGAGGAGAGGTCGTCCTAGAGTAGGTGGACTCCAATCCAAGATGACTCATGTTTTTGCCAGAACAGCCGTGTGGAGAGAGACCACAAAAGAAGCCACGTGAGGATGGAGGCAGAGACTGGAGCCACGCAGCCACAAGCCAGGAGTGCCGCAGATGGCCAGACTCTGCCAGGAGAGCTCCCCCACACAGCATTCCCAGGGAGCACAGCCCTCTTGCCCCTGGAGCCTGGACTTCCGGCCTCCAGGACTTTAAGATGATAACTTTCTGTCGCTTGAAGCCACCAGTTGTGGTTCTTCCTTAAAGTGGCCATTTTCCAAGGAGTGGCTCCCGGTGTGAGGACAGAGCAGCCACTGAAGGGGCCAACGCCAGCTTGCGGTGGCTGTCCAAATGACCGGACGTTTCACCGCTGAATCCAGAAGGGGGCCTGCCTGGCCTCGCCCTCTCGTGAAGGGCCACAGGCTGTTTGGGAGGAACCCAAGGGTGCCCAGCGGGAAAAGGCAAACTAAGATGGGCTTCCAGGCACACTCTCCCCTAGGCCACCTCGGCTAGAGCCTCCAAGGGTGCAGCCCAGGGCCTCCAGCTGCTCTCAGGACCACCCAACCCCCATGACAGAGCAGAAACCCACGGATACCAGTTCCTCAAAAACTGTCCCCTGGCCCATCCAGGAGGAACCATCAGCTTACTGTGAACATCGTGCTTCAAAAAAAGCCCTTAAACAATAGAACCTTTTTATTTTTTAACTTTTTAACTCAGCAGCCACTATGTGATATTGTACACTGTCACAATGTAAAATAGCTCCCCGTTATCCATGGGGGACACGTCCCCAGACCCCCAGCAGATGCCTGAAATCTCAGACAGCACCGCACCTGATGGCCACCCATGGGAACATTGTTCACATCTTCCACCCACAGATTTCCTGTCTTTCCCATTTTAACTGAGCCGGTATCATGCTCTGTGGCTGTAACTTTTGCATTTTGAGGTGTGACAGCAAAACTAGCATGAATTTCTTTTTCTTTCTTCACAATTTCATTAATAGAAGATTCCCTCTGACCCTAGTTCTTAGCAGCCTCAGCAAACGATTATTTTCTATCCTTATAAAGTGTAGAGCTTTCACCTTTTCATTTAAGGAAGCACTTTACAGCTTCTCTTTGGTGTACCCGAATTGTTAGTATCACTAGTCTAGTGCTTTGGGGCCATGGTTAAGTGAAATAAGGGTTCCTTGAACATAAGCACTCAGAAGCCACAAGAGTGGATCTGATAACCCAGATTGGCCACCAAGTGATGAGAGGGTGGGAGCGTCCACAGCCTGGAGATGCTGGACGAAGGGAGGAGTCTCGTCCAGGCAGGATGGGGCAGACAGCATGAAATTTAAACATGCAATTCAGAATGGTCTGCAATTTAAAACTTATGAATTGTTTATTGCTGGAATTTTCCATTTGATATTTTTGGGTCTTGGTTGAATATGGGTAACTGAAACCATGGAAAGAAAAACAAAAGAGAAGAGAGAACGATTGTATTGGAAATACGATGGTGGATGAAATAGACAGCATCTCTCCAATGCTGTGAAGGGGGTTGCATCTGAGACTCATGCCCATCCCTTCCCTGCCATCTCCACGGGGCTCTGAGAGGCTCCCCACATCACAGTTTAGAAACTATTGCTCAAGTCAAGGGCAGGCCCCACCTGGACCCCTCCTCAGGCTACTGCAGTCTGATGGCAGCCCCGAGTCCCCTCCTCTCATCCCAAACTGTTGGCCTGCGGGTCCTCACTCTGGCCCCATCGCCACCACCACCCTCAGAAGCTCGGGGCAGTGCGTGCAGAGTGGCCTCCAATACGCTAGGCCTGGGCACGGGGGAACAGATGTGACTCTGTCCAAGTCACATCCCCGCAGCCCACCTGGGAGACGGCTCTTGTCAGGCCATCTCAGTGGTGAGACGGAGACCGAGGAGGGGGGTAGTACTTTGTTTTCACAAAACGGTGTTCTGGAGGTGAGTCATATTAAAGCAAGACGCTTCCTCTAAACAATTAAATATTCCCTGGAATGGAGGCTGGCAGTGAGCAAGTCCGTATGTGAGCCTTAGTGGGGGCCTAGCTGTACTCCATCTGTGTTCCAGCCTGACGAACACGGCCTCCGCCATGAAAGAGACTGATTGGCAGCATTTTTTTCTGTCCTCATTGCATGCAGGTCCAAACCCTTCTGAGAAGTCCATAAACAAAGGTACCAGCACCGTAGCTGCCCCCACCTGCCCCCTGCCCGGCTCGCTCCAGGAAACCGTGGTGCAGCCGGGGGGCTTCATCGTCCCTGAGGTTTTCGATTCCAGACAGGCAGCTGCTGGCAGCGCTTAGCGAGCGATTTAAAAGCCCACTAACAAGGAGTCTTGGGCTATAACACAGAAACTCACAGAATGGTGCTCTCGTGGGCAACTTATTCATTTTAGTGCTACTCAGAGACGCCTAAAAAGACCTGATACTTAAAATCAGAATGATCCTGAGAGTGTTTCACAACACAACAGGTATTTAATTAGCCTCAATTCCCTGTTAGGAAGGTGTGGGAAAGGCGCGGTTAAGCCATTTATAGACCCAGAGACTACCCCCACCCCCCACGCCTGCGACGGAGCCTGGCTACCTTGTTTCTTAGCGGGGAATAAAGCAAATAATTTTGCGAGAGGCAATAAAGTAGGATTGGGGAGGGAGAGACGGGACCGGATCCAAGGGTGGCTGTGAATGTCTAAAGGCCACCGCTTGGCTTGGTCTCTCCATTGACAGCACCTCAACTCGTCTTTAGGAATTAGCTCCCTGCAGGCCTGGTGTGGGGAAGGGGCCTTCACTGCCCGGGCAGGCTCCAGGGGCCACGGGGGAGCTGTGAGAGGCGTTTTCAGGGTTTCCCATCCAGCAGGCGATGCCAAGCATTGGGGCATCCACAGAGGGCAGCACTCCCCAGGGCTGGGTGTCTGCTCCCATTTCCAGGGTTGGGGTCCTCCTAGGCATGGCAGCCAATTCCGTGTCTTTCTGCCTCCTCCTGTTCATCTCTGGTCTAGCTCAGGAGTCTGTCTTTTCTCCCACATACAATGCATGCAGTTCAGGGAAGCTGACTCCAGGTTGGCTGTGGGATCTGGTTTATCTGTGTAGACATGATTCCCACAACATCACTAGAGACCTGACTCCCCCAAAACTACACTTCGGTTGTAACACAGGCCACGGTGGCTGACCAAGCTCCGAGATCCAGGGCTGCAAACCCCAACTCTGAGATCCATGCCCCTGTGACAGGCTGCTAAGGGGCTATAGCGTGACATTCTGTGTCTACATCTAAAATACTGGTATTTTATGAGCCAGGCACTGTTCTCAGTGCTGACAGACAAACCGCCCTGCCCTCAGGGAGTTTACGTCCTAGTGGAGGGAGATTCATAGCAAAAATATAGAAAGACAAGTTCCATAGGGCATCAGTAGCTTATAAGTGATGAAGGGAAGGAGCCAAGAAGCAATGAGGGGTGGTGTTGACAGCACAGCGGGAGGGCAGGGAAGGCCCCTCGGAGGTGATCCTCCAGCAAGGACTTGCGGTTGTAATAACCATGGGGACAGTGCAGGGACACTGTCCTGGGCAGCAGGAATGGCCCATGCCAAGGCCCCGTGGCAGAGGGATGCCAAGAGTGCTCCAGGGACAGCCAGGGCTGGTGAAGAGTGAATGAGGGGAAGAGTGCAGGAAGTGGGGGTCTCTGACCTTGCAGATCCTCATAGACTCGTGTGAAGCTTTCACTTCCACCCTGCCTGAGATGGAGAATCATAGGAAGCTTTGAGCAAGAGGTTATAGGGTGTAATTTAGGATTTAAAAAGCCCTGGAGGCTCTGGGGAAGAGTCCACGCTGAAGCATGGCTTCGGTTGGCCGCCTGAATCCAGGTGCCTAAGGCTGTAGGGCTGAGGTCCCCACTTCTTTGCTGGCAGTCGGCTAGGGGCTGCATTTGGACCCTTAGAGGCCATTGTGTTCCTCACCACAAGGGCCCCCCATCTTTAAGGTCAGAGCCCTCTCGGGCTTTGAATCTCTTGCTTCCTCTTCTAGGACCAGCCTGAGAAAACTCTCTCCTTCTAAAGGGCTCACTTGACGGGGTCAGCTTGTCAGGATTCTCTCAATAGCTTCAGGTAACTGACTTGGGACTTTAATTACATCTGCAAAATCCCTTCCTAGCAGCAGCTAGGTTAGTGTTTATGGTATAATGCCTAAAATCAAAGCCAAATATTAGGTGTGCCTTGAGCACTGAGGAGAACCAGGAGGGCTTCGAATGTCCCCCACCTGACAGAGTGATCTAAAGGGTGGAGAGAAGGTAAACATCAAAGAGCATCCATCAGGTGGCCGCCGGCCTGTGGCGGGGAACTAAGCAAGGATAGGGGTTGGGGCAGAGGTGGGTGGGGGCCACCCTGTCCTGTAGAGTGCAAGCCTCCCTCGCCACTCTGCTCCCGTGGAAGAGACCCCCACCATCACCAACCCTCCTTATCATGAGGGCCAGGCTCAGCTCTTGCTTATCCCCAGGTAGCGGGTTTCCGTTCCCTGCCAGCCTGAGAAAGTATTCAGATAAGCCAACCGCCATCCCCGCAGGACCAGGGACACCCTCTTGCTCCACCGGGTCTGTCCCACACAGCACCTGGCTGTCATCTGCTCCTGAGAGGGCCGCCCTGGGTGGCCCTGCACGGCGGATGGTGTCCCCTCCGGGGCTGTGAGTCTTTGTAGCTAGTAAGCTGCAGTTGATCCCACCTGTCCAACGCTGTGTGTTGTGTTCACCCATCCCCATAACCCTAGAATGGGAATCCTTACCTTTGCAACAGATTAAATGGAGGCCATTTACAGGATGTCTGAAAAGCCCAGACATAGGAAAATCTAGTGGCCTCTTTCAAATTCTATCCCCCCAACCTCCAGCCCCAGTTCATTTTCCCTCCAGCAGCTGGGGCAAGGAGTTCAGTGCGGAAAGCAGGCCAGGAGGCTCCCTCCTTAGCCAGCCCCTTCCTGCGCCCACTGCACCCTGCGCAGTCAACGCCCCAGTTATTCCCCTGACCTCATTCACAACTGTACACCTCGCTCACTCCATTCCAAACACAGAGGCCTCTTGGCTGCGCCTCAGATACGCCAATAGCCCCCGCCTCCCAGCCTCTGCACTCGCATCTGCCTGCTGGCATATTCAACACCCCGCCTGCCCCCAGACACATCCACAGGGCACGTTCCCACCTTCTCCACGCTCTGCCCTGAGCCTGCCTTCCCCGACCGCTCTACAGGAAAGGGTAGCCCTCACCCACCTCTGCCCCAACACCTATCCTTGCTTGGTTGCCCACCAGAGGCCGGCGGCCACCTGACGGATGCTCTTCGATGTTTACTTTCTCTCCACCCTCTAGATCATTCCATCAGGCGGGCGGCACTGCGTGATCCCCACTAAATTCCCAGCACCTGGACCGGGGCCTGGCCCGTGGTGGATGCCCAGACACGCACGCGGACTGTTTGAAGGGGGAAGGAGTGAGCAGCCCCCAGCCCTGGAGCTGGCTTCATTCCACCTGCGCGGTCCCGGGAATGCACCAAACCCTCTCCTCCTGCCTCTTTCTACCTGCTGTGCCTGGAGACAGCAAGACCTCCCTCTTCTCCAAGACTCCCCCGTCCCACAGCTGTCTCCCGCTCCTTGTCAGACCCGCACTCCAGGGTCACGTGTTCAGAGGAGGCCCCGGGCTTCTCTAAGAGCACCCTCATCACCGTTACGCAATTCTCCTGTTCGATTTTGGCAGGGCAGCGCTTTCCAATGGAAACAATGCAGACCTCATGTGTGACCGTCAATTGTCTAGTGTCTAAATGTTTTAAAAGGTAAAAAGAGTAGTCACAGTTAAATACAACGTGTCATCCTGTATCCGATCCTGGAGGAGAAAAAGACCTCTTAAAAAAAAACATAAAAATTAAGAAAATCTGAACAAATTATGAGTTTGAGTTATAAAAATGCATGTTATTATAACTCACGTATTATTACTAATTTGTATTATTATATATTATATTATATATAGCTATTATATAATTATATAAAATATATATTAAAATATATAATATGTAGAAATATATAATTATATAGCAATATATAACATATGTAAATAATTATATTATTTTATATTATATGTATATAATTATTTTATATTATATATTTATATAATTATACAATTTATATTATATAAATATTACCATTATGTGTAATTAGTCTATATATTACAAATGATATATGAATATATGAATAATATATGAATATTATTTAAGTTTAATAATAGAAATTAATAATTATAATATAATAATATATTGACATAATGATTAGATAATTATATTAATAATATTGCTATGTTAATAATGTTTTATGCTGATATGATTGTATATAATTGATAAAGTATTAATAGTAAAATAATTATTAATAATTATAACATAATAATTATATGTAATTATTTTATATATAATTTTATATAATTGATATATAATCTATATAATTATTTTATAATTAATTTCTATTATTAAACTTAAATATATTCATAACATTATGACTCAAATATTATTAATATATTAGTTATAATATACAATGTTATGAATATTATTTAAGTTTAATAATAGAAATTATTATTAAAATATTGTTAATTCGTTAGTTGTGGAAAATCTACCACTGGAATGGAATATGTTAGCAATAGGGGAAATCAGATGTGGGGTACAGGAGACTCTATCACCTTCACAACTTCTCTGTTAATCTGCTCTAACATTGAAAAGATTTTTTAGACAGTAAAAACAACTGGGTGAAATTAACTTTGATATATTTAATACAGCATGTCCAAAATATTACCATTTCAATGTATGATGAATGTAGAAAAATTTTAATGAGATATTTAACTTTTTTAATGAGTCTTTAAAATCCTGTGTGTGGTTTCCATTGACAACACATCTCAGTTCAGACTGGCCACATTTCAGGCACTTGAGCCATGCGTGGCAGGTGGCCCTGCATGGGACAGGGCGGGCCTGGAGCCTGCGCCACTGTCTGGAATGGCCTCGAATGTGTGAGCACCTTCTTCCTGTCTCCCCACAAGAATCTATGTACTGTGTGGAGAGTGACGGTGTCCTGCCCATGACCCTCATGTCTTTGGTAGCTGGAATGGAGGCTGGCACAAAGTAGCCGCTCAACAAACACACAAATATAAACCAGACCTGATCTCTGCCCATTAATTGCAGACTGCTATGACCAACTGCCCATTCAGTGTCTCCACATGAACACCTGTATCGACCATCTATTGTGGAACAAACCACCTAAAACGACACCCATATCCTTGGACCACAGTCGTGAGGGGGAGCAGTTGGGTTGGGCTCGGCTGGGCAGCATTTCCTGGGTCGGCCTGGGATCGCTCAGGCAGTTGTGTCCCCCTGCAGCTGATGGGGCTGGGTTCATCTAAGGTGGTGCCCATGCGGCTGGTGGCTGGGCTGGCTCAGCCCATCTCTCGCCCTCACCGAGGCTGACTCTGCGTCTTTAGTGGCAGCAGCAGCCGAGGAAGGCAGGAATGGGGATAAGACACCGGGAGGCTCAGGCCTGGAACTTTGGACAAAGTCGCTTCTGCACATGCTGTTGGCCCAAGCAAGCTGGGAGGCAGCCCAGGACGGAGGGCTGGGAAGCGACTCTGCTGCGCACTGGAAGAGAACAGAAGGCCCCAGTCCACGGCCATATTGTCAGGACGCTGAAACGCCACGTGGCAGAAGGAGAATCACGGGTTGCTCCCCACTTCCATCTCAGCCCCATTCTCATCCAGGTGTCCTCCCTGAATAACTCACTTTGCTTCAGCCTAGGTAGCATGTCCAGGAAGGAACACACCCTAAAAGCTCCACCTCCAAGCCCCTTTCTGACTTCTCCATCTTTACTGCCAAGATATGACATCTCCCACCTAGACTCCTGCTGGTCCCTCTGCCCTCACTCTCTCAAACCTCACTTTGCATTCTCCCCTCGCAGCCAGGGAAGTGCTGGGGCCTCAGCCAGGTATCACCCCTCCCTCTGTACCCCCAGCAGGCTCTGTGCTCCCAGGGGGCCCTCAGCTACCTCCTGCAGGGCCGCTCCGCTGCCTCTGCAACTCCCCGGACCCCGTGTCTCCCTCACTTCTGCTCCTACAAACAGGCCAAGCCCACTCCCCATGGAGGGCTCAGTGCTGCTTCTGAAACATTCCTCCCCTCATCCCAACAGGGCTGGCTGCTCCTTGCCCATCTGAAATCACCTTCCAGGCCACCTGCCACTCCCTGAGACTGCAGCCCACCTCGTGTAACAAGGCACACACCAGCCACTGCTTTTCCTGCTTTTTTTTTTTTTTTTTTTCTGCTGTTACGGTCGTCGTCGTGTTTTCTACCTCTCGAGGGCAGGGCTCTTCTCAATTCTTTTTAAAATTTTTTTATTGAGGCCGGGCGTGGTGGCTCACGCCACTTTAGGAGGCTGAGGCGGGCAGATTGCCTGAGGTTGGGAGTTTGAGACCAGCCTGACCAACATGGAGAAATCCTGTGTCTACTAAAAATACAGATTAGCTGGGCGTGGTGGTGCATGCCTATAATCCCAGCTACTCGGGAGGCTGAGGCAGAATTGCTTGAACCTGGGAGGCAGAGGTTGCAGTGAGCCGAGATCACACCATTGCACTTCAGCCTGGCAACAGGAGGGAAACTCCAACTTAAAAAAAAAAAAAGTGTATTGAATGTATTTACGAGCCACTACAGATTTTGTCATTCATACCCATTATGGAATGGCTAAATTGAGCTAATATAACCAGCACCTCGCATACTTATCTTTTTTTGTGTGGTGGGAACATTGAAAATCTACTCACAGCAACCTCAGGTGCGTAGCACAGTCTGTTACCCACGGTCCCCATGCCATGCGGTGCATCTCCAGGCCATCGTCCTCCTGGGGTCCTGAGCCTGCCTGCCCTTTGACCAATATCTCCCCACCCTTCTCTACCCCTACCCTAGCCCCTGGTGACCACCATGCTGCCCTCAGTGTCTACGAGTTCCAGTCTTCCGCATTCCATAGGCAAATGCAACCCCCCGTTTGTCTTCTGAGCCTGGCATATTTCACTTGCCCACTTCTGCGTCCCCAGGACCCTCAGCAGTGCCTAGCACAAAGCAGGTGCTCAGCAAATTTGTTGAATAAGTGAGTGAAGCCCAGATAGGGGCTCCCAGGAGGCCGGGGAGGTTCTGCCTTCCCTCTCTGCCCTCAGTTCTAGAACAGAGCTCAGCAAACACGCTGAGGGGATGACGGAGCCCAGAGCTGCTTCCTGCCCCTCCGGGTGTCCTCTCCGCCCTGGCCAATGCTGACTCCCTGAGCAGGCACACAGAGGGCACATTGCTCTGATATCAGGAGGGTGGCCCCACCCAAGGCTGCTGCAGGCCTCCAAGGTGCTTCTCCACTAACCAAGTGCCTTCCCAAGGAGGGCTCCACTCTGCTGGGGAAAGCTCTACAATGGCATTTAAACTCCAGGCCGTTTCCTGCCGTCTTTGGCCAGCGTGCACTCTCTCTATAAAGACTGATTCTCAGCTAGGCATGGTGGCTCATGCCTGTAATCCCAGCACTTTGGGAGGCCAAGGTGGGTGGATCACCTGAGGTCAGGAGTTCGAGACCTGCCTGGCCAACACGGTGAAACCCCCATCTCTACTAAAAATACAAACATTAGCCAGTTGTGGTGGTGTGTGCCTGTAGTCCCAGCTATTCAAGAGGCTGAGGCAGGAGAATCGCTTGAACCTGGGAGGCAAAGGTTGCAGTGAGTGAACTGCACTCCAGCCTGGGTGACAAGAGCAAGAGTCTGTCTCAAAAAAAAAAAAAAAAAAAAAAAAAAAAAGACTGATTCTCACCCCTGCCTGATTCGACCCTTACTGCCCTGCCCATGTGGAAGAAGATGGCCAACCTGCATATTTAACAGTTGGGAAACTGAAGTTTAGAGGAACACCTGAGGTCACATGGCAAAGGAAAAAGGCAGGTGTGAAAAACTCACAGCTTTCGTTGCATACCCAGGAGGATCTGCAGTTCTCTCTATTGAGATGGCAAACCCACACAGCAGCGAGGGCTGGAGACACATTTGTAGGCTGCATGGCAAGAACCAGGAAGTTACTGGTTTGATGAGAGCATGAAGAATGTTGAACCTCATTGTCCACTAATCGACATACACAGCAAAACCTTTTTTAAAACCTCCCTACTGTGGAAAACAGTGATTTCTATAAAAAAAGAAAAAAAACAACAACAAAAAACAGGCCAGTCACCTAACGCCTGGCTCCTTTCAAGAAAATCTTATTACTTGAAAGTGTGATTTGTTTGGTTTGTAATAGCATTGCCTACAAGGGAAATTCTATTACTCAGGTTTCTTAGCTAGTCTCAACAGACCCAGGGATAATTTGCAGAGAAGAGCTCTGTTCTCTTTGCAGTGGGGCCAAGTCTCCCTCGCAGGACTGTGACACCATGCACACACACCCATCTGGGGAGAAAAGTGGCCTCATTCAGCCTGAATAGTGGCTGCTGACCACCTTTAGGCTAATCCACTGGTTGGGGTCCCAACAAAATGTTTTGACTCGATTTGGTCAATTTACAGGAAAAAAAATGAGAATTATTCAGCTAAATTCTTGCTTTCTCATTTCCAGGTAGTTTTCACGTTCAACATCCAGGTGTGCTCCACAGAACGCCCAGTACGAGGCTGCAGCAGGAGAGCTCATGGTGGACTGCAACCCGCCTGACTAACCGCTGGCCTGGCCACTCAGGAGAACTCATGGTGGACTCTAGCCCGCCTGGCTGACCACTGGCCCAGGCACTCAGGGGAGCTCAGGCCAGAGCAGTTCCTTCTTCCCTCCCTTCTCCATCAGATACAGACAATGAACTCTGCTTCTTCACCAGAGAAAGCCTCTCTTCCCATCGCACATGAAAAAGAAGGCATGTATCTCTCAGATTCTGGCAGTGCCTTGCCACCTGTGAGAACCAGGGGCCAGATGATGGAATCAGCTCTGAGGGTAGCAGAGCGCAAAGGCTAAAGGCACCAGCCCCCGGCGCTACAGCCCTCCCAGCTGCTCCCCCTGCTACCCGCACTACCTGCATCCACTCTCCTGACACTGCCAGAATGGGAGTGTCCCCATTTACCAGAAGCCATCTGCTCTCAGGAGAAAATGCTAAGTACGCAAAGGGCCATCCTGCCCGGCTATGCAGCCTTAGCTCGCAGTGACACCTGGCCCACCAGTCCACGCTGAGCTCACCTGTGAGCCTGCACACCTGCTCTTCTTCCTACCTGGGAGGGTGGGGCCCTGGCTGCTCCTCCCTCAGTGGCTCTTGTCACCCACTTTCTAGCTCCCTCTCATCCTCTATGTCTGAGTTCAAACATCCCTTCCCAGAGAGGCCCTTCCTGATCTCTCCTCAGTTCACATGACCCCAAGAGAGGGGCTGCAGAACACCCCAGCCCCCAACTCAGAGCCATCACTCTCCATGCACATTGCTTTGTGCACCAGAGATCTGGCTTCCTCCGTGCTCCTGGTGTCTGGCACGCTGTCGGGACCTGCTGGGTGCTCAGTAAACCTCTGGGTAATAAATCAATGAAATGAAATGTCCAGATGTCCAAAGGTATTTGCCTTGTCATCTGTGACAGGGTGGCTCTGATGTGGGCCAAGATATCTGCATTGTTGGGATGCAGGGCTGCAGCAGCCGGGAACCAGTCTTTGTTTTGCATAATGTAATTAAGGCACGTTGGCCATCGCCAGGCTGCTGTGCAGCACGGCCGCTCACTCACGAGGTGCACGTGTTTCCCCTGCGCCCCTCCATCAGCTCAGGCTAATGCTGATTCCCTCAACAGATAATGCTAATCATAAAGACAGACTGTACTGTCCACAGGCCGCAATATGAATATTTATTCCTTCCACAAACTCTGCGCTTGCATTTCATTTGCTCATCAGTTTAATTTCTGGAGGGGATAGCTGGGATCATTGAATCCGGCCACATGCAACTCGGAAGATGACTGACTCGCTGGGACTGTCTTATTTGCAATTTGAAATGTGGACTCTTCCCTGCGCACTCCCCCCAGCTGGGGCACTTTCTGCCTCCCTCCTCAGCAGCGTCTTCAGAAGAGGCTGGGGCTCGCCTTACCATCTCTGTCTGACCTTCTGGTTATTTCTTAAGAAAAAAAGTCTAGAACTGCTTAGTCGAAAGGTATGCTTTTAAAATAATATTTATCAATTTCTTCTCGACTATATGACTTCATGCTTATCTTGAAACATTACAGAACCATGAGAAATACAGTTAAAATCTCACATGGCCAACCACCCAGAATTAATCACCATTAAGATTTTAGCAGAGCCCCTTCCAGTGTGTTTTCTGTATTCCTGCCTCAAACTAACCCCAGGTTCTATCTGTTCCTGTGCTTCCTACACCTAGCACAAACTGCTCTTGGGAGGTGCTGGCAGAGGCATGACAGCGGAGCTAATGGGTGTCCCCTGCTGCCCTCCTGTCCATCATCCTCACAGCAGCCAATAGGAACACACTCTCCCTGATTGCTTAAAACACATGGGTTACTCTTAGGGAAAAGGCCAAAACTCCACAATGTGTCTCAGGAGGCCTGTGTGGTCTGGGCCTTCCTAGTTTCTCCAGCCTCCTCCTGCTCCATTTCCATCCCTCCAAACCTTCCTTCCAGCTTCAGTTCTCAAGAAAACCTACCTTCGCCCTGACACCCACGGGCTGTCTGCCTCAAGGGCATTATCTGTTGTTATTCCCAATACTTCCCACCCACCTCTCCAAAATAAAGCATCTAATTCACAGAGCCTGCAATACCCGGGAATGCTTTTTTGCCTTTTAAAATATTACCCAGGGTTTGTTAGTAACCTTCCGATCTACCAGTAGTTCCTGTAACTCAATATTTTCCAAAATGGTAAATTGCTACCTTGTTGGAGCTTTTGTGATTGAGAAAAATAGGAAAAAAGAATTGGAATAAATAAATGTTTGTTTTTTTTTTTTTTACTACAGAATGCTCAGAATGTTTAATATATTAAAATGTATATAAATGTCAACAACAATATCCAGCAGAAAAGCTCTGCCCGAGTGACCACAAAGAGCTCCTGTGAATACCTCCATCAAAAACCAGTGGGCACCCCTTGTGTACTGGTGTTATGTCCCCCTGAAATTTACATGTGGAAGCCTTAACCCCCAACATCATGGCATTTGCAGGTGAGGCCTTTGGGAGGTGATTAGGGCTAGTTAGGTCATGAGGGTACAAGCCTCACAGTGAGATTAGTGCTTTTATAGGAATACACCAGAGAGTTCTCTCTTTCAGCCTTGGGAAGACTCAGGAAGAAGGTGGCTGTCTGCAAGGCAGAAAGAGAGACCTCACCAAAAATGAAAAACTGCTTCCGTTAATCTGTTCTCACACTGCTATAAAGAAATATCTGAGACTGGGTAATTTATAAAGTAAAGAAGCTTAATTGGCTCACAGTTCTGCAGGATGTATGGGAAGTCTAGCAGCTTCTGCTTCTGTGGAGGCCTCAGGAAGCTTCCAGTCATGGCAGAAGGACAAAGCAGAAGCAGGCAGGTCTTCCACGGCCAGAGCAGGAACAAGAAAAAAGAGCGGGTTGGTGTTACAGTCTTTGAAACAACCAAATCTCAGGAGAACTCACTCACTATACAGTACCAAGGGAGGTGGTGCTAAACTGTTCATGAGAACTTCACCCCCGTGATCTGGTCACCTCCCACCAGGCCCCCACCTCCAACAATGGGGTCTGCAATTCAACATGAGATTTGGGTGGGGACACAGATCCAACCCATATCATGGCTGGACCTTGATCTTGGACTTCCAGCCTTCAGAACTGTGAGAAATAAATGTCTGTGGTTTAGCTACCCAGTCTATGCTATTTTTTTTAATAGAAACCCAAGTCAACAAAAACAATTAATGAGATATTTCTGTTCATTTATGAGTAACAACAACAACAGCAACAAGCAGTAACTTAACCAAAGGGTGTTTATCTTTCTCACCTAATGAGATGTTCACAGGTAGGTGGTGTCTGGCACTGGCCCAGCAACTCAGAGATGTCAGCGCTTTTCCCTCCAGGCCTCAAAGTGGCAACTGTTGCTCCAGCCATCCCAGCTACATCTAACAGGAGCAAAAGAGAAAAGTGATGGAGCAAGACAATTTCCTGGGATCCCCGTGTGATGTCTGTTCACCTCTCATTGACCACAGGGACCACAAGGTCAGCCCTATCTGCAGAGGGACTCAAGAAGTACAGCCATTCTGGCAGGCTCACTGCTTCTCCCAACACACACTTCTGTTAGCAAGAAAGAACAGAAAAATGAATATCTGGGAGGCAAATAAGAGTTTCTCCCACAACTAGTGGCACATATTCAGTTAGAATCTAAATACAGTTCATTGGTAGAAAATAGATATATATTATATTTACATACTATAGATATTTTACTTTTTATATGTGATATATATACATATCTTTGTGTGTGTATATACATATCTGTGTGTGTGTATATACATATCTTTGTGTGTGTATATATGCTGTGTGTGTATATAAACATTTTCTCCTTGTTAGGATCAATTATACAGTCTTACAGGTCTGTTTCCAAATGACAAATTCTACAGCTTTTAAGAACTCTTTAATGAGAGGATCTCAAAAAAACAAAATTCTATATTTCCCTCTTAGGCCTTTGCATTGAATAGTATGATCAGGCATCCCCATGCAGATTTTTTTTTCAATGTGTAAATGGTTATTGACAATGAGAAATGTGCTTAGCCTGCCTGGGTTATAAAATACCTGCTTCACTCCGGGGTTTCAGAACTCCCCATACTGATGTCCAATCAGGTTTCTTTTGTTTTATAGACAAAAGCACAGAGTTGAGGGGAGGCAAGTACAGTCAGGAAATGCTGTCAAACATCTGAGCCACAGAAGTCCCAGAAGAACCAGTGGCCAAGACCGTGATTCGGGTGGTTTAGAGGAAACTTCTCTGCCAAAGACCAAACGGCCTTTTGAGTTGTCCACGGATTGAAGCTGAGTCTCCTAGTCGCCCAGCTGATCACATCAGTGAACTTGAGTCGTGCTTACAGACTTCAGGGATGTCTCAGGCACACAAGGCTTGGGAAGCGCATCTTCTAAGAAGGGAACAGGTGGGCGAATCTGCGGAGAGCTGAGGACACAGGGGTGAGTGGGAGGACTTGGTTTTGTTGGTTTGGGTTTTTTGGTGAGGAGAGCTGGGGCGGGGAGGGAGGGTAGTGAATGGCTCCCTTAAGGCCAAGGGCACTTCCAGAAGAGTGGCAGGTGAGGCTGAAGGAGTGGAGCTGAGGCCCTCCCACCCCACTAATGGGAGCCCAAGGATGGCTTTTCCATCGCGCTCAGCACGTGGAGGAATGGAGAAGGAGGAGGGCAAGTGACTTCAGGGATGAAGAACCTCCAGGAAGATACAGCAGTGGCCCCAATTAGAGACCAGAAGACCCTCAATTCAAGCAGGAGATGGGGAGATTCAAGCGATAATTGAAGGTGGAGTCAGCAGAAACAAAAGCCCGCAGAACATTGTTTGCGAGGTTAATAGAGGCACCGACAGCAGCTTCCAAATGCTCCACCTTTGGCAGTTTCCTCAAAGGATAATTCCACTAATTAAAACAGAAGTGTAGAGGGGAGAGCTAGCCAGTAGGCAATTTGCTGCGTGGATCTGACGCTGAGTCTCCAGTAGAGTTGGGGTGGCCAGGAGAGAACTGCACAAGCGAGGCCTCAGCCAGAGCCAAGGAGGGGCAAGAGAGCGCACAGGGCAGTGCAAGGGACGCCCAGAGGCAGCGGTGCTCAGAGCCAGGATTCAAAGAACAAAGAGGAGGTCAGTAGGAGCAGGGGGGCTGCGTAGAAGCTGAGAGAGGCAGGGGGGTACACAGAGGCTGGGAGGGGCAGGGGGTGCACAGAGGCTGGGAGGGGCAGGGGGTGCACAGAGGCTGAGAAGCAGGGGGTGTTCACAGAGGCTGGGGGTCATGCACAGATGCTGAGAGGGGCGGCGGGTGCTCAGAGGCTGAGGGGGCAGAAGGTGTGCAGAGGCTGAGAGGCGTAAGGGGTGCACAGAGGCAGGGAGGGGCGCGGGGTGCGCAGAGGCTGAGAGGGGCAGGGTTTGCACAGGGGCTGGGAGGGACAGGGGGTACACAGAGGCTGGGAGGGCAGGGGAGTACACAGAGGCTGGGAGGGATGGGGGGTACACAGAGGCTGGGAGGGGCAGGGAGTACACAGAGGCTGGGAGGGGCAGGGGAGTACACAGAGGCTGGGAGGGGCAGGGGAGTACACAGAGGCTGGGAGGGATGGGGGGTACACAGAGGCTGGGAGGGCAGGGAGTGCGCAGAGGCTGAGAAGTGGGGGGTGTTCACAGAGGCTGGTGGGGCGTGCACAGATACTGAGAGGGGTGGTGCCGTGCACAGAGGCTGAGGAGGCAGGGGGTGAGCAGAGGCTGAGAGGGGCAGGGTTTGCACAAAGGCTGAGAGGGGTGAGGGGTTTCATTATTAAGACCTTATTCCCTCCTCCCAGAAAACAGCCCTGGCCTTCCCTTCCTCATCTCTGCTGAGAGGAGATTTCCTTGTCTCTATTATCATTTTAAGAGAAAATTTCCAGTTAACATGAAAAATGAAAGATGCATTATACTTAGTTTCACTTTTTGGGGAAAGCACCTTCTGCAGTTACTCAAGGGAAACAATTAGGACTTAAAATTGACAGACATCACTTGAGATATGAAAAACATGGACTCAATTAATGAGTCTGGAAATGCTGATTGCCCGTCTGCCTGGGCTGTGCACCCAGTGTGTGTGGCAATGGCGCCTGCTGGTCATCCTCCATCTCCTGACCCCACCCAGATCACTCTGTGCCTGCATCGGGTCTGCAAGAAGCTCTTTTCTCTTGAGCTGATAAATGTCAAAGGCAGGGTAGAGCTAAGCCTGTTGAGGCAGAGAGGTCCCCCAGTCTCTGTGGCCTGGACCTCTCTGAGCTGTGCTGTGAGTGTTACAGGCTGGTCTGTGGTCCCTGTCCCCACCCATTGTAGCTCAGACCTAGAAAGGAAGATTGATGTTTGTGAGTGTGATGCGGATGCAGAAAGAAAGGGAAGCAAAGGCAAAGTGCATAGAAGCCCAGAACGTGGGAATTCTGCCCAGGCCAGGGACAGGGAAACTTTCAGGGGATTGGTGTGGAAGCCAGTCTTGAAAACTGAGCAGAAAAGTACCATTTCTAAGGCTAGACCTAAATATTGAATGAAGCCCCAAGGAGATTAGAGGAGGGGCCTTGGCAAATGAAGCAGAAATCAAAGGCCAGGTGCAGAGGCTCACGCCTGTAATCCCAGCACTTCGGGAGGCCAAGGTGGGCAGATCACGAGGTCAGGAGATCAGCCTGACCAACATGGTGAAACCCCGTCTCTACTAAAAATACAATAATTAGCTAGGCATGGTGGCACACGCCTGTAGTCCCAGCTACTCGGGAGGCTGAGGAAGGAGAATCACTTGAACTGGGAGGCAGAAGTTGCAGTGAGCCAAGATCACGCCACAGCATTCCAGCCTGGCGTCACAGCGAGACTCCGTCTCAAAAAAAAAAAAAAAAAAAAAAAAAGAGAGAGAGAAAAGAAAAGAAAAAAAGAAAAAGAAATCAAAGCAGATACTTAACTCCTCTCATTCTCCAAGACTCAGCTTGGGCATTGCCCTTCTAGGAAGTCCCCAAGGGGGTCCCAGGTTGGGCTGAAGACCCCTCCTCAGGCGTTCACACATCCCTGCAGAGTGTCCTGGGTGCACTTCCAGCATGAGTCTAACAAACTGTGGTGTCTTCTGCATTAGAAACCAATTATTAACTGGCGAATGACCATCTTCTGATTTGAAAGACAAATGAAGTATCCCTATTAGAATGCCCACCATCCAGAATACGAACAACATCAAGTGCAGGCGAGGGCTTGGAGCAGTGGGAACTCTCATCACTTGGGCGGAATGCAGAACGGGGCAGCCATCTTGGAGGACAGTCTGAGAGCTCCTTACAAAGCTAAACTCAGGCCAGATGCGGTGACTCACGCCTGTAATCCTAGCACTTTGGGAGGCCAAGGTGGGTGGATCACTTGAGGTCAGGAGTTCGAAACCAGCCTGGCCAACATGGGGAAACCCCGTCTCTACTAAAAATACAAAAATTAGCTGGGTGTGGTGGCGAGCGCCTATGATCCCAGTTACTTGGGAGGCTTAGGCAGGAGAACCGCTTGAACCCGAGAGGTGGAGGTTGCAGTGAGCCAAGACTGCGCCACTGCACTCCAGCCTGGGTGACAGAGCAAGACTCCACCTCAAAAAAAAAAAAAAAAAGCTAAACACAGTCTTTCCATATGATCCAGCAATCACACTCCTCAGTATTTTATCCAAATTCATTGAAAAGTTATGTCCACCCAAAAACCTGCACACTGATGTTTATAGCAGCTTTATTCACAATCACCAAAACGTGGAAGCAACCAAGGTGTCCTTCAGCCAATGGATGCGTAAATAAATTTTGGAGCATCCAGAAAATGGAATATTATTCAGTGCTAAAAAGAAATGAGCTCTCAAGCCATAAAGAGACACAGAGGAAACTTAAATACATATTAATAAGTGAAAGGAGCCAGTCTAAAAAGGCTACATGCTGTATGAGTCCAACTATATGACATGCTGGAAATGGATACAATAAAAGGATCAGAGCCCAGAGCTTTGGGAGGCCAAGGTGGGCAGACCTTTTTAGGCCAAGAATTCAAGACCAGCCTGGGCAACATGGTGAGACCCCATCTTCACAAAAATAATTTTTAAAAATTAGCCAGTTATAGTGGTGCGTGTCTGTAATCCTGGCTACTCAGAAGGCTGAGGCAGGAGGATCACCTGAGGCCAGGAGTTCAAGGCTGCGGTGAGCTATGATTGCACCACTGCACCCCAGCCTGGACAACAGAGTGAGATCCCATCTCTTAAAAAATAAAATAATTATAAAATAGGATCAAGAGTTGTCAGAGGTTGGGGGTTGAGAGAGGGTTGACTAAGAGAAAAACAGGATTTCCTGGGCAGTGAAACTATGCTGTCTGACACTACAGTGGTGGGCACACGCCATTATGCATTTGTCAAAACCCATGGAATGCTCAAGACTGAGGGTGAATGTTCATGCAAACAACGAACTCCGGATGAGGACGTTTCAATAGAGGTTCAGTAATCACAATGAAAATGTACGAACTACCATGTTGGGGATGCTGATAGTAAGGGAGGCTCTGGGTATCTGGGGGCACAGAAGAAAGGGGAACTCTCTGTACCATCAGTTTCATGTTACCATCAACCTAAAACTGCTCTAAAAATTGGTCTTAAAAGAGAAAAAGACAAGTGAGGCACATGGAAGCAAAACGGGTGAAATTCACGTTTCAAAGCAAGGAAGGTTCTCAGCTTCTGCTATGTTGCATTTTCCCGGATGATCCTGCCTCCCTGTATCTGGGTGCTCAGGTGCAGTACCTGCTCAGGTGTGGTACCTGGTGTGCAGTAGGATAGCAGGAGCTCAGCATGTGTTTGGTGTCAAGTGCATGGAGGATTGAGGAGGGGCCTCAGGTCCTCTGAGGAGAGAGTGGCCCGGCCTCTCCATGGGGCAGGCAGGGTGGATGACAACTGCTGATCACACAAGCAGAAGCCATGGCAGCCAGGATGTTCCTGCTGAACAAGGTTGGCTGCCTTAAGGAGGACACAGAGGAGGGACTCTTCGGGAAAAGTCAGGTGCACAGCAGCGGGGAGCGGTCAGACATCTCTCTCCTCACAGTCAGACATCTCTCTCCTTATCTGCCTTGACGACAAATGACCCTTTCTGCTTCGAATGCCATTTCCAGAATGCATTTCAACAGCAGTTAAAACACACCTTGCTAAAGGAGAGGGAGTTTCTGAGGCATCGTGTGCCCTGGGGCCACTGCCAATGTGGGTTTGGAAGTGTTTTATATCAGCCCGATCATCATAAAATAACCATGGAAACAAGGCAGAAAGCAAGTCCAAGTGGGTCTGATAGAAACGAGCCTCGTGGGAGAGGAGGGAAGAGGGGACACCAGTCTTGGTCTTCTACTCTGACACCGGCTTTACTTGGAATCTTGCCAGGTAGGTAAATGTCCAGAAAAGCAAAACTGCTGTCAAGGCCCCCAAGAATTAGCAATACGAATTATGTAGGGCATTTCGAAGCATTTCTCACCAACATACTGCTTCCTGGAGGCACAGGACACTCTGTGGCCATAGGGAGTGCCCTGGTCGGTGCAGAAGCTAAGTCAATCTTAGCTGCTCTTTAAGGAGGGGGCCTCGGCATCCTGTGGGGCTTGGTTCAGGCTCCAGCCACCTACAATTGTCTAAGCCCACACGGAGCCTGGGAGTGAGGTCAGGTGCATGCACTCAGTGTCTCTATGGGCAAAATACTCTGCAACCAGGCCCCGGGGCAGTGCCAGGGCAGCTCAGGTCAGACATGGGTCTTCTGTGGGCTATCACACAACAGGTGGCCAGAGCCACAGGAGGACTGAGCGCCTGATGACCTGGGGGAGGGTTAGTGTCTGGTCAGGGACCGGGTCACTCGTCTGCTGCCGAGGGTCTCCTGACACACCAGGAAGGGGGCTGCTCTGCACCCCGCAGTCTCCCAGATCAAAACTCAATGCACTCCAGCCCCAGAACTCAAGACTTCTCAGGGCAGTACATGGGTCTACATTTCCCCTCTTATTTGTTTATTTATTTATTTTTGAGATGGAGTCTCACTCTGTCGCCAGGCACGATCTCAGCTCACCGCAACCTCCACCTCCCCAGTTCAAGCAATTCTCCTGCCTCAACCTCTCAAGTAGCTGGGACTACAGGTGCATCCCACCATGCCTGGCTAGTTTTTGTGTTTTTAGTAGAGATGGGGTTTCGCCGTGTTGGCCAGTCTGGTCTCAAACTCTGGACCTCAGGTGATCCAACTGTCTCAGACTCCCTCCCCTCTTATTTTTAAAATAACATGCTTTCTTTATAAAATAATACATTTTTGGGCGGGACACAGTGGCTCATGCCTGTAATCCCAACATTTTGGGAGGCTGAGGTGGGTGGATGACTTGAGGTCAGTAGTTCGAGACCAGCCTGGCCAACATGGTGAAACCCTGTCTCTACTAAAAATACAAAAATTAGCCGGGTGTGGTGGTGGGAGGCTGTACTCAGGAGGCTGAGGCAGGAGAGTTGCTTGAACCCAGGAGGCGGAGTTTGCAGCAAGCTGAGATCGCGCCATTGCACTCCAGTCTAGGCAGTAGAGCAAGACTCCATCTCAAAAAACCATAATGATAAAAATAAATAAATAAATAAAATATTTTCAGTATTAAAAATTGAAATGCACATAAATCCAAATAAGAACATAAATATCTCCCACCCAGCATCAGTCACTATTGACACTTGGTCTGTATTGAGGATCCCTGGGTGAGTTCACTCAACCTTCTGTACCTCGGCACCACAGATACGTGGGGCACATATTTTGCTGCGGCAGCTGTCCTGGGCCTAGGAGGATTCTGAGCAGCATCCCTGGTCTCCACTTGGTGTCCACCCACCAGAGACCAATAGCACCTCCACCAGGTGTGACCATCAGAAATGTCTCTAGACATTGCCAGTGTTCCATGGGGAGCCAAATCAGCATACTCTTGTGCTTTCTGTCACTTACAACCAACAAGGCCTGGTTCATTCTAGGAACTCTTGCCTGGCATGTTTAGGTAATTGCCTGAGACGGTCTGTAAGCAGGAGGGGCTGGTGGTTTGGGATGACGGACAAGCCCTTGCTGCTGCTCCTGTCAAGTGAACAGGAAATGAATGTGGAGTTGATGGAAAACAAAAACGACAGATTTAGGGAGCAGATGGCTTGAACTATTTGGATTCTGCCATTCATCTGCCTGATGCAGCACAAGAGCACACCAAATAGGAGGGTTTAATTAGCAAATTCATAACAAGTCAGCACTTACTGATGCTGGGAAGAAGGATGAGCTTTGGTGCCGCCCCTTGTCCTTGATGGGACCCTCCGAGCTGTGTGACCGTGAGCAGGTCGTTCACCTGGAGCTTGACAGTTACTTCACCTTGTTCTTGGGCAGGTCCTTCATCTCAAAGGACACTGGTCTCCTCTGCTGTAAAACAGGGATCCTCTCATTCAAGGCCATTGCAAGAATTCATGAAAGGATAGAAAGTGCCCAGGCCAGGGCCCAGTACAAAGCAGAAGTGGAAGACATCAGCACTGGTGGTGCCACCAGCATCATTATTATCAATTTCCAATCACGTTAATAGTGCTAAAACACAGGGTAACCCGGCGAACCTCCTTGGCACCCCCACACTCTGCTGGCTCCATAACTGTGTCTGCTGTCGAGAGAGCATTCAGGCATCAGTGTGTCAAAATTCTGCACATTTGGGGTTCAAATGAAAACAAATGCATATTCTAGGGTTTGACAATGTCTTTGAAAAAAAGAAGAAGAAAAACTGCATGAGGCCAGAGGTTCTACTCAGAGGGAGCTGGCAACCTTCCCCCTGCCAAGAGGCTCCCTATGCAATGCAGCACTTTGCGAGGTCAACCACAGAGGGCCAGGGAGCTCACCAGAACCTGGCAAGCACCTATTTTCCAATCCCTTGTAATTCTGCTGGTCCGGGAGCATGTAGAGCCCTGTGCCAGTCGCGTGGAGAATGCAGGGACAAACCCCGTCCCCTGGGTGCTCTGAGCCACACTTCAGAGAGAGAAGCCCTGGGGGAAGAAGGGGCGCTGCTTCTTCCAGCCGCAGACACCAGCTCTGCACTGCTCCTCAGAGCACGTCCAGCACCGAACGACCTACAGCGTGGCATCGCAGTGCTGTCACCAGGACCCTGCACGTGCTGTATTAATTCAGGCTGCCTTAACACGGCACAACCGGGCAGCACAGACAACAGCGACTCACTGTCTGACAGTTCTGGAGGCTGAAAGTCGGAGGCCAGGGCGTGGGCAGGGTTGGTTTCTCCTGAGCCCTCCTTGGTTTGTAGATGTTGCCTTCTCCCTGTGTCCACACACAGGCCACCCTTTGTGTGTCTGTCTCCTAATCTTTTCTTCTTACGAGGATTCCAGGCAGACTGGACCAAGGCCCACCCTAACAACCTCATTTAACCCCAATCACAGGTTATGTGAGGCCACTTTTGTAATGCTATGAAGGAATAGCTGAGACTAGGTAATGTATAGAGAAAGGAGGTTGAATTGGCTCATGATCTGCTGGCTGCACACACAGTGCCAGCATCTGCTCCTGGTGAGGCCTCAGGGAGCTCCCGCTCACGGCAGAAGGCAACGGGAAGCCAGTGCATCACATGGCAAGAGCCAGAGAGGGTAGGGAGGCACCACACTCTCATAAACAACCAGAGCTCGGGAACCCACTAATGACGGTGCGGGCAGTACAGAGCCATTCATGAGGGATGGGTCCCCATGACCCCATCACCTCCCACCAGGCCCCATCTCAACACTGGGAATCATCTCATTTCAACACAAGACTTGGAGGGGACAAACATCCCACCATATCACCCCTGTAAAGACCCTGTCTCCAGACACAGTCATCTTCTGAGGTCCTGGCAGTCATGAATTTTGAGCAACACAGTTCGGTCCATAACAGCTGGGTTTATGATTCCAAATTTACAGGGCAGAAACAGAGCCTTATGCCTCAAGGCCACACCTCTTATTGTTAACGTCTCTCCGTCTCGGTATCCTGGGCTATCAAAACCATTCATCCAGGTAGGACTTGTTGCGATCACGCAGTGCAGTGGCCACTGGGCCATTCCCTGCCTGTGGAGCTTGCATTCTCCTGGGGTTAATAAGGTCTTCCTCGAAAGATGACCACGTTCCTGTGCTCAGGGCCATCTTCGTGAGCTCTCAGGGGCACTGGCCGACTGAGCCTCTCCCTCACCTGTCTTCCAGACAGACGCCTGGCCACAGCCTGATGCCCCATCTCCATGGGGGCCCGGGGAGTTCCACATGCTACAGAGTTAGAGCTTGAGGGCAAGGTATCAGAAAAGCTTAGGGCCTTCCGTGAACTTCAGAAGCAGGGAGCATCTCACTGTCAGAACTGAGGAGGTCCCTGCAGAGGCAGGTCCAGGTGTATGAGGACACAGAGCAGGATCAGCCAGTTCTCCCAAGAGGTCAGAGAAGACTCCAGGCTGTCAGCATGGAAATGCTCCACAGAGGCAGGGACAGGCACGGTCACCTAAGATGTCCAGGCCACGATAGGGTCACTGTCCATCTGAGCTCCAGAGGCGGCGGCTGTCTCTGTAGTTGTATTAGTTCATTCTCAAATTGCTATAAAGAACTACCTGAGACTGGGTAATTTATAAAGAAAAGAGGTTTAATTGGCTCATGATTCTGCAGGCTGTACAGGAAGCATGGCTGGGGAGGCCTCAGGAAACTTTTTTTTTTTTTTTAGATGGAGTCTCACTCTATCACCCAGGCTGGAGTGCAATGGTGCGATCTTGGCTCACTGCAACCTCCGCCTCCTGGGTTCAAGCGATTCTCGTGCCTCAGCCTCCCAAGTAGCTGGGATTACAGGCACACCCCACCATGCCAGGCTAATTTTTGTATTTTTAGTAGAGACAGGGTTTCACCATGTTGGTCTCGAACTCCTGACCTCATGATCCAGCCACCTCGGCCTCCCAAATTGCCGGGATTACAGGCGTGAGCCACCACGCCCGGCCTGGTTTATTTTTCTCTTGCTGTTCTGTCTTTTGTTACAGGCATCACAGCTGAAAACTCAGATGGGTAGAGGGAAAATTATTCTTTTTCCTAAAACCTCCATCTTGTCTGCAGCCCGTGGTCAGGCCAGAGGTGCTCGGTGAGTGAAGAAAGAACTGAAACACTGGGTGTTCACTGGGCCGTTGGCAGCTCATGTGGTCCCTTCCCCGGCCATGGTCTGTTTCTGAAATGCTCCATCTTGAGAGACGACCCTCGGGTGGCGGCTCTTCTATCACAGGACTCCATGGGCTCAGTGTCACACGACGGCACATTTGCTCTGATGGGTAATTAGGTATGAGGGTTTCTAATTGCATCACTTTATGTCTGATATGAATCAGGGCCTGATGGCTCCTAATGGGGGAAGCTTCTCAATGACTCAAGTGCCGCTTCCATTTCCACTGGAAATCCGATTACTCATGGCATTTTCCTTTGGATTAATCTGGAATTTTAATTTCAACAAGGGGATCCGTCAAAGGATGACATCTATTCAATACAAATTAATCCAATTGGTTACCATAATGTGAAAATTAACACGGTGCCTCGAGTGCTTGTTCCACACATTAGTTGAAGAGAGTGGGCGGATCGAAACAGCATCACCTGCACAAAGGGCGTTCCCCTCACTTTGTTGTTACAAACCTGACAGCCCCCTGAGCCTGAAGGGATGGCCCCGGGTTGAACAAGGTCTCAATTTTGTGTGGTGGGCAAATTACCACGTCTTCTCAATTGTTTTGGGGGGAAAATTCCATATGGACCTGACTACTTATCAAATGCACCAGGCTGAGGATTTCCTAAGGGAAACCTGGGTCTTCTCGCCTGAAGCCACGGCTGAGGCCAGGCCCTGTACACGGTGCCCAGTGGACATTGCACCAATGAAGGGGTTTTAATTCATAAGCGATGGTGTAGTTTGGCCCTACAGGCCTGGCATTCTGCTCAGCCCCTCTGAGGCCTCCTCTGCCCAGCATTCCAGGCCCAGTGACTTGTGGTACCTGCCCTCCCCGGTGGAGGGTGAGCGCCAGGTGGGCAATGCTGGCAGGAGCATGGGGAAGTTTTACACTGGTTTTCTATTTTCCTCTGAGTTGGTTAGGAGGCCCCTCTCTGGAGGGTGGCTGTGAACTCTAGTCCTGCACTGACAGAGCTCGAGGGCAGGTGGCTGTGGGTGTCACAGTGCATCTCTCAGGGATACTTCTTTATCCTGACACACGGTCCGATGCCTCAGTGTCTGACTGTGACCAGGTGTCCCTCTCACAGGAAACTCCCTGACAGACACTCTGGAGCTCTGTCGGACCTGTGTCCAGTTTATTACCACCCAGACAGCCACTCCCTAGGAGAGCCCTGGCTGGGAGAGAGTTAGGTCTGGGTGCGTTGGTCAGGTGGGCCACGGGGGAGATAGCACAACAGAACACACGAAATAACAGAAGCGGTTTATCACTCCTAGGTCCACAGAGAAGAGGGTCCCGCAAGGAACCGTGGGAAGTCTGGAGACAGCAGGGAGCTCAACCAGCAGGTGGGGGGCGGGGGGTGGAGAGAGAGAGAGAGAGAGCCAGCTGTGGACTAAAGCCTTGATTGGAATCAAGGTGGTTACCTGGGCAGGTTTCCCATAGGGAGTTCTAATTGGTGGGTTTGGAGCAGGCAGGAGTTCTGTGGGATCATGCAGTGGCAGATGGGGGTCACTGCTGTATAGACCCGCACAGTGCACGTGGGGATGGGGTCACTGCTGTGTAGACCTGCACAGTGCATGTGGGGGTGAGGGTCACTGCTTCGTAGACCTACACAGTGCATGTGGGGGTGGGGGTCCTTGGGTTGTATCCAGCTGTCCTGTAGGGCAGGGCCGCCTGGCAGGTGGTGGTATAAGGCAGACATCTGGATCGACTGCCTTGAGGAACTGGGAGGAGATGGAGAACTGGAACTCGGGGAGAGGGTGACTGAGCTTTGCTTCTGGTGTGAGAGTTAAACCTATATTCAGAATGCACATTGAGACAAGGTAAAATCACAGGAATTCACTGCAGTTGGCCTCATCAGATCAACTTTCCTAAATTGCTGAATGGACAGTGGCTTGCTTATATGAGTCCTGGGAGGCTGGAGGACAGATGAGGGTGGCTCGGCCAGGTGTCGGCAGGACAATGGTGTGAGAAGGAGCAGGATCTGGCCAGTGCTGTGGGGACAGTGCCATCAGCATTGCTGCTGGATTCAATGTGAGTGAGAAATGGGGAGGAAACAGCCGATCCCCAGGTTTGCTTCTCAGAGCTGAGTGGAAAAGTCTGAGAGGAGAGTGGATTTGGTCGGGGCAGGGTCGTGGCCTCACCGAGCACGTCTTCAGCAGTATAGGCAGATTCTGGGGCAGAAATGGACAACTCTGTATGTCAACGCCAATGAAACAAGACTCACTCCTCCCCCACGATGTCCACTGGGGCTGGTCTGCCCTTCATCTGTTGCCCTCCAGAGCCAAGGACCCCCAGGTGCCACTGCAACAGAAACCATGGGGGAGGAGCAGCCCCTGACTCCCTTAGGGCAAAGAAGATTGGGACTCACAGGTGGCACCTGGGCCATTTGCTGAGTGCTTTGGGCTCAATATGGGTTTGCCCTGCCAACCTGCGAGTCCCAATTTGCACTCATTTTCTGAGTGCTCTGGGCTCAATATGGGCTTGCCCTGCCAGTCTGCAAACATGCCCAGTGGTATGAAAGCCCCCAGCCAAGGACAGAGGGGATTGCTGCAGGGATCTCCTGTGTCAGCTGAAGAACCATGAGGTTCAGAGATTTGGAAGGGAGAGCTTTCCTTCTCACAAAGGGCTGCAGCCTGCAGGTGGCCATCCACAGGCTGGGAATCGTAGCCTCTGACATAAGCTGGAAACAGGCACTTGGAGGGAGGGAAGCATAAGACAGGAATGTATGGTGAGTGGGGAGACTGAATATACATATTCAATAAGCTACAAGAGGAGCCATGCGTATTTATGAGAGCAGGAGATACATGTCCATGCCCATTTGAGCTTCATACCTCTTCATGGGCCACATGTTCAAAAACTGGCAGCATTAATGTCACCCAAAGGTGGAGATTTTGGCCCTCTAATGTCAAAAGGTGAATCACAGTACACAGAAGCTGTCACTGGGCATCCCCTGAAGACTGGCCCGAGGCCCTCCGTGGCTGGTGGTCTCTCGTCAGGAAGGGGTGCATTGTGAAACTGGCCAACTGTCACACATCTGCAAAGAGGGAGAGGAGCTCAGGCACAGACTCAGAGGATTGACTAAAGGTGATGAAAGGAGTCGTCCATCCCTTGGAAAGAGTCATCCAGAGCTGGTTTCTGCTTACTCCTTAGGAAAGCATTCTGGTGAAAGGTTAATGAAGAAGGGACATGCTTTGGCATAACAGACCTCCTGTCTCTTCCTGGCTGGGAACTCCGTTTTTAAGGTTTCCCTGAGGACTCCTTGGCCAAGAGGGGGTCTGTTTGGTCAGTTGAGGGGTTTGGGATTTTATTTCCAGTTATCAACTGGGAGTGACTAGGGTGTGTGGAGCCTGAGGACGGCACCCAGGGGTCAGCATCGAGGAGGGAAGTCCACGGACCAGGCCCAGGGCATCAGTGTCCAGGACTCGGGGTGGTGAGAAGGAAGCAGCAATGGTGGCTGGGGAGGAGCAGGTGAGGAGGCAGGAAGAGAGAGGGAGATGGCAGGACAGAGATTGCAGGAAGGCCCCTGACTGGCAAATATCACTCTCATGATCTCAGGGCCTCAACTGCATTATGACATTGAATTTGTCCTCTTCTGTCACCATCTTTTAATACGGGCATTTAAAGCCTCATTAACTTGGCTCTTAACATCCTAGAGACCAAGGAGCTTGGACTGTCCAGCAGTCATGGTGAAAGCCTTGGATCTTCCTGGACCTTGGTGGCCTTGGGCAAGTCACCTCCTCTTTCGGCCTACACTCAACTCCAGGACACACCCTCTCGGCCAGCACCCCAGGCTAGCAGTAGAATTCACGACCCAGCAGGTGGCAAAAGTCTTTTGTTAACTGGAAAACCCTTTGTAAATATGAGCTGCTATTATTATATTTCTTCCCCTGGTACCGAGAAGAACTTTGCAGAAACCACATAAAATGCTAAAATAAATGAGGTTTTCTCCTGCCCTTCCATAAGTGAACAGAGTGTAATTGAACTTCTGGACTTTCCCCCAGCTGTTTTGAGTGTAGGTTCCTTTTGAGTCGCTTCATTACCGTGGAAACATTTGAACCATCATCCTTTAAGTTTATAGAGGGATCCTTCGGGACGAGGCATTCCCACTGGCATTATTTTGATTGGCCTTCACAAGATGTCCTGAGTGCACAGCCTGGTGTTATTTTGAGGACAGCTCAGGATGCTGAGGAGCCCCGTCTTGGGCAGGGTTCAGATGCTAGACCTGTCATCCGTGCCAGCGGTGCCTCTGGGTTTGGAAGGTCATTCTGCGAGCAGCCTGGAGGTTAAGACATACAGGTGAACTTCAAGACACTAGGTCCGAAGACAGAGAAGACATCACAGCGCCCCATGCATGGATCAGTGTCCCAGAGGGGCTGTGGGCTCTCCTGCTGAGATCCATAACATGACCAGTTTTTCCTGCTTCTCCCACATGCTGGGACATTTCATATCCTGGTGTGGACATCTGGAGTGCAGTGATGGGTTTAAAACCAGAAGTGTTCTCTGCAGTGTTTGTAGCTTCAGCTGATGGTTGTCCATGTATGCAATAGACTTGTGGATAAACATCCTGGCACAGCAGAACTGGAAGGACCCTCAGAGGCCTTCCATGTCCAAATTACAACTCTCGTATGTCAGGCAGGGCTTGAATTCCCCCAGAAAGGGAAAAATGGAGCCCCAGGACAGCCAGCAGGAAAGAGGCCGAGCCACATGGTGAACCTGCCCTCTGCCAGCCACCTGCCTGCCTCACTGTGGGAATGATGATTAAGTACACAAATCAGGGACCCCCAAAGCCACATTCATGGTCTGTCCAAGTGAAAATAAATAACAAAGAACGTGGGGCTTGAAGAAGGGAGGTCCAGGTTCATTATTTGTTCGACTGCTCAGCCTACGTAGAGCTCCCACTTTCCCAAGTGCAAAAAGGAAAAAGCAAAACCCGGAGGCACTCTTGCCACACGAAGGGCTCACAGCAGGGTAGTGTTTTTTCCCCACTTCTACCGCCTAACTAGAATTAAGCAGAAAGTTCCAGAGAAAAATTAAAGGAGAGAACAGCAGACCCCAGGATCACCTGCAATGTCTGCAATGCTGCAATTTAAAGCAATTTTGCCAAGTGAGCCAAACAATCAGGGGAGACCAGCTGAGGGTGGGTGGTTGAAAAGGTTTGTTTTTTTTGTTGTTGTTTTTTTTAAATTGCTTGGGCAAATGGTTCACACCCTATAAACATGACTTATATTCAGTTTGATATTCCCCAGTGGCCATTCTTCATTCATGGAAAGGAGAGTTGGCAACAGCCCAGAGATCTCACCAAGCATTTTCTCTATTGATTTTTTTTGGAACTCATTGACTAATGGGGCCATTTGGCACTGGGATCACGGAGAATCGGAGAGAATCTCAAGTCTGGTGTTGACTTGGAAGCTGAAATGTCTATTCCTGGAAGGGGGATGGGGAAGGGTCCAAATCGGTGTCTTCTTTATGTGGAGAACCACTCAATCCAGGTAGGATGCCTCACTCCACACTTAGTGCGTGACTCACGGGAGCATTTTAGAGCTATCTTGCTGTGGTTTATTAACAATATGTATTTGATCTTTGTCCCTGGTTCCCGGCAGAGGGCACCTAAAGCCCTTGGAATTTCCTGAGTGACAGGAGTGTCTTTTGTTATTCATATTCATATCGGAGTGTTTGCTAATAAGGTGACAAAGGATGGGACTCCTAGATGGCATCAGGATGGGCTGGTCACCAGGAAGACCAAGGAGTTAGAAGTGGGGGAAATCTTTCAGCCCCATCCTTTCCACCCTCTCTGAGTTGCCCCTTCACTCCCAGGGGAAGGAGGCTGGAGATTGAACTCTATAAAGCAATTTTTTTCTTTATTAATTTAATAAAGAAAACTAATTTTGTAAAACTAATACCTTTCTGATGGAAATTTGTTTTTTTAGTTGACAAAAATTGTATTTGTGAGCCCTGACTATCTGAGACAGGTCTCGGTTACTTTTGAAAGTTCATTTTGCCAAGGTTAAGAATGCACACCCATGACAGCCTCAGGAGGTCCTAAGACATGTGCCCAAGATGGTGAGGGCACAGCTTGGTTTTATACATTTTAGGGAGACATGAGATATCAATCAACATATGTAAGATGAACATTGGTTCCATCCAGAAAGGCAGGACAATTCAAAGCTGTGAGGGGGCTTCCAGCTCACAGGTAGGTGAGAGACAAACGGTTGCATTGTTCTGAGTTTCTGATTAGCCTTTCCAAAGGAGGTAATCAGATGTGCATTTATTTCAGTGAGCAGAGGGATGACTTTGAATAGAATGGGAGGCAGGTTTGCCCTCAGCAGTTCCCAGATTGACTTTTCCCATCAGCTTAGTGATTTAGGGGCCCCAAATTTATTTTCCTTTCACATTTCCCCCTTTTTCTTTTCAAATCTTTTGGAGAAAGCATTTTAGAAGAAAATGAGTCTCTGGTCTCAGGCTTCATCTGATCTCTCATGGCTAGGACAGTTTATTCCTACATGGGTAGGTTTCAAGTTATTAGAAAAGCTCATTTTTAGCAGGTTATGAAGTCTCATGTCTTACAAAAAGACAATAGGGGGAGGAAGGGAGAAAAACAACAACAAACAAAAGAGCAATCCCGGAAAACTGATATAGGCCACATTACTCTGAAGTTCATAATAAACAGTAGGCAGGTATGAGAGTGACTTATGTATGTAAATAAGTTGCTGTTATTTTCTTCTGAAGTTTAAATTGTCTAGCTTCAGTTTGAAGGTCTTTAAGAAAGCACAGCCTAGTTTTCAGTGATTTCAAATTAGGAAAAATGGAGGAAAAAAAAAAAGAAAAAACTGAAAATATTATTTTGGATATTTGTAGCCAGAAAAAACTAGAATTCAGTCCAAACTGTAGAAAATAATAAAAATTGAAAAACATAAGGCAAGACTAGAATTTAACAACAGGTGTACTATAGTTTTTGAAACATAATTTTTCTCTCTCCAGTTTCCCATTTTTACTAAAGACAAATCATGGTAGGATTGATTTTCTTTATTATGCTTGGCCATATTATTTGTATAAAGTGCAGCAAGAATAATTATTTTTCACATAGGCTTTTTAAATTGGCTTTGATGGAACTTTGTTCCAAAGAAGGAATCTCAGATAAGATTTTTTTTAAAGCTGAGCTCAGCCATGGCTTTGTACCATCAAATACCTATGAGTTGGGTAAATTCCTCTCCTCTTGAGGTCCCAAGATAACTTAGGGCCCCTGGGCCTGTCAGAAAGTGATATTCTTTACTTACCACAGGTTAAGAACCCTGTACAGGGACTGTGTAGACAAGGTATGCAGCCAGTTTCTCCAAGGGGCTTTTACTGGCTCTGTAAGTCAAATTTGATTCCTCAAAAGAAGGCACACCATTCCAGTCACAGCCTTGGTAAAATAACCAGTTTCTCCAATGGTGTCCTGTTGCAAAAGAAAACACTCTTATTGCACTGACGCAAATAACTATATTGCCATAAGTTAAGAATACTCACAAATAGTTTCAAAATTCTGGAGAAATCAGGTAGAGAGAAATAAATATGCTCCAAATTTTTTTCACAGGAGTGTATTTTACTCAATTGCTACATGCTGTAAACAGTTCAAAAGAAAGGTTTCTCAACTCTGAAAAACAAAACAAAGGATTAGCAATGTTTTAAGCAAAAAAGTCAAAAGATTACTTTAGTCTTCTATTAGTTCAGTCCACACAGTTAACTCCTGTTTGATATTCATGAACATCCATGAACATTCCAGCTTTCTGTGAGAGTCCAGAAAGTATTTTCCCCTCTATTCTAATGTCACAATATCCAAAGTTATCAGAACAGCTGTAAACTGTTAGCTGATTATAAAACGACCTTCGAAAGAGGACCAAAACAAGGCAATAATTATCTGTGTATGACAAAAAATTTTAGGAAAGCCATAGCCAAAGAAACAATGTGTTACCTCTGTGACAAGGAAATGTGCTACATCTGTGGCACACAATAGTTTAACATAACAGTTATAATTACTACTGATCACATACACTAAGTCATATCAGAATTATAGGAGTTTCCCATAATTTTGGAACACATACGAATAACATATTTATACAAATACAGCCCAAAGAAAGCCAAACACCATTTCATATTTGACAATGCTTCCTGTATGATTTTTATACCAAATAAGCCAAATATATTATTTTTGGATTTTAGGGAACCTAATATCTTAAAGGATTAATTAGGTCAGAAAAAGACATAATTTGGCCAGGCATGGTGGCTCAAGCCTGTAATCCCAGCACTTTGGAAGGCTGAGGTGGGCAGATCACTTGAGGTCAGGAGTCAAGACCAGGCTGACCAACATGGTGAAACCCCATCTGTATTAAAAATACAAAAATTAGCTGGGCTTGGTGGTGCACAGCTGTAATCCCAGCTACTCAGGAAGCCAAGGCAGGAGAATCACTTGAACTCAAGAGACGAAGGTTGCAGTGAACTGAGATTATGCCACTACACTCCAGTGGGCAACAGAGGGAGACTCTGCCACAAAAAGAAAAGAAAAGAAAAGAAAAAGACATAATTTATAATTTGATTTTGGAAAGTTTTGTCAAATATCAAAGGTTTAAAACACTTGATATCACAAAATAGGATCACAGGTCATTATAAAGTAAGTCATTCATTTAACCAAAGTGATAACTCAAGGATTTCAAAAAAAGGTGAAAACATTCTTTTTTTGAGGGATGAGACTTAATTTTCCAAACAATAAGCCCTAATAAAAATAGCATGATGCCAATTAAATTTGTTTTCAAAATTTTATAAACAATCTATAAAATTTTAAACATCTTGACCATAAGATATAATTTCAATAAGCCTTTTATAACTTTTATTACGGAGTTGGTTAATACTTCAAGAAAACCTTGTTAATCTGATACAGGGGCCCATATGCTGATCTTGTATCGGTGTGCCTTTGACATCAATGGTTAATTTATAGAGAAACTGAACTTATTTTATCTCTGAAAATCAGCCCTTACAATCTCACATGCCTACCTCTCCTGCAATAGTCCCTGGGCTTTGAGGAGTTGAATAGCTTTAATTTCGGGCCCTGTGTCTCACAAACCCAGCTTACTTTGATTGGCATCCTCTACAGGGTCTGTAGATGAGGCTTTAACTGCTGTCAGTGTTAAGATTTAGCAGGACTTGGTGTCCTTTTAGACCCAGGAGTCAAAACCTTGTAACTTAATGGCACAAGGAATTTAGAATCATACACAGAAAGTTACACACATGTAATAACCATAATTTTAAAAAAACTAATCTCATTTTTTCTAAGTAAACCAAAACTTAATAATAATGTCACAGGAATAATTTCAATAAAACATAAAATCTGTTACAATATATTAAATCAATCCCTTAAGAAAATTCCATTGTCTAACCAGTTCTTTAGTGTATAAGTGTTTTTTTACATTAAACCCAATTTCTAGAAAGACCATTATAATTTCCTTTTAATTACAGAAAACTTGATCATAGAAAAGTTTTTTTATTTTTTATAAATCCTCTTATTGTGACTTACACAGACCATTCATGGACATGTGTGGACTTTCTGGTTTGTCCTGAACATCCCTCTTTCTTAAGCAACCAGTCATTTTATTCTAAGACTAAATTTGCCATATAAGATTTTTTCTTATATAAAATTATTTCTCTTTAAGCTTTCTTACCAAAAAATACCTCTTTATTTCTATAATTTTCTTTACAGCTCTCTTATTTCCTGGTTCCTTTTACCTTATTTTAAACATAACCTTTAGATAAGCTTTGGATTCAACAAAAATTATCCACTTTTTTAAAAAGGACACACACACGCACACACACACACATATATATACATAAATATATATGTGTATATATATGTGTTCATAATATATATATGTATTTTAGAAAGAATGTTTTCCTTCAATATATTTTTATTGGAAAATACCCAAATAATGAAATATCTGTTATTTAATTTAACTTTAGATTCTAAATTATGACAAGTCTGTCTACAAGTATTTATCCCATTACATGTACCTAATTATTTTAATCATTTACCTAGATTAGTCATTAAAACTACAATAGTCATCATTTAAAGTTATGACCATCACAAAATAATAACTGAGACAGTGAAAAAGATCTGACCTAACCGATTCCATCTTGCTTCTAATCTCTAAGCTGTCCTTGTTCATTCCTAGGTGTAGGCCAAACTAACTTTGGGAGGAACCTAGTTTGTACTTTAGCTTTGAAACAAAGGCAATAACAGTCCTTCCCAAAACAAACCCCCTTCCTGCCTCAGAACTAGACTGCCTAAAGCCACAAGATTAGAAGTTACGGTTATTTTACTAAATAATTCAAGATTTGGCTATTTTCATTAAACCAATATCAATGTCTTATTTATCAAAAATTATGCAAGCAAAGATCATTCTGTTTTGGGCTTGGTTTTATAGTTTTGTAACCCATATGCCAAATTTTGACAACTTATGGTATTTGGCAGGGATAAGTATGAAATTGCTTGATCAATAAATGCAACTGAAAATGTATGCTGATAATTCTTAAGACATTTCTAATATTACTTTACCAATAATTTTAAAGCTGGGTTATTTATTAAAGCTTTTACTTAGGTCACATAAATTTGAAAAAGGATTTGACTAGTCTTTCCTTTTTTCTGATAAAGTATGTCATTTGAGCACTTTTATTATTCTTTAAGCCAATTAATTACAGCTCTTTTATATATTTTTAGTAGTGAAACATTGTGCACACAACACATAAATATGTAGACGTATTAGGCATACCAATGGAAGTACATGTTATAGTTCATAAGACCTCCTTTTTTTCTATTTTAGACTAGCAAACTCTTCATAACCTGTTTCATTATCCTGGCAGTTGTCAGCTAAATAGCCCTAAGTCGGCATATTGAAGGAAACAACTCTTAAAATACCAAAATGAACATCTCAAGGTACAGAGAGAAAAAGTCTGGTGGTGCTAGAGAGAGATTAAAGATGGATGCCAAATCAAACATAAAATTATTAGAAATCGATCATAGGATTGTGTAAGGGGACCAATTTATTTAGATAGGGACTACCTATCTTTCAACTGGATCTCTGAAATCTAGGCAGAGCCCACACTGAATCCTGGGTCTCCAAAAAGGGAGAATTATTATGAGGCTAGACCACGTGATGTTTTTACAGGGCACATAAAAAATTTTTTTAAACAAAGACATTTCTAAGTGTCTAAACTACACTCTTCCTTAAAAATCCAAGAGTAGCCTCTGTTGCACTATTTTAGTGAAAAAATCAAGTAACACAATATAAAAACAAACAGTTTAAGAGCTGAGATGAACCTGTCTGTTTACACTCCTGGGGTTCCATAAGAAAAAACAGGTTTCTCCCCAAAATGGAGTCTGGCACCTTCTCTATTTTTTGAAGGAATCCCAGGCTATTATAAACTATTCTGAGTCCCTCATGCAGCAGGGGGTGCAAGAGGAAAGAAGGACAGCAGAAGTAAATGAAGAAAACAGAATTCACTTGACTAAGAAGAAAAACCTTTTGCTCAAAAAAGGCAAGGTCCTGGGAGACAAAAAAAAACTAAAACAACAACATAAAATCCTTTTAAATGCAAGCACACCCACACACACACACACACATCTTAGATTTTAGCTTTTAATTAAGCTGACTTTTAACCATTGAGCTCCTTTAAAAAAAACTTTTTAAATCTCATTACCATATTTCAGCTAGGAAAAATTACTGCTATTTTAGGAGTACCAAGTATCAAACCAGAAAGGACTTGATTTAGGAACCAAACCCAGGCTGTGCTGGTTTAAAAAAAACAAAAAAGGCAGAACCTTAGCTATGGAACTTCAGCATGGGGTGACAGCTATTGTTCTTTCAGAATGGCCTGGCTAGCAAAAAGGTGGCCTTGTTATGTAAATAAAGCCCCTTAAGTGGTCAAAATAAAAAATCTTTCCTTTTATTTTTCCTTTTGCTGGCCATTTTTCTCTTCCCCACCACACCACCTTTGCATGTGTGTGCAGGGGTGGGGGGGGGGGCGGAGTTAGGCCTCATTCCCTATAATTTGGAACTTTCCTTCGGATTTGATCAAGTCAGATAGAGTTGGTCAAACCCAATGGGAAAAAGACTAAAAGAACTACAAAACAGAAACAAATGGCAACAACAACAAAAATCAGGTAAGCAAAACAAACAATCAATTGCACAACTTATACAATTAGTGAGCACTCTAATGGTAAGGAGAAATTAAGTCCAGCTGGTTATTAATCTTAACTTTGGCCAAGACAAACCCCAGTTCAGTTACTTACCTACAGACAGGTCTCAGGCTGAAGACTGCTCTCTACCATCCTAGAAGCAGCAAATAAAACCCCGTAAAGGGCCGGGCTTGGTGGCTCATGCCTGTAATCCCAGCACTTTGGGAGGCTGAGGTGGGTGGATGACGAGGTCAGGAGATCCAGACCATCCTGGCTAACATGGTGAAACCCCGTCTCTACTAAAAATACAAAAAAAATTAGCCAGGCGTGGTGGCTGACACCTGTAGTCCCAGCTACTCAGGAGGCGGAGGCAGGAGAATGGCATGAACCTAGGAGGTGGAGCTTGCAGTGAGCCAAGATCGCGCCTCTGCACTCCAACCTGGGTGACTGAGCGAGACTCCGTCTCAAAAAAAAAAAAAAAAAAAAAATCTCCATAAAGGAGTTAGCTGCCTTCCATCATCATGGAAGCAGGAAAAATTTGCCTTCCTTGTGTTGGAAGCAAGTAAAACTCAATAAAAGGAGTTGTACAGCAAAATAAACTTTAGATCTCAACCAAATTTGGGAGGATTAGGGATTCTCTGGAGGGGATGCTTCCAGACCTCAGCAAATTGTCTTATTGGTTTGAGCCATAAAGTTAGCTAATGCTGGTATCAAGTACCGACAGGAGATTGGTCAAAGGTCAGGGGCACCCCCACCCAGAATCCCTTTGTTATTATCAAAATGTGAACCCCTAATATCTGAGATGGGTCTCAGTTTATTCAGAAAGTTTATTTTGCCAAGGTTGAAGATGTGTGCCGGTGACATAGCCTCAGGACATGTGCCCAAGGTGGTCAGGGCACAGCTTAGTTTTATACATTTTAGGGACACATGAGACATCAATCAACGTATGTAAGATAAACATTAGTTCCGTCCAGAAAGAGGGGGCAACTCAAAGCAGGGAGAGGGCTACCAAGTCACAGGTAGTTGAGAGACAAATGGCTGCATTCTTTTGAGTTTCTGATGAGCCTCTCCAAAGGAGGCAATCAGATATGCATTTATCTCAGTAAGCAGAGGGGTGACTGAATAGAATCGGAGGCAGGTTTGCCCTGAACAGTTCCCAGCTTCCCTTTCTGCTTTAGCTTAGTGATTAGTGATTTGGAGGCCCCAAGATTTATTTTCCTTTCACATATTCATGATGTACATCACGATGTTTTGACATATGTGCACATTGTGGGTTAGCTACCTGAGCTAATTAACATATGCATTACCTCACATAGTTCCCTAAAATCCCAATGAGAAATCACCTCATGCCTGTTAAGATGATTGTTATCAAAAAGACGAAAATAAACATTGGCAAGGATGTAGAAAAAAAGAGAACCCTTGTACACTATTGGTGGAAATGCAAATTAGCACAGCTATTTTAGAAAAACAGAATAGAGGTTCCACAAAACATTAAATATAGAACTAAGATCCAGCAACCCCAGTTCTGGGTATTGAGAAATAGAAATAAAATCCTAAGTCCCCCAACCGACTGAACAGACCTTCTCTTGGACAAAGGATCCCCAGGGAAACCTTAAAAACTGAGTTTGCAGCCATGATGGCAGGGAATTTGGCACACATCTCAGCATTGCTTCCTTATTAACCTTTACCCAGAATTATTTCCTGAAGAGGAAGTAGAAACCAACTCCGGAAAACAAGAAATGGTCTTCCTTTATTCCTTTAGCCAATCCTGAGGCCGAGACTGGACTCCCCATCCCTCCCTCCCTCTTTCCTGTTTTTGTTTTTTGTTTTTTTATTGAGACAGAGTCTCGCTCTGTCACCCAGGCTGGAGTGCAGTGGCATGATCTTGGCTCACTGCAACCTCTGCCTCCCAGGTTAAGCGATTCTCCAGACTCAGCCTCTCGAGTAGCTGGGACTACAGGCACGTGCCATCACGCTAATTTTTTGTATCTTTAGTGGAGATGGGGTTTCACCACATTAGCCAGGAGGGTCTCAATCTCCCGACCTCATGATCCGCCCGCCTCAGCCTCCCAAAGTGCAGGGATTACAGGCGTGAGCCACCACGCCCAGCCCTCTTTCCTGTTTTGGTGTGACAGCTCACCAGTGTCCCAATGCATTCCTTCCTAAAAGCTGACCAGCATCTCTGCACCAGTTTTGTCTGACTCTCCCAGGATGGACAGTGAGGGTTGCTGTGTCCTCTGCTTCACCTTTTGATGTCAGAAGGCTGAAAACACCACCACTGGGTCATCCTAATGCTGCCACGTTTTGAACATGCAACCCATAAAGAGACATAAGCTCAATTGTGCATGTTTCTCCTCATAAATATTCACGACTCCTCCTTTAGCTTATTGCATATGTATATTCAGCTTCCCCAATCAGCATACATTTCTGTTCCCTTTACCCCTCCCTGAAGTGCTCACTGTCAGCTTCTGCCAGAGGCCATGGTTCCCAGCCCGCAAGCTGCAACCTTTTGTGAGAAATAAAGGTCTCCTTTCCAAACTTATGATTCTTCTGTTGACATGATGTATCCAAATGATGTGAAATCAATATGTCAAGGAGATATCTGCACTAGGTTTATTTTAGGATTGTTCACAATAGCCAAGATATGGAAACAACTCCAGTGCCTGCCCATGGATGATCAATTAGATACAGAAAATGTGGCGTAGGCACGCAGTGGAATACTATCTAGCCTTCAAAAAGAAAGAAACACCATCAACATGGATGAACAACATGGATGAACAGAAAGGACATTATGTTAAGTAAAATAAGCCAGGCACAAAAGGACAACTATCAAATAATCTCACTTTATGTGGAATCTAAGAAAGTTGATTTCACAGAAGCAGAGAGTAGAATGGTGGTTTCCAGGATCTGGGGTCGGGGCAGGGGAAGAGGATCTTGATCAAAGGATAAACAAATTTCAGTTCAACAGGAGGAATAAATACAAGAGATTCTCTTACAACACGGTGTCTGTTGTTAATAATAATGTAGGTATATACACTGTCCCCGACATATTTGACATGTGGTTTTTTTACTTTAGGAGGATGTGAAAGCAATACACATTCAGTAGAAACCTTACTTTGAGTACCCATAGAATCATTCTGTTTTTAATTTTCAGTAGTATTTAATAAACTACATGAGCTATTCAACACTTTATTATAAAATAGGGTTTGTGTTAGATGCTTTTGCCTGACTGTAGGCTAATGTAAATGTTCTGAGCACATTTAAGGTGGGTAGGCAAAGCAACGACGTTCAGCAGGTTAGGAGTCTTAAATGCATTTTTGACTTACGATATTTTCAATTTATGATGGGTTTATCCAGACCTAACCCCACTGTAAGTCAAGGACCATCGGTACTTAAAAACTCTTCAACGAAGAGATTCTATGTTCTGGGAGGGTGATTGTACTAAGGAAGGGTGTGGAAGCTCCATGTCCCCACCCCGAGTTCCACCCCCATGCCTGGTCTCTGCATCTCTTCCACTTGGCTGTTTCTGGGTGGCATATACTTTATAACCAATGGATCACAGTAAGGGAAGCACTCTCCTGAGTTGTGTGAGTCACTCTAGCAAATCATTGAACCCAAGAAGAGGGCATGGGAGCCCTTGAATTTGTAGTTTTCCAAGCAGAAGTGTGAGTAGCCTGGGCACCCCACTGGTAGCTAGTATGTGAAGTGGGGGAGTCGGCTGGGGCCTTACTCTCAGTGGGGTCTGCATTTACTCTGAGAGCTGGTGCAGAATTAGATTGAATTGTAAAACACCCACCCAGTGTCTAGAGAGTTGAAGAACTGGTGTCAGGGGAAGAAAAAACATACTTAAACAATTGTAAAAATGAAAATAAATGGTAATATGATAGTCTAACAAACATGATCATAATGTACGGCTGGATGCTTCCCAGAAGGGCAGGGGCTGCCCATTTCCCTGGCTGATCAGAATCCATCTGGCTCTGTGTCCACTTGGGGCATTGTATTTGAAGATCAATATTGACCTATGGGGAGGTGGCAGGGCCTGAGAGCCACGAGCTCTGAAGGCCGAGGGAAGGACAGAGAGGAGGGTGGCCCGTGCAGCCCAGCAAGGCAGAGCATCGTAAGGTGGCAGATCTCAAGTCAGCACGGGGAAGGGAGGGGACGAGCGTCTCAGTCGGAGAAGGCCCCAAATGAACCAAGCTGTCAGAAGAAAGGGCGAGCTCTTGCTCCTGGAAATTGTTTACCAAATTTGGAAAAGACTGAAACAAAAACAGTCCTGGCTTATCCATAAAGTGTGAGTTGTGACCAGAATGAAGTTACTACCGTTTATTCAAGGAGTTCAGTGACTTGTCCCAGCCTTCCCTCTAGGGTACCCGTTATCATTGCCTGCCCTGAGTAAATGTTACCCCTCTGTCCTCTGGGGCCATTCTAGCTCTGTGTTCTACATTCCCTCCTCTCCTCAGCTCCAGAGGAAGGAGGGGACCTATAGACTTGCCCTGTGTCCTGGGAGGGATTTGCTGTCCCCCAACCCCCAACAACCACTTGCAGACTGGAGTAACTTCATGATGGATTTGCACTGAATTTGCCTTACTCATTTACAGAAGTCCATCTATTCCCATCTATTCTTCTGCAAGCGGTCATTGCAGGCTTGGGAGTCACTGGTGAGCCTGCAGGCAATGCCTCCATGTTCTGATGGAGCTTCCCAGCAGCAACCCCGTTGGGTGTTCAGCTCAACCCACTGATGCTTGGTCTTCCCCATTCAGTCCACCCAAATCCACCAGCCCACCCTGCACCCACAGGGACAGGACGAACAGATCAGTAGCAGCTACCCTGGGAAACCACCGTGGATGCCACAAGACAGGCTGAGACCTACGGGTGAAGCAGGTCCAGGGAGGGGGTTAACCCAACCCATGGTCTGGGGGCCCAGAAGGACACATGGGCCTCTCCTGCTGCCTCACCCATCCCCCACCACGAGAAATCCTTCCATTAGGGAGGAGAAGGCTGGCTGAACAGGAACACCCCTCTCCTGGGGATAGCCCATGCCCATCTGGCCACCACAAACTCTATGAGAATGATTTGGGAAAACAAGTGCTTTTTATGAGCTATTCTCAACTAATAGGCAATCAATATGCAAGGACACCAGATTGTGGGCTTAAAGGAGTAGGGTCTCCCGGGGTGTTGTAAGTTTTTCTGCTGTAAAGCATCAATTATTGTCTGTTTCTTTCCTCTCCCTGCCTCATCACCAATGCCAACCAGGAAAAGCAGACTGATACGCAAACACATACACAGGTGCATACACAGGCACACATACGCACACACACTGCACACATATACACACTGTTCCATGGTGAGCAGGCCTATGCAAACTCAAACCCAAAGGCCAACAGAGCTGAGACACTGACAAATCCAGTTTCTCAGAAAGAAACATTTCATAGGGACTTAGGAACAGAAGCCATGTCTCAGGTGGCCACAATGTACCCCCCAGAACCAGGGCTGAAATACCACAGTGAAAGGGTAAATGTACTTCAGAAGCAGTGTGGCACCAAGGATGTTTTGACTGGATGGCAGGATTTATAGTAAGTACGTGCTCTTAACAGTAGATGAAGCAGAAATCTCAGAGGTATTCTGGAAATGGGGTTAATCAGAAGTCAATATGGCAGATTAGCATCCAAAAGGGAGGTACTATAGCCTACACACACACACACACACACACACAGAGCACAGCACACACGCACACACAAGCACACATATGCACACACACATCATACAAGGCACACACATAAATGCATTGCATGTACACATGCACATATGTGCACACACATCACACACATATGAACACATGCACACAGGTGCAAAGACACATGCAGATGCACAATTACATGACACACACATATGCACTCATGTACACACATGCACGCATGTGCACATACACATTCAAGCAAATACCTTCCCAAGTACCTCCAGTCAAAATTGCCCAATATGTAAAATGTACCCAAAATATAAAGAGAAACATAGTGTAAATCACTGCTTTCCTTTTATTGGATTCAGAACCCTTTTCCAACCACCAGGGGCACTGACAAACCTCAGACAAGCTCAGCTTTCAGTCCACAGGTTGATTTCCAAGCTTGGAATTAGAACATTGAAGTTGGCCCGAAGTGTCTCATCCCTGCAAAAAACAGGCGAAACTCTTCTAAACGTAAAAACAGAAGCTGAGAACACACATAACATGACACATGCTGGGAATTAAATAAAGATATGTATGAACAAGAGAGCAGGAAATAAAAATATGTCACACACTTTATATTCATGAGAGACCTCAAAGTGGGTGCTCAGGGGTGAAGCAGAAAGTGGGTGGGTGGAGAGCGTCCTGGGACAGCTCCCAGGGGTGGGGTCAGGATAGAAGGGCTGTAGTGGGGCTTCCTGGGAGACAGCGGGGGACAGAGTAATGGGCAGTCTGATGAACTTAAAGACAGTGAGAAACGTGTGTGACTCACACCCAAGAAACATTTTCATACTGCATGGCTGAGGAAATATTCCATAATTAATTAAAAAGACCACCTAAAATTCTTTGCTGCTCTTTTTGGAAAGATAAATTATAACGGACTAGCTATTCTCAGACTTACAAAATTAAAAAAAATAACAAGCTCATGTTGTACAGTGGAAATCCAGTGTCATCATATCCCCCAACTCCCCATCACGAAGCGTTTGAAGCTGTCCAGGAGCTCGGATGGGCAGCCCTCAGCCAGGTGGCCGGCCCACAAGGCAGCATCCACTTTCCGTGCTGAGCGACCGCTCGGGTCACCCAGGAAAGAACAATGCTTCGCAGATGCAGACGCCATACGCACTGTGACGAAGCCTCGCGTTTGGAGTCTCTCCAGAAAGACAGGGACAGGCCACAGAACTTGAGTGTGAATGGTGGATACTGACCATCCTTTGGCTGACCTAGGACCAGCGTTCTGGAAAATGTCCACGTCATGCTGAGGCGTTAGCAACCCACCACCTTCTCCAGAAACTCGCTCTGGGATTCCATTCTCGGATGGGATAGTTGTGAGATCATCTTGCTCCAGTCCTAAGGCACTTGAGAATGTCAGAGTTCGGAAGTGAGAGGAATAAATTCTCAGTTCATTAAAGATTTAATCAAACCATTTACATGATCAGGGGCCCCCAAACATATGGGAAATTTGATGGCGCGCTGGTTGCACAGGCTGGTGTGAAGATCTGGTGTGTGGTTTGCGTCGGCCACACAAGGACAAGGAAAGGAACATATTGCAGTCTATATAAACAATTATTTTCTCATAAAACAATTAGGGAAATGAACTGGAAGTGGCATCGCGAAATGGACTTGTCACCACATCTAATTACATTCTGCCGGTGGTGACTGGTACTGGCATGGAGGTCGGCTGAACATGAATTAGTACTTCCTGCTAAGCTGACAACTGGGCCTTTTTCTGATGCATGGAGTAGGCAATGGCCAATGGTGGGGAACAGGTTGAGGGCCCAGTGCAGTGGCAGGAGGGAGGCAGGGCAAACGCATGAGGGGCTCAGGATTCAGAGGCACAGGGTAGTCAGCACAGTTGTGCCCACTCTGTCTCTTGTCTTCCCTCTGGTGGCAGCTGAGGCCAGGCATAGGTGGATACACCATGGAGCTCCAAAAAGGAGGCCACCCTGGGTTCCTCTGCAACCCATAAGGAGCTAGTGGTGGTAGGGCCTAGGCAAGCATCAGGGTGACCTTGCTATGCAGCAAGCCCCCATACGGGGTGGCCACTGTCACTGCAGCCCAGCATCACCAGAGCTCTCCTGTGAGGCTGGCACTGAGGTTGTCTGTCCCGTCCCTCTCACTGGGGGAAGAGAAGCCTCTGGTCCCCACTTGCTAGTAACCAAGTACTCAGAGATGGCAGGGTAGTGCCATAACAATTCTCTCTCCCCACACTCAAGAGAAGTCCTGAGTTCTAATATTAAAGAAAGGGAGGGGTTGGGTGCGGTGGCTCACGCCTATAATCCCAGCACTTTGGGAGGCCAAGGCACGTGGATCACTTGAGGTCAGGAGGTCAAGACCAGCCTGGCCAACACGGCGAAACCCTGTCTCTACTAAAAATACAAAAATTAGCCAGATGTGGTGGTGCACACCTGTAATCCCAGCTACTCAAGAGGCTGAGGCAGGAGAATGGCTTGAATCCAGGAGGCAGAAGTTGCAGTGAGCTGAGATCACACCATTGTACTCCAGTCTGGGTGATAGAGCAAGACTCCATCTCAGAAAAAATAAAAATAAATAATAATAATAATATTAAAGAAATGGAGGAAATTGACTGGATCCAGGGATCGTAGGGAAAGAAGAGACAGGCCTGGTTTTGCCCAGCAGGCAGGAGAGGTGCAGATGCAAATTTGACACGTGTGCAGGACCTGCTCCATGCCAGCGTCTTCCAGTGACTGCTAAAACCTCCTTATAAGGATGCATCTGTTCCTCATGGTCTATCACTTCACCGATGAAGATGCTGAGGGTCATAGAGGCTGGATTAGTCCTTCTAGCCTAGAGCTGACAGGCAACAGAACTTGAGTGTGAACCAAATTCTCAGGTTCTAAATCCATCGTTTCTCAGGACACCCAAAGTCCCCAAGGGGAAAACTGAGTCATTTTTCCATCGAGGCTCACAGAGAACAGGAGCTAGAAATGGAAGCAGTGACAGGCAGTGAGAATGCAGCCTGTCCATCTTCGCAGACACCAAAACACAGGAACGTCTGCCAGAAAAAGGAAGCTCTTGGACGTGTTTCTGCTGCAACGAGAGGAACAGTGGAGTTCCCAGGACATGCGCAGTCTGGCATCTGAAGGTGGAGACAGAGCGCAGACGTCAGAGGGATGACAGTGGACAGGCCTGGGAAGCGAGCAGGAAGGACCCACAGGCTGGGGAGACTCCGAGCCGCACACCTGCCGCTAAGAGGGAAGGCTCCATGGTATGGCAGCTGCAGACGCTGCCTCCTTGCTCCGCCTCCCACTCGCTGCACCTGCTTGGGTACGTTGTGAATGTCCTCTCAGCTTGTTTCCTCATCTGCAAAATGGGAGTGAATGCGAGGCCTGTGCCAGAAGAAATGTTTGTGATAACAAAATATGTGTGTAAAAGTTGTAGCAGTAAACACAATGCCACATGAACTCCTTGGCCAGCCCCCGAAGATGGAGGATGCTTGTGAGATGCACACAGCCTCTGGAGAGCAAGGGCAGGTTGAAGAAATGAGATGGGTTGACCCCCCAGCGCCCACCACAAGGGAAGCACGCAGAGTCCCGGCTCCCACCTGGCCCAGGTACCACGAACACAAACAGCAAGATCACTAGAAATGTGGCTGCTGAGGCCCGTGCAGCAGAGGCAGAAACTCCCGCCTGCAGACTGACAGCTTCCCACCTTCGCTGAATCAACCCCCAGAGCAAGAGGCGCCCAGGCACCAGCACGGGACACTCAAGGCGACACTGACCCAAACAGCAGACACGCCAGCCTCCAGCCACCACTGGGCCACACGGCCCCACTCCTACCGCACCAAGGCCAGTGTTTCCATCATGGTCTGCATGGGCAGGGCCAGCAGTGACCCACACGGCCACTACCCTAGTCATTCCCATACAGACCGGTCACTGAAAACGCAGCCCTCTCTCCCATGACCCCAGGCACTGGGATTCCCAAGATGAGAGCTGAGAGTGGTAGAGGTAAAAACTAAATAACACAGAAAGAAAATGGTAGCCAGGGCCCCGGTCAACCAGGGTGCAGTGGGAGGCACCAGAGAAAAGAGACTCATTCCACGCAGGTGCCGAGGGTGTGCGGGATGTCCTGGCAGGGGAAGCCCGCTGGCCCTCACAGGTGAGAAAATGCCTGGCTGGCACCAGGACCCCGAGAGCATTTCAGATCACCGCAGCCTCAACAGAGGCACGACGAGTGAGATTCGCTCACAGATCAGGGCCTCCGAGCTGAGGGGACGCAGGCCAGGCACGTGGGCAGCGAGGACTTATTCTGTGGACCTGGGCTTCATTGTGGGGCTCAGCAGGGAAAGGAGAAGGTGAATATGGTGAATATTCAGATGCTTTTTCCTGGAATTATTTTCCTGGCTACAGCATATGGAGGGAGGAGGTCAGGCTGGAAGAAGGCCTCAGACCCAAAAACATCTTCACATCTGGGAGAGAGATGGGGAAGTTGTGAGCGGTGCTGAGGCTGTCAACCTAAATAACAGACAGAGAGAGGCTCTCTAAAAGAAAAGGTGTCCATTCAGGAACAGACCTTGCAAAGGGAATACGTGTGCCACAGTGAAACTAGGTGCATATGCAGGGAGGCAGAGGACAGTAAAGGTTTCTCAAGGAAAAAATGAGGGTTATGTAATTGTTTTGAGATCATTGTCCTTGGTGATATGGTTTAGCTCTGCGTCCCCATCAAACCTCATGTTGAATTAATTGGAATCCCCAGTATTGGGAGTGCGGCCTGGAGGGAGTGATTGGATCCTGGGGCTGGGTTTTGCATGAATGGTTTAGCATCTCGGCTCACTGCACCCTCCACCTTCCGGGTTCAAGCAATTCTCCTGCCTCAGACTCCCAAGTAGTTAGGATTACAGGTGCCTGCCACCATACCCTGCTAATTTTTGTATTTTTAGTGGAGACAGGGTTTCACCATGTTGGCCAGGCTGGTCTTGAACTCCTGACTTCAGGTGATCCACCTGCCTCAGCCTCCCAAAGTGCTGGGATTACAGGTGTGAGCCACTTTGCCCAGCCTCAGATATTTCTTTACAGCAGTGCGAGAACGGACTGATGCCCTCAGCTGTGAGGATCAGTAACAAGGGTGGCACCAGTCCAAGGTTGACAGGCAGCTGCTGGGAAGATGTCCTCATACAAGTATTTTTTGTGTAAGGTTGTGATGGCCTTTGGGCAAAGTGGTGGTTGTTGCAGTGTCTTCTGTGATAGATTTTGTTGTCTGGCTGGAGAACCCTCTCTTCATGGCCTTCCTTGACCCTGTTTGTCAGAGTTCTTTTTAAAAAAAATTTTTTTAACACAAGTGACTCCATTTTGATTCTAACAACTTTCACCAGGCCCCCAAGGAGCAATTGTTTCACTGGGGTGTGGCTCAGGCTTCTCTCACCCATATGTGCTCTCTGCGTCATCAATTTTAAAAATGCCTTAACCAGGGGGCCTGACTGGCATCGCCATTCCTGGGCCGGAACTGAACTGAGCGCCTCTGGCTTTCCAGAATGTTCTCTCCGATCCAGCCTCCCACCTTGCCCCAGAGCCTCTTGTTTTTCAGAGCCGTCTGTCGACGGCTGTGTGGCATCAGACAGCTGTTGTGTGTTCACCCTGAAGCAAGCAGCACTTAATGGCGAGTGAAGTAATTTCTTGATGAATTTCTGTCACATTATTTATTTTTATGATGTGCTTTTGATGGAAGGCATCATCCCCGTGGATGTTATTGATGGCTTGTGTGAATTTGCATTAAGAATATCTCTGATCTGGAAAATGGAATTTGTGTTGGCCCAAGCTTGCCGGGCGGGCCTCTGCCGCAGCCTGTGGTTCACGTGTTTATCCCGAGCAGCAGAAAATGCGACTCGGCCCCACTGTATCCCCATGCGGGCACTGAGGGCCACTCAGGGGAGAATAAGACCCACACCCGAGCATCGGGGCTCCCAGCCCTAGGCTGCGAGGTCCAGAGAAAACCAGTGGCTGGGTCGACAACGGCCCAGGGTGGCACTGAACCAAAACAGCGGATACACAGATCACTATGATCAGGGCTCAGGAAAGGCTTTGCAGAGGGCACATGCCTGGGTTGGTCCCAAAGCACAACTACAGGGGATTTTCCTGAGCCCTGGCAGGGGCCCAAGAGCACTGGGGAAGGGGACAGCCTGGTGTGCTAGAAGGAGGGGGGACAGGAGCTGCAGATACAGGGGTTCTGAGCCAGGCTCACTGTCTCTTACCTGGACTATTGAAACCTTCAGCTATGACCACGTTTAGTCACTGCCCACACTGCAATCAGAATGTCCTTTCTAAAATACCAATGGCTGTCATAAAGTGCAGACTTCCTTGGTCTACCCCTACAAGCTGTATGGCCTAGGCAGGTTCTCTAACCTCTTTGGGCCTCAGTTTCCTCATCTGTAAAAGGAAGACTAATAATAGTGTCTCTCTCGTAGGCATATTGAAGGTTAGGTTAGTGAATATGTGTAAACCTACTTAGAACGGTGACTGGCATAAGACAGTCACCAATAAATGTTAGGATTAATCATAATAATTATTGCTAATAATAATTGTTATTTTTATGAAACTCATAATTAGCTCCCCCCCTCCACCTGTGCCGCATAAAGACCACGGTTCCTGATGGCGCAGTTGCTCTGTCAATCTCCAGCCGCACCCCTGCTCCCGTGGAACTGTGTTCTCCCCAGCGCTCCCACTGGTAATACATCCCTGAGCATAGCATGCTTTCTGCAAACTCTTATCTAGATATCACTTAATTTTCAAGCCACACCGACTCCATGAGTCTGGTCTACAGAAAACGTCACACATGCTCTAACATTTACAAACCCACACACACAGGCGTCCATGGAGTAGCCAGACCCTGGGAGGAACTGAAATGCCCGTTAAGAGAGGAGTAGGCACAGGGGCTCCGCCCTTCCACAGCTGGCAAAACGAATGTGATCAGCACGGTGACGTGCTGTGAATTGTGACGACAGGCTCTCCTGAGAAGGTGGGCAGATGACTTGCAGTGTTTGGTGGTTTCTGTTGTGTAAATACAGTCCCTCCACCATGACAGACCTCAGGATACCAGCCTGATGCCCATCAGCTCACGCAATTCCTGAAACGTTGACAATGAGCTCTGAGCAGCCCATGTGAGCCGGCTCTGGGGCACCACCACATGGACCTAACGACAGGGAAACATCTCAGAGGCCTCTGGTTAGGAGCACAAAGCACCTTGTGGAGCCATGCACTCCGTGGGATCTCCTGTGTATACGACCCCATTTGCGTAGAAACGCATGAGCTGGGCTTCCGTGTAAACAGTACGTTTCTCCTCGTTGCATGAGCACCTCATCACTAATTAAGACAGCCCAGACACCATTGTTTTAGAAGCTTTCTGGACTCTGGGGCCAACCTCCATTTAGCATTAATTACCTTTGTCTTTCCTGCCATGGATCTGTAGGCTTCCTTGGGACAAGCGTGGGGAGGGGCAGGTTGTTTCATATTGAATTCCCAGAGCCTATCCCAGGGCACGGCCCCCAGGACACCTTCCCTAACATGCTGATGAATGCAGCCGCAGGCATTTACTCATCAAGCACCCACCCATTCCCAACCCTGTGACGTCTCACCTTCGGGAAACCATCACCACTCAGCATCAACCCAGAGTCAAACCCCTCCCTGCTTGCTCACTTGGCCACACCCTCTCCTACCTCTTCAAGCCTCTTCTACCACAGATTCTGGACAAAGTCCCCAAAGGGAAACACATTTATGGTCTGACTCCTTTGACAGCCAACAGGGAACCCGCCCTGCTTCTCACACTGACCATGACCCAGCCAATGACAAAATTCCAGGAGCCCAGGCATTCAGACAACCAAGCCTCACCAGTATCTCTCTGGGGGTGCTTCATCCACAGAGACCTGGCCTCTCTTCCCTTCTCTGGCAGCATTCTGAGAAGGTACTAGGTGCATGGGGACAAAGGAGGGCCACTTGGGGCCAGGAAATTGGCCCATCAGAAACACGGCTTTTGCATCTTACAGGTTGGATACTCCTTTTGAACATTAGATCTAATAAGCTGATTTGTCTTCCAAGATGAGCATTTGGAACTGACCCACAAAAGATCGCAGAGGAGAGAAAACTCTACACAGAGCAAATCATTAATTCTCTGTGGCCACAGCAGGCTCCCTCACTTTCTCCCTGGCCAAAGACCCAGATATAAAGCAGGTGGCATTTTCTCCATTCCACAGATTAGGAGGCAAAATGCTATAGAAGATGAAAACAGCGTTCTGACTTCAAATTTCATGCTCATTATAAACATTTCAACTTCTCTTCTACCCTGACCCCTCAGCACCCAACACAGGATCGAGTGGACAGTACCAGCTTTCAAAATGCTGGTGGATTTGAATTTAGCTGGTCAGCTCCGGGTTAAGGTCATCCCACTGCAGTGAAGCTAATTCATGTGGATGCCCACACTCGCTATTTGGAGCACCCTGAGGCAAAGTGCCCTGCAATATTTGTTTCTACCCATGATTCCAGCTTGGACAGGGCATGTGGTGTGGTGGGTTTCCATGCTCTCCTGGCACAGAAGTCTACACTGCAGACAGGCAGCGAGCGTGACCCCTGCTTCCTGTGTCTGAGTGCAGAGAATGAGCAGAACGGTGGGTGGTGCTCATCTGGACGTGCGCGTGCTCACACCCATGACGGCCTCCACTCCCTCCCTTTTCCAGCCGTCGCCTCATTCATCAGCAGCACCCCAGGGGCCAGCTGCAGCTGCTTTGTGCAAACACCCCTCCTTTCCTCCTAAGAGCTGTGTGATCATTATCCTGTGTCATGATTATTTTGACAGGATAATTTGAAAGATAACTTATTGAATACTTAGTCATATTTGTCAAATAAACAATTGAAAACCGTCTGTTTCCCCTCAGTCGCTGAGTGCACACCCGCCCACCGACTTCAGGATTCATGGCTTCCTCCCACTGAAAGCAGCAACTGTGGGCGCAGACAGAAACTGGAGCTGGCCTCAGGCTGCATTTTGAGAAAGTGATGTTTGTCTTCCAAATAGGTTGTCCAACCCTTCCGGAGCCCCTTTTCCTAGACAGATGTCGCCTTTCTGGGCAGTTTGAGCATTTGCATGTTCCTCACCCTCACTATGAAGGCAGCCACTAGGTCACCCCCTTTCCCACTTGATAAACGATGTGCTGGCCCCCTTTATTCCCTGCATGTGCAGAGATGCACACAACCCTCCCCAGGCACCCCTCTCCCTCACCCTCTCCAAGTCAGGAACCTGGACCCACCCTGCTGGCTGCTCACCTCCTGCTGTGCAGCCTGGTTCCTAACAGGCCATAGGCTGGTATCGGTTCGTGGCCTAGGGGCTGGGGACCCCTGAGGTAGAGGATACCAGAGCTGTCCACACCCTGAGACAGAAATCAAGGAGCAGTCCCAGCCACTCCTCTACTTCTCTCTACCTCAACCCTCATCTAATCCATCCTCAGGTCTGGGGAGCTCATGTTTGGCTCATGTTGACTTTGGTGCCCTCTCTCATTCTCTCTCTCTGCCATCCTCACCACCTTCCCAGCCACTCCTGGCCTTGGGTAGACCCTCTTTATCTCTCACTGGATAATTCCAACAGCAGCCTTCTGTGTGGCTGTCCGGCCCCCAACCTCGGGCCTCTTCAGGTCTCTTCATGATATCACCAGAGTAGTCTAACTAATGGCAGTGACCTCGTCACCCTGCAGGAAACCTTCAACACCCCCGTCCCCCACCCCTCGGCCAAAGGAAAACTCTCTGGATGCTCAGCTTCGCGTCTGGCTCCACTAAACAGGCTGTCGTGCACCTCACCAGCTCCTCCAGCCTCAGTTCCCACCACTCCCCAACCCCCAAACACCAGCAAACCCAATTATTGGCAGCTCCCCACAAGCCCTACTGTGGGATTGCCTCTGAAGTCTTCACACTCTTCCTTCCCCCAGAAAGGCTTTTTGCTATTTTATTCACTAGGCTAATTTCAACCCACTTGAACCCTACAATATTTTGGTCAAATATCACTTCCTTAGAAAGACTTTTTTATGTCTTTAACAACAACATTATTCTCTTAAATGCTTATGTTCATAAGTGCACAGATGTAATCAATGCCGTATTGTTTAAGATATAAATAAAACTGGAGACAGTCAAGGCACCTTGATGGCCACCCATCATTTGTGGACTGATCAGCAGTAAAATTCTGGTGCATGCAGCTGTCACGGAGAAGAAGGCAGAGATTTTTACATACTTTACCTACTTTACCTACTTTATAACCGATTTTTTTTTTTGCATACTTTACAAGCAGTAAAGCCAAGTAAAAAGCAATCCCTCCCAAATCAAAGCAAAATGAAACAAAGAATGTAGCTGTGTAGAAGCTGGTGCTCAACCACAAAGAGAAAAATTATTTCGTGTTTCAAATTATGTAAAACATGGTTCCCCTCTTCCATCTTGCAAAGACATGGTACTCTTATTACACCTAAAACATCGAACAGTAATTCCTTAAGATGATCAAGTAACCAGTGTTCGAATTTCCCTTATTAAATATATCCTAAACACAAAAACTGGTGAAACGCATCTTAATTGTTTTAGAAATCATATTGCTAATAATGACACACAGTTCTTGCTATTTTTAAATAGTTTTGACCCATAAGATAAAGCAAAGTAGTAACTGTGTTAATATCATTAGCAACCAAGAACTTCAGCATGAAAGAAAAGAGATCAAATATAAAGGAAAAGATGTCAAATAAAAGCTCATAACCTAAATTTGAATTGGAAATGTCAGTACAAATACTTGGTATCATATATTTTCTTTTAGAAAAACACAGATCCCAGATCTTCAACTGAAAAGCTACAGGATCAATGATCAGCAAAGCAGCAAGGAGCAGTCTAGCATCTACAAGGGAGCCTCAGAGACTGTTTTCCACTAGAAGGGACCAGGGAGTCTCAGGGAAGCATCTGGGACAGAGGAAGTACGCGATGAGCCCAAGACGTCTTGCAAGGGCAAGGGCAAGAGCAAAGAACAATGGGGCTATGTCCCAAGGGCACAGGTGCCACTTAAAAAGTTCCACTGTTCAAATCTGGAATGATTTGAGCATTAACTTAATGATAGCAAAGGATTAAAGGATTATAGCTCATTGAAAGCAGAAATCCAAGTCCATACTAATATGGGTGAGTGAGCATATAAATAGATGGATGGGTGGATACATACATACATACACACACTCATACACATACATACACACTTACAAACATACATACATACTCATACACACACACTACACACATACAAACATACGTACACACACACACATACATAAACACACACATATACACACATATGCACACAAACATTTACAGGTATATATACACATATATAAAGGCATCCATACACACATCCATACACACATATACACATATATACATACATTCACATGCATACACACACACACATGCATATGCATATGCACATACATGCATACACACATACACACATCAATACACACACATACACATATATACATACATTCACATGCATACACACACATGCATATGCATATGCACATACATGCATACACATATACACACATCAATACACACATACACATATATACATACATACACACTCATACATACACCCACACACATACACACAAATACACATACACACATACATACACACATGAACACACACATATACATATAAAGGCATACGTACACACATCCATACACACACATACACATGTATATACACACACATACATATGCATATGTACATACATGCACACACACATAAATACACACATACATGTATAAACATACATACACATGTGTACACACATATATACATACACATATATACATGCATACATAAGCATATCACATGCATGCATACACACATACACACATATGCATACATGCATGCACACATGCATACACACATACAGACACATGCATACACACTCATACATGCACAAGAAGGCTCCAAACAGTAGAAAGCCAATAAATGTAGAAGGAATATGTATGGAATTAGAAAATTACCATTTGGTAACCATTATAATAATTGATTCAGGCAAGAGTCATCAAAGGTTGCTAAAACTAATGGCGGAAAGTTTGAGGAATGGCAGAACTTTTCCATAAACTGAAATTACCTCCTTCATGTGATACTTGATAGTTACAGAGGGGAAACTGTAGCTTCACAATGTGGAAACCTAGAAGACACCCCCTTCACCAAGTGATCAGCAGTAGCTTCGCAATGGGGCACGTGGACACCATGAGCCTCCTCCTATGAGGACTGAGAAGAACACAGCATCCCTTTTGGGTGTCTCTACCAAAATTGCATAATCTGAATTGAATACTGAGGGAACATCAAATAAATTTAAAAAGAGAGGCATTCTACAAAATTCTAATTAAAAAGTCAGTGTCATGAAAGACAAACATAGACTGAGATACTTTTCCAGATTAGGGGAGACTGTGAAATGCAGCACATGGCTGGGCTTGCTTTTGCTATAGAGAAACTTGTTGGGATATTTGGTGAAACCTGAATGTCTGCAAAAAAGAAAATAATGTTTAACTGCTAACTCTCTTGTACCTATAGTTATGAAACAGAATGTTGTTGCTTTTAGACAATACCTACTGAAGTATTTGAAGATAAAGGGGCATCAGTCTACAAATCATTCCCAAATATTTGAGTACAATATGTGCTAAGAACATAGCAAGTACACATAGGAAAGAAATCAGCAAAATTCAAAATATAGAAAAATCTCTAGGACAAGAAACAGATAAAAGTATAAGAAAAAAAAGAGGGATGAAAAACACCTAGATTAAAAGAAATTAAGAAACATCCATGAGTCAAAGAAAGAGTAAAATAATAATAATAATACAAACAGAGAAACTTGAACACAGATTATTTTATCTTAAGGAATTATTGCTAAATGTTTCAGGTATGAATTTCCTTTACCACGTCCTCCCAGCTTGACATGAAGGGAAGAAGAGCTGAGATAATCGTGGAAGCTGGAAGATGGCTACATGGAGTTTCATTATCCCACACTGTTACTTTTATATATGCTTGGAAATTTTCAACATACAAAACTTAAAAATAATGAGACAGAGCTACATGTTCTGATATGGGAAGATGTGTAAGGCACATAAAGTGAAATGAACAAAGTGAATGATATGTACAAAATGACACCCTTTCTGTGAAAAGGATAACCATACATAGATGATCGAGAGACAAATAGATAGACGATAGATATTAATAGATAATAGATACGTAATAGATAAATAGATACATACATACATATATACATACAAGAAATGTATCGCTCCTCTCCTCCTGCTCCAGCCATGTAAAGGAGCCTGCTTCTCCTTCACCTTCTGCCATGATTGGAAGCTCCCTGAGGCCCCCCTAGAAGCTGATGCTGCTCTGCTTCCTGTACAGCCTGCAGAACCATGAGCCAATCAAACCCCTTTTCTTTATAAACTACCCAGTCTCTAATATTTCTTTATAGCAGTGCGAGAACAGACTGATACACGTCAAGAAATGGAATTTCTTGAATTATACAGATATAAGTAATATAGATTAGATTAGATATAGGTATGGGTAGAGATTAGATACGGCTATAGATTAGGTATAGATATAGATTAAATATAGATATACATCTACATATAGATATGGATATAGATTAGATATAGATATAGGTATAGATTAGATACAGATGCAGATATATATTAGATATATAGATATAAGTTAGATATAGATATGGATATAGATGAGACGTAAATATACACAGTTATAGGTACAGATTAGATATAGATGCCTGTGAATGCATGATAACTTTCTAGAAAGGAACTATTAGCAGTTGTTACTTCTGAAGACCAAGGGTGAGGGGAAAGGTGATTTTTTTTTTTTTGCATACCCTTCTGCACTATTGATATTTTTTCTACAATCAGTAGTAATTTTACAACTTAAAACCAATTTGTATTTCAAAATAATAATACCTGATAAAAACTGGAAAAGCATAAATATCTTATTGATTAAATAGAGAGACTGATTAAACAAATTAAATGAAAAGAGACAGCTGAAGGGTCTGAGTTAGCCACTTAAAGAATGATACGGGGCCAGGCGCAGTGGTTCACGCTTCCAAAATAATCCTAGCACTTTGGGAGGCTGAGGCGGGTGGACCACTTGAGGTCAGGAGTTTGAGAATAACCTGGTCAACATGGTGAAACCCCCTCTCTACTAAAAATACAAAACTTAGCTGAGCATGGTGGCAGGCGCCTATAATCTCAGCTGCTTGGGAGGCTGAGGTAGGAGAATCGCTTGAACCTGGGAGGCGGAGGTTGCAGTGAGCCAAGATCTCACCATTGCACTCCAACCTCAGCAACAAGAGTAAAACTCCATCTCAAACAAAAACAAAATACAACAAAAAAAGAATGATGTGGATCTGATTTAATTGTCATTGAAGATGGAAAGGAAACAAAAGGACATGCTGTAAAATGACTGTATAACCGGGTCCCAATTTTAACATATCTGGACCTACGTCCACCAAATGACTATTTCCAGATAGAGCACTCATGAGTGACATCTCTTTTCTTTTCACTTACTTGTAGTTTCAAAAATTTCCAAAATGAATACAAACTAATTCTGAAATTTAAAATAATTAAAGCTCAATGTGATCTGTTGATGTATCTTTTCTCCCACTCCCTGAGAACAAGAATTATCTGCACACCCCAACCCCTTGTACTATGCCTGGCAGAGTCGGGGCTCAGTGAACATTTGCTGAACTGAATGGAACTGTTTTGTCCAAATCAGTGGGGGCTAGACATCCACATAGTCGGATGGTCATGTGGCTTGTTCCCGATGCACTAAGCCTGTCTGCTTCTTCAGGACAAGCCGGGTCTTCATTATTGTGTATGAGGAACTCAGCTGAGCTTTGGAAATAAAACACTGCAGAAATGGAGGCCTTTCGCGAGCTGACATATAGAGTGGGGGGCAAGCACAATAAAGACGTGAACATCTCGCAGTATAGTAAGAGCCAGAGCAGGAAGTGAGCATGAGGTGGGAGCCCACACAGCCGACTCTGCTAGGGGAGACCAGGGAACACTTCTGTGCTGATTGGAGTTGCTGGTCTACCACCCACGGTTCTCTTGAGATGGAATGGATGGATATCTGACAGGCATCTTACAAACTCCATGCAAATGACACTTGTAAGCAACATACCAAGTGGATCAGTTTCCTGGGGCTGCCATACCAATTACCACCAACTGGGTGGTGTAAAACAACAGAGATGCATTCCCTCACTGTTCTAGAGGCCAGAAGGCTGAAGCCATGGTGCTTGCAGAGGCTTCACCATCCGAAGCCTCCAGGGAGGACCCAGTCCTTGCCCTTTCAGCTTCTAGAGGCTCCGAGTGTGCCTTGGCTTATGGCAGCCTCACTCTAATCTCTGCCTCCATCATCCTATGACCTCTGGCTTTCGTAAGAACACTCTCGGCTGGGCATGGTGGCTCATGCCTGTAATCCGAGCGCTTTGGGAGGCCAAGGCAAAAGGGAGGATTACTTGAGCCCAGGAGTTTGACGCCAGGCTGAAGTGGGAGGACTGCTTGAGTCCAGGAGTTCAAGGCTGCAGTGAGCCATAATTGCACCACTGCACTCCAGCTTGGGTGATAGAGCAAGACCTTATCTCAAAAAAAAAAAAAAAAAAAAAAAGAGAAAAAGGAAATAAGAAAATAAGAACACTCCCTTTGGTTTGAGAGCTCATTCTACTCCAGGATGACCGCATCTAGACCCTTACCTTAATTACATCTACAAGTACCCTGTGTCCAGCTAACATCACATTCCAGATTTTGGGTGGACCGGAATTTGGGGGACACTATTCAACCCACTGCACTGAGGCTCCGTGACACGCACACAGTCTGTCATTGCCAGGATGCATTGTTATGGGGCTGGCACACTGCCCAGGTGAGAAAACACAAGGGCAGAAGTGGGCTCATGGGTGAGGGATGCAGAAGAGGCACGACCTGTGCCATCTCCAGGTCACAGTGAAGGTGACTGAGATGGAGGCTTCTCTGGAAACTCCCAGCTTTTGTGCAGTGGATGGTTTTCAGTTAAATAAGCTGAAACAAGCCGGCGAGGCGTTCAGCAATTGTACGGAAGAGCAACACAATAGGTGGAGATGCTTGTGGGCCAGGGCGGTGCATCCCGCAGAGCTGAATCTGTTTGGAGAAAGCTGCGTTCGGGTCTTCTCCAGGGGGGTGGGGGGCGGGAGGCCCTGGGGTCATTTGCCTTAGTGGAGCATCCCCCTTCATAATGACACAGCCCTGGGAAAAGCATGTCAACTCTCTGGGCCTCAGTTTCCTCCATGATAAAGACAAAATAATCTTACAAGCCTTAGAAGGCTCCTGTAAGAATTGAGTAATGCGACTTTGGAGAGCTTATAAAACCTGCCTCGCTAATGAAACCCAGAGAGGCTTTGCCATCATGATCACCCTTTATCCCCCATCCATGCCGCCGGCTGACCACTGGTCCAGAGTTCCACGGCTTTGCCAGGCAGGAAGCTGATGCGAACTTACAACCTGTCAATGTGGTTTTGGAAAGTTGTTCTACCCGCTTCCAATGAGAAGCATAAACGCCAGGGGTTTCACAAGCCACTCAGGCTACATGGCCTTTGGTCTGAGTTGAAGGAGCCTCAGGGGACGCATGGAAGGTGCCAGCCCACATGGCTGCCAATGCCCAGCTGAGCCTCTGGCCTCTGCAGCTGGGAAGTGGGGATGTTCTGGGAATGGAGGAGGTGCTTGGCAGTCCTGGACCAAACTCAGAACTGGGTGCCCCAGGAAGGGGCTCTGGGACGTTGGTCACTGGGGCACGTCCTTGCCTGGACACTTCTCTACTCTCTTCCTGCCCTCGGCTGGGGGGCTCAACCAGAGGACCTTCAAAGCCATTTCCCTTGAGATACTTACATGCAACTTCAATGGGCAGGTTAGTGTCAATATCTCTTATTTGCCACTGTGTATTTCGGCAATCACAAGGTGTTACTGATTGGCAAATTCAAATGCATATTGTCCTTAATTTGAGGTTAATTATATATAACATTTCAAAGGAGGTAATCTCATTAATTTTGATTTGCTTCTAACAGTATTAAAGCACGCACTGGAAGACTGACTCGATTAAAATGGAGCACACGGCGGGGAGACATCGGGCTCTTCCGAGATTGTTACGTGCATTTTATTGGCCACGGCGAGCCAAGAAGGATGCTGGTGAAACTTCTCCAAAAGCCACAGCCTGCATAATTGAAGCCACCTGGCCATCAGGCAGCCCTGCTCACTGTGCACGCTCCCAGTTCCCTGCCTGATATATATCAGAAGCTTCCTAGACATTTGTGGATGAATAAAGGAATGAATGGGAGATCCCAGCGGGGCAGTCCTGGCAGGATATAAAAGGGAACTGGGATGATCTGTGTCATTCTTTCATGCACTGATTCAACCAAAATAAAAGCACAGACAATGTTTACATGCCAGGTACAGAGAATCACAGCCCATTCCCTGGAGAAGGTCACAGTCTAAAAGGAAGGTGCCCAGGCACCCCGCTCGGTGTGAGTCCATAAGAATTCACTGTGTGCCCGGCACGGTGTGAACCCTGGGGGAACAGTGGCAAGTACAACTGGCCCTTCCCTGCCCTCATGCCGCTGGTGGCTTGCCTGACAGATAGCACAGGTGAGATTCTAGGCGGAGGACAGCACTGTGATTAGGAAGGGTCCCAGCAGGAGTTCAAGAAAGGGGTTTCAGATGGCAGAGAAGTTCTCATGGGAAGAGCAGGAGCCAAGAGAGAGAAGAGAGTGGCCTTACCGAGGCCAGGAAGCAGGAACCCCCAGCCCCGGGAGTCAGAGAACAATCTCCACTCGGAGGACTCTGAGGACACAGCCCATTCTGGGGCTTGTCTCAGCAGACACAGTGCAGGAAAGGAGTGGGGACATAAGAAGCACTGTCCCCCAGAGGTGTGACATTGTCCCCTGGAGATGTGACATTGTCCCCCAGAGGTGTGACACTGTCCCCCAGAAGCGTGACACTGTACCCCGGAGACATGGCACTGTCCCCACGGAGGAGAAGACAGTGTCAGAGACAGCCCAGGGGCCTCTGAGAACTGAGTGCAAACCGAGAAGGATGAGGGGCAGATCTGCATCCAGCAAAGGAAGACGAGGTCAGACACGCAGCGGGACAGGACCCTGCCCAGCCTACAAGGTCAAGACCGGCAGCTGGGCTCCCTCATGAAACCTCCAGCCCCGCATCACTGGCGGGGCCCTGGTCAGCTCCTCCTCTCTGGAGTTCCCTGCCCACTGCACAAGAGATGGCCACACACAGAAGAACCTTTAAACAACAGCTAAAAGGGACAGGTTTGTTAGCATCGGGCAGAAGCCAAGCTGCCCACCCACTGCCCAAGGCTTTTTTGGAAACTGTGATTCCGTCCCAGGCTCGAGGCTTTGACTCCCAAAGAGCCCAGCCTCTCCCCTACTTGACGAAAAGGAGCCAGGCCCAGCAATCCGGCCCAACCTGTCTTTCCCACTTAGTCTCAGGTAGAGAACTTGGCACAGAGGAGAAAAGACAAACGGGGAGATGCTGGCCGTGGGGCTCATCTCTCCCATGTGGAGAGAGGCAGGAAAGAGAAGGAGCTGGGGAGCCAGGTACTCGATGGACCCAGACCCAAGAAATTGAGGAAGCCCAAGCACGCAGGCTGGCCTGGGAGCTCGGACTGCAAGGCGCCCAGAACCTGGCCCAGCCGGATTTCAGATACCTGCGGGTCATGCCGAGAACAGTCCCTCCTCCCCCAGCGGCCAGTGAGCCCTGGAACTGAGCAGAAGCTCCCCAGGTGAGGGAGGGGCCAAGTGCCCACCTCTGTAGGAGCAGCAGAGGCGTAAAGAGGGACAGAAGGGTGCATGCAGCACACCAACATGGCACATGTATACATATGTAAGTAACCTGCACGTTGTGCACACGTACCCTAAAACTTAAAGTATAATAATAAAAAAAATTAAAAAAAAGAGGGACAGAAATGCCCCCAGAACGACGGCTGACACTGACCATTGGCACTCACATGTCATTGTGATGTGCAGTCTGGAGTCTGTCCTGAGTGGGGACTCCAGGTGGCTCCGGCTCCACGGTGGGCGCCACCTTCCTGCTGTTGCTGCCAACCCAGGAAAGTCTGGCCCTTGGGCATTTAAAGATCAGTGATCTGTGCATAGGGCCCAGCTGTGATGTTAGGCAGGTATATGACGTCATACCTCCAAAAATGCAGACAGGTAAGTAATGTTCCCTTAGCAAGGAGATGGACCCTTCACGAATCAATGAGTGCTTTTCACCCGCGACAGTTTCTCTGCCACCCTCAAACACATCGCTGCCTTTAGCAAAACTTCTCCCTGCCTTTTCCCACTGCCCATGACAGGGGATGGGGACGGGCAGAGCTCAAGGATGGCCCAAGGCCAGCACAGTAAGACCTGAGTGCCCACATCCATGGGCACCCTCTTATTCTGTTGTCCATGAATTCGACAGTCACCTCCAAGAACCTCAGCTCAGCCAGTCATTGGAGGAGCTCTCAGTACAGGGAGGAGCCCGAGAGAAGAGGGCCCTGGGCCAGCACAGGGCGGAAGTGCTGCTCTGCCCACAGAAGCCTCGGAAGGCAGAGCGAAGTCTCCCACAGCCCACAAGGGCACCACCATGGTGCCCGCGCTACAGATGAGGAAGCTGAGAGTCACAGAAGTAAGTCAAGCTCCCCACAGCACGGATGGGATCCCGCTGTCCTGTCCACCGTCTCCCCACTACAAACCCAGCAGGCCCCCAGGAGCTCAGGGCCTTCACTCAGGCTTGGACTTCACACATGTTCTGTAGGCAGTGAGGGAAATGAGGATTTTGTTCTTATTGTTTGAAAATCACATTCACTGTGGTTGCTGATTTCAACAACCACCAGAGATTAGGCCCATGGATCATATCAGGGTCCGTTTCCCGGCTTTGATCACGTGCCTTCACTCCATGGCATGACAGACCCACTGGGGAAACTGAGTAAGTTCACAAAGGATCGCATTGCATTATGTTTGCAAATTCTGTGACTCTATAATTATTTAAATATAAGAGGTTTTTAAAAAGCCTATGTAAGTTCTTTGTAGAAGGTTAGAGGAACACAAACAATGGTGAAGAAACTAAAAATCACCAGTAATCACATAGCTCATTTCCCTAATTTTCTAGTATGTTGGTGCTTTTTCTTTTGTTCAGGGATGTTGACTCAGTACAGATAGACAAGTGAACAGAGAATGCCTCCCCAGTAGCTGGGATTACAGGCGCACGCTATCATCTGTCACGTACACATTTTTGTATCTGCCTAACGTTCGGTAACCCCTGTCCCTTTCTGCCAACAGCGGCTCTAAAACTATGCTTCCTGGCAGCTGTGTAAAGAGGCATCCTGCACCCAACCCCATTTATTAAAGGCCAACCGTGTGCCAGGCACCCCCTGCAGACAAAACCCTGCTTCTGTGGAGCTCACACGAAGAACATGGAATGTCAGAGCAGAAGCAGGGCAGGTTCAGGTGCAGGTAATAAAATGGGCACTCCAGTGGGGATAACGAGGCAACACTGGGCAGGTGGTCAGGGAAGACCCCTCGAGGGGGTGCTGAGGCTGCCGGAAGAAGAGCGGGCCAGCCACACAAGGGCGTGCTCCAGGAGAGACAGATGGCAGGGGCCATGACCTGGCACAGTTGTCACTTGCCCAATGTGGCCATAAACAGGTGGCCCTGAGACCCCATGCCAGGAAGCCAGGGCGGACAGGCCAGAGTGAGCTCAGAGCAGAGTCACAGCAATGTCTGCTGGGGCCGCAGTGCAGGCTGGGGAGCCCGGGAGGCTTTAGGCAGCCAGGCCAGGTGTGGTTGACTTTGTTAAGTGATCACTTTGGTTGCTGTGCGGGCAGAGGGTCTGCAGGGCTTAGCAGCAGCACCTGCAAGGGCTTCCACTCTCCAGCACCCCTCAACTGTGGGAACTTTCGATTAAAAATAGCTCAGGCATTGTTAAACATTGTTAAACATCTACATTGTTAAACATCTCATGAATATAAAGGAGCACATTTGGGCTACTTTCTATTTTTAAGCAATGCTTCTATCAAAGTCTCCCCTCCCTCCCTCCCTTCCTCCATACCTACTCACTGGTGGCCGGACGCTGCCCAGGCTGGGGCTCAGAGAGCCAACGGGGTCCAGGAATCTTGGGGAGGGTCAGTCCCAGGCCTGAGCCTCACCTGCCACAGGTCCAAGACATGGGTTTGTTCTCTGAGAGCCGCCGAGGTGTTTAAACCTGGAGGGTAACCAAATGGCGGTTCCTTCTGAAAATGTACCTGACTTCCAGGTGCAGAGCAGGGGGAGGGGCCCACATCAGAGCCCACCTGGGTAAGTGAGGGGCTGTTGCCAGGACAGGATGGTGCCTTGGCTGAGCCTGAGGCAGGACAGCAACAGGCCAGATGGACAGAAGCCGAGTGTCAGGAAGCATTGGGTGACGAGGAGGAAGCAAAGGGCCGGGCTCAGGACTACACGTGGGAGGACAAGCCCCCAAGTAGAAAACAGCTCACAGAGAAGATGACAGGTTTCATGTCAACTATGTTTTGCTGAGGGGCCTTAAACTCACCAAGAGGGGCGCTCAGGAGGGGCCTGGGCACCAGGACAACAGGGGAATACCGGGGGCCTCTAGGAGCAGTTTACAGGGTGGTGACGGGGCCAGGGCGGCTGAGTGAAGGAGGGAGGTAGGGAGACCAGGACGGGGGCACGTGTCGGACAGGGAGCTGAGGCACGCAATGCTCATCCTTGGAGTGGATGCAGGAGATCCCGAGGTCAAGAAGGTGCCAAGGCTTTTTTTTTTTTTTTTTTTTTGAGACAGAGTCTTGCTCTGTCTTTCAGGCTGGAGTGCAGTGGCACAATCTCGGCTCACTGCAACCTCTGCCTCCCGGAATCAAGAGATGTTCCTGCCTCAGCCTCCCAAGCAGCTGGGATTACAGGCATGCGCCATCACACCCAGTGAATTTTTGTATTTTTAGTAGAGATGGGGTTTTGCCATGTTGGCCACGCTGGTCTTGAACTCCTGGCCTCCAGTGACCCGCCCTCCTCAGCTTCCCAAAATGCTAGGATTACATGCCTGAGCCACCGCGCCCAGCCAAGGCTCTTAATAGCAGTTGGCAATGACAGTATAAAGAAGGGGCGGAGTCCTCAGAAATCAAGATGGACACATTGGCACAGGCCTTGAGGGAGGCATCCTGGACATTTCCTTAGGAAATTCTGGGAAAGGGGGTAGGAGCTGCAGGGGCAGAGGTGGTGGCCAGCTTCCTGACACGGTGCACTGTTCTGTATGGAGTCATCACTGCCATTAAAAATGGCTAATTTAAAAAAAGGAAGGAGCACAGCAGTGTGGAGTGGCAACCAGATAAGGCAGTCTTGGGCCACCCAGGAGCCAGAGTCCTCCAGGTCCCAGCTCTGCCCTCTCCATCTAAAACCCACAAGCCCTGTCCATCCTCCAGAGGTCCTGCTACATCAAGCCTTCCCTTCTCCACACTGGATGCCCTCAGTTCCATGTCAGTCTCCACTAAAATCAGTTTCAAATCCCTTCACCATCATGGACTTGACTTCTGGAATCAAAATGGGAAAGCAAAAGGGACCCTCCAACAGAATCCATGTCACTTTTGACAGACAAAGAACCTAGGCTGGGAAAATGATAGTCTCAAGTCCCACACTTCCAGGGGCAGGCAGGGGTGCCGTGTGGGCCCCTGGCCCTCACCCATCCAGTGCCCTGTGCTTTCTGTGTACCAGGGTGGCTTCTAACACCATAAACAAGTCATGTTGCTCTAAAGGAGAAAACCAGATCCCATGGCAGTCTCTGGGATGGTCAGTGTTTCCCTGAACCCGTCAAGGGATGGTCAGGTCCCCCTTTTCATACCTGCCATTAGCCGCTTACACATTTCACCTGCAATTATCATCTTGTTTATAAGAATCGCATACAGCTTGTCTTCCCCACTGGCTCAAAACTCTGTGAGAAGCAGAATCATGTTTATATCTTTCACCAGGAAAGCCTAATATAATGCCTCACGTGGAATAAGCATTTAATAGATGTCTGTGGGATGAATGAATGAGAGAATCGCTGCATAGCCAGAGATTATCAAAAGTGCTTAATTGCTGCTAGCAGAGACCTGACTGCATCAGCTTAATCATATTAAGCAGAAAATGGGTCAGTTGTCCAGTGGTTTGGGGCTGGTCCTGGGACATCTCAGGGTCACTGGAGACCTAAGCTTCTGTCTTCCTGTTCTAGCATCCTTAGGGCTGGCTTCATCGTGAAAGACACAAAATGGCTGCTGGAGCTCCAGCCATTGTGAGTGCATCCTAAGCAGTAAGACTGAGAAGCAGAAAGAGTAAAACAAGCTTTCTACCAGTGCACTTTTAAAAACATATCACTGGTCATGCCATCTACAAGAAATGCTTAAAAATGCAATATTTTTAACCCAGTCTCATCTCCTCCATGACTAAGATCAGACTTCTCTCACTAAGGAAGAAGGAAAGAATGGAGGTCAGGCAGGATAGTAGGGTGTCTTTGCCTAAGGAACATTTAGTGGGCACAGACCGTATACAAGGCACCTATCCTGAGTTATCTTTTTCATCCTCCCAGTGACCTGATCATCTCAGTCTCCAGATAATGACAGTGGGGTGCTTGATTCCTTGTGCAGGGACACGCACTAACAAGCTACAGACCCAAGACCAGAATGGTGGGGCGCTCTGCCCACAGCCCCCATTCCCACCAGGAGGATAACTGCGTGCCCTTCCTCTTCTCCTCCCCAGCACAAAACCCACACCTTCCCCAGGTCCCCCTGCAAGCAGAAGTAGTCTTCACATCCCCTCGTCTGCCCTTCATGAGGCTTCCAGGTTGGGGGCATGCAGAGGGAGGTGACCAATGCAGGGCTGGCCAGAATGGCAGAGCATGGTCCACACTCCCCATCTCCCTTCTCTCAACCCTGCCCAGCCTGCTGCTGTCCAATCAAAGACCGTTCTGTTCCAGCCCATAGGCACCTGGCCACCAGGAAGCCATGAGATGCTTGGAGAGGAGACGTGTGCCCTTCACTTCACGTCCCATATTGTGGCAACACTAACTCATCTTTGAGCGTAAGCAGAGCTTTTCCAACTGTGAAATGAAGACATCAAGTCTGGGCACTGAAATTGTTTGAAGAGAAAACAGGAAAAGAGGATGAGGCCCAGTGGATGGGGAATTCCACAAGTGGATGACCATAATGACAGGCTTTCAATCTCTATTCTGAAAAGCACACCCAACCATAAACACATCCAACCTCATGACAGCAAATTGAAGACGAATCGAGAGTAGAAAAGTAAATCCAATCAAGCTATTTGATTTGGGGTATCTATTTGCAACAACAGAACTAGATCGTATATTGATCCCAAATAAGAGCAAATTCAATTTTTTTAAGGTGCAATATATTTTGGAGCCTCAACCAGAAGGAAGAGACACAAATAGAGGATGCAATGATGGCTGACTCTGAATTAGAAAGGCCCCTTGGTAATTGATCGGATTGATTTTCCACTTTATTTTGTTGGAGAGAAGTTTATTTTATGCCTTTTCATGTTCACCCCAGAGGAGTCCCAAGAGGGGAGTGGGTCTGCCCAGAGGCCTTTCCAGTTGACTGGGGCGAGTCAAGCTTTGTGAGAACATGATGGCTGTCTTAATCCACTCGGGCTGCTATAACAAAATTCCATAAAATGGGCTGCTTATAAACCACAGAAATCAATTTCTCACAGTTCTGGAAGCTGGAAGTCCAAGATCAAGGTCCAGCAGATCTGGTGTCTGGTGAGGGTTCCCTGGTGCACACACAGCACCTTCTGTGTGTCCTCATGTGGTGGACAGGGTGAGCTAGCTCCCTTGAGTCTCTGTTATAAGGGTATGAATCCCATTCCTGAGGGCTCCACCCTCCTACCGTCATCACCTCCCAAAGGCCCCCTCCTAACACCATCACCTTGGGGTGAGAATTTCAACATGAACTTTAGGGGGACACAAATATTCCAACTGTAGTAGCTGGGATCAGCTCAGCTCCACTGGCAGCCCCCTGGAGACTCCACTAAGGAGGCTACAGTTGGTCTTGACTTGGGAAGATGAGCAAGTTTCCACAGGAAGGAGGGGCTGGAAGGGATTCCCTGCAGAGGGAAGGGCATAAGCACAAGGCTGGCTTGGGCAGCTCGGTGTAGAGGAAGACGGAGCATTGAGGAATGGTGTCAAGAGGGTCACAGCCAACAGCAGCCCTTAGCACTGCTCAGAGGATGTCGGACCTCATCATGCACTTATTCATTCCATAACATGACTTGATGCTCACCTGTGTAGACATCAGGTAAACTGGTCAATATGGTTTCTGCCTCATGGGGCTTCAAGTCTAATTGGAGGAGAGGGGAAGTACCTTGAGAATACATCATGCATATACATATTTAATCATTAAATTGCATAAGTGACGGGAAGGAACAGCACTTGGTGCTCTGGGAGAAGCAAAGAGGCCTCACGTGGCTTGGGGGACCAGGGAGGCCTTTCTGAGGAGGTGGAAATGAGAATCCAGGCTCAGGGCTGGGCGCGATGGCTCATGCCTGCAATCCCAGCACTTTGGGAGGTCAAGGCAGGTGGATTGCTTGAGGCCAGGAGTTCAAGAACAGCCTGGCCAACATGGTGAAACCCTGTCTGTACTAAAAACAAATATAAAAATTAGCTGGGCGTGGTGGTGGGTGCCTGTAATCTCAGCTACTTGGGAGGCTGAGGCAGGAGAATCCCTTGAACCCAGAAGGCAGAGGTTACAGTGAGCCGAGATCACGCCACTGCACTCCAGCCTGGGAGACAGAGTGAGACTCTGTCTCAAAAAAAAAAAAAAAAAAAAAAACCACGCTTAGGTGTGAATCCCCCTGACAAGGCAGGGTATAGAGGCCTCCAATGCTGTGCAGAGGAAGATAGAGAAGCGGAGGGGAGCATGCACAACATTAAATTTAAAAATAGATTTTTATTTCTACAAACCACACACTTTAGGGAGAAAGGCAGGGCCCAAGTGGACATGAAATTATGATTTCAATCAATTCATGAATCACAAAATAACATTCACTCTGGATTTTAAAGCCTATTACAAAGCTAAAATAATTAAAATCATATGGTATTAACATCAGGATAGAAAAGAAAAAGAGGATGAAAGACAGAAGGAGAAAATAGGGTGATATTTCAAATCAAAGAAAAAAGAGAATTATTTTCCATCAATATAGTAATTAGTGTAATTAGCCATTTGGGAAAATATTAAGACAGATTTATCATTTACACTTACACCAAAATCGATCCCAGATGAATAGAAGATTTAAACATTTTTAAAAGCTTAATCAGTAAGACAATATTTACTTTTATAATCTGTGAAACAATCATATTTTTATAACCACTGGATGAGAAAAGCTTTTCTGTTCTTTTCTCTACTAGCAAATCTATAAAGTAACACACCAGTAATAAAAACTATATAAGAAAAATAGAGACCACTGACAAACCTCTTTGGTAGACAAAGAGCTGGTTTTTTAAATATTTGAGAAGCTTTTACAAATCATTTATAACCAAAGAAGCCTCAATAGAAAAAGAGAAACTGGGCCACAAATTTGAATAGATAAAAATATGTTCAGCTTCACCAAAAGTCAAATAATTATAGGGTAAAACAAAGCAAGATATGTGTCCATTGGGTTGGCCAATATTTTAAATAATTGTAATCTCCAACATTTGTGTGAGTGTGAGGTACAGGTGCTGGCATTCGCAATTAGGAGACTTGTATGTTGGCACAAGCTTTCATAGAGCAACAGGCACCAGCATCACAGAAAATGGCCCCATCTTTGACTTACTAGTCAAAGTAAGGGACTTACCCCCATCCCTTCTCTAAGGATTCATCCTAATAAGCACATAGTATACCATAGTGTACAAAAATATATGCACAAGAATGCTTATGAAAGCATTTCTCACAGTAATGAGTTAAAAATAATCTACATACAGAATTTGTTAAACATATTTTTATGAATCCCCCAGGCAAGACAATACTATGCATGCACTAAAAATTAAAATCATGTGAGTGAAGTCTATAATACACCATAAAGGGTTTTCAAATCTCCTTATAAAACGATATGTTGTGCCACCACACTCATTTAAAATTTTTGTTAAAAAATCCTGGCTCCAACATCTATCTACCCATGTTACCTAAATAGTAATGTATGCCTTAAAAAAAAAAAAAAATCTAGCAGTACAGATCCCAGCCAAATCCCAGTCCTTAGAGGTCACAGATTTATGGTTGAGTGTTGTTTTCTTCATTAGACTTTTTGATATTTTATGTGCTTTTTATGATAAGCATGTAATACTTTGAGAATCAGGAAACAATAAAGCTATTTCCAAAGAGAGTCCAAAAAATGCTAGGTTAGTTAATAGTATATAAAGGATGATTCCATTTTTTAAACTGTGTGTTTCTGCATGGAAGAGTGAATAGGAGGAATAGTCACTAGCCAACAGTGGCTTTCAAACAGTAGGGTAAATAGCAAATTTTGCTTTTTTCCCCCTTCATCAGTTCCTACACTGATTAAACTTTTTACAATGTGCATAGACAACTTTTTTTTTTTAAGATAGGAAATAGTAATAAAAGTGTGAAGAGGCTGGGCGTGGTGGCTCACGCCTGTAATCCCAGCACTTTAGGAGGCCGAGACGGGCGGATCACGAGGTCAGGATATCGAGACCATCCTAGCTAACACAGTGAAACCCCGTCTCTACTAAAAATACAAGAAAAAATTAGCCGGGCGTGGTGGTGGGCGCCTGTAGTCCCAGCTACTCGGGAGGCTGAGGCAGGAGAATGGCGTGAACCTCTGCAGTGAGCTGAGATCGCGCCACTGCACTCCAGCCTGGGCGACAGAGCGAGACTCCGACTCAAACAACAACAACAACAAAAAAAAAAAGGTGTGAAGAAACCCTTAGTCAGGGTAAAGCTAATGCCACGCACAGACAGGCGCCATCTCTTAGAGAACCAGGAGTTTGGCTGCTCCGTGGGCTGCTCTATCTCTGATTTCGGGGACTGGCCTGGGGGGCGGGGGGTCTCCCAACTGGTCCCTCTGCCACCCTCACAGTCGTGGGTGGCCTCCTGTGAGAAGGAAGGGAGTCTGGCAGGGGCCTGGCTGTAGCCCAGAGCCCAGGATGAGCTCACTGGGCCCTCCTGCTGAGCCCTGTGGCTGGAATACAGTCACATGATCCCCTCACTGCAAAGGACCTTGGGAAATGTAGTCCAGTCGGGTGGCCATGAGCCTAGGTCCTCTGTCCCTGCGGAGACAGGGGAGAATGGGTTTCCTCGAACAGTTGGCAGTCCCAGCCACCAGGGGCAAGGAGGGGGTCCCTCCGCTCCCCAGTTTGGGCCAGGGCTGGAGCCGGAACAGCACTCTCAGCTTACCCCTGCCCTCATACCATGGTTTAGCCAGTAGCGGACTCCTAGAGCAGCTGAGTGAAGCTCTACTGGCATTGGACAACCACCATAGACACGGGACACGTGCAGGATGGTGGTGCCCAAGGGAGAGGGATGCGGTTACCCACCTGTCTTCTGCCCGGAGCTGGGCGGACTCATTGCTCCTGTTTAGGGCAACTGTCTGCAGGCTTATTTAGACCTAAAAGTCAGGCAGCTTGGTCAGCAAGAAAGCCAGCATTTTACTCCCCAGCTGCGTGTCTTCTGAGCCTTAGTCCTTATTTGCTTCCAAATTCAAGAGAAGGAGAAAGGAGGATTGCCCATTGCTCAGCAGCCTACCAAAACACCAACCATTGACTCATTTGTGTTTAATTTCCAATCCCAAGATTTTATTTGAAGACAGACACACAGACACACAGACACACACACACACACACACCCCACCTGACAGCATGGTAATATCGGGGGCTGTTGGGATGGAAGGTGAAGGTCTTCAGTAGTTCCCACATCAGAGGCTTTCATACAAAATGAACGAGAGTCTGGCCCTGGTCCCGGCCCCTGCCATGTTTAAAACTCTCAAGCAATGTCCTGCAATGGGAGGACAGGTTTAATTTGGGGATGAGGATTTGTTTGAGCAAGAGATGCCAAAAGGCTCATTCTGAGCAGGGCATGGGTCCCAGCAAGGCTGCAGGTCATCCTCCTTCAGCTGACTTGTCTTCGGGAAGTGTGAGTGTCCCACTTGGAAGACTTCTTCCTTCCACTTCACTTCTGTTAACTCTTTCATTACCTGCACCTTGTTAGTCTCCCACTAACCACATGTACTATTAACCTTACTCAGAGAGTAGAGCCTGGTTAGGCCTTTCATTTTGACTTGGGGTCTGTGCCTCACACCCCAGCTGCAGAACAGACTAGGATAAACCCACAAATCTTGGCCACTTCTTGCAGTGGCCATTGAGAAAGACAAGCCCTGCCATCTGCAGAGAGGGAAAGGTGCAGGACCATGGGAGCTTCCAGAGAAGAGAACATCCAAACCACAGCCCAATGTTGCCAAAGGGTTTTCAGATTCCTTGTCTCACTTGACTCCTTGGAGGCAAAGAATCACCCCATTATCATGTCTACAGGCAAGGAAGCTGGCGATCAGAGAGGTTAGGTCGCTACTCAAGATCACTCAGCAGTCAATGGACGTTCTGTTTTTTTTAAAATTTAATTTTAATTTCCAGGATACACATGCAGGACGTGCAGGTTTGTTACATAGGTAAACATGTGCTATGGTTGTTTGCTGCACCTATCAACCCATCACCTAAGTATTAAGCCCCACAAACGTTAGCTATCTCTCCTGGTGCTCTCCCTTTCCCCACTCCCCCTACCACAAGCCCCATTATGTGTTGTTCCCCTCCCTGTATCCATGTGTTCTCATTGTTCAGCTCCCACTTATAAGTGAGAACACACAGTGTTTGGTTTTTGTTCCTGTGTTAGTTTCCTGGGGATAATGGCTTCTAGCTCCATCCAGGTGCCTGCAAAGAACATGATCTCATTCCTATTTAAGACTGCATAGTATTCCATGGTGTACATGTATTACATATTCTTTATCCAGTCTATCATTGATAGGCATTTGGGTTGATTCCATGTCTTTGCTATTGTGAATGGTGCTGCAATGAACATACGCATGCATGAATCTTTGTAATAGAATGATTTATGTTCCTTTGGGTATATACCAAGTAATGTAATTGCTGAGTCAAATGGTATTTCTGCTTCTAGATCTTTGAGGAATTGCCACACGGTCTTCCACAATGGTTGAACTAATTTACACTCCCACCAACAGTATAAAAGTGTTCTTATTTCCCCACAGCCTCTCCAGTATCTGTTGTATCTTGACTTTTTAATAATCGCCATTTTGATTGGCATTTTGATTGGCATGAGATGGTATCTCACCGTGGTTTTGATTTACATTTCTGTAATGACCAGTGATATTGAGCTTTTTTGCATGTTTGTTGGCTCCTGCATAAATGTCTTCTTTTGAGAAGTGTCTGTTCATGTCTTCTGCCCACTTTTTAATGGGGCTGTTTTTTTCTTGTAAATTTGTTTAAGTTCCTTGTAGATTCTGGATATTAGACCTTTTGGGCAGTATGGCCATTTTCACGACATTGACTCTTCCTATCCATGAGCATGAAATGTTTTTCTATTTGTTTGTGTTCTCTCTGACTTCCTTGAGCAGTGGTGTGTAGTTCTCCTTGAAGAGGTCCTTCACTTCCCTTGTTAGCTGTATTCCTAGGTATTTTATTGTACTTGCAGCAATTCTGAATGGGAATTAATTCATGATTTGGCTCTCTGCTTGTCTATTGTTGGAGTATACGAATGCTTGTGATTTTTGCACATTGATTTTGTATCCTGAGACTTTGCTGAAGTTGTTTATCAGCTTTTGGACTGAGATGATGGGGTTTTCTAGATATAGGATCATGCCATGTGCAGAGACAGTTTGACTTCCTCTCTTCCTATTTGAATACCCTTTATTTCTTTCTCTTGCCTGATTGCCCTGGCCAGAGAAGTCCTGGGTCTTTATCTAGGTCTCCTAATTGCTGCTTCCACACTCTGTGTTAATCTGTTGCTGCACAACAAAATTATCCGAAGACTTAGCAGCTTAAAACCAGCCATTTATCATCTCTCCCAGTTTCTGAGAGTCAGGAATCAGAGGACAACTTAGCTGGGTGGTTCTGCCTGTCTCCCTGGAGGGGAGCCTGGGCCCGATACTAAATGAATGCAACTGATTGCAATTTTTAAAAGGAAGTGGCTACACCCATGTTCATAACAGCATTATTCACAATAGCCAGATGGTGGAAGCAACCCAAGCATCCATTGACAGATAAACAGATAAAGAAAATGTGGTCCATCCATACAATGGAATATTATTCAGCCCTGAAAAGGAAGGAAGTTCTGACACATGCTACAGCCTGGATGAACCTACAGGACATGATGCCCAGTCACAATAGGACAAACACTGTGAGGTTCCACTTACATGTGGTCCCTACAGAAGTCAAATTCATGGAGACAGAAAGTGGAATAGAGGACTGCCAGGGGCTGGGGGAAGGGGGAATGAGGAATTTAATGGGTACAGCATTTCAGTTTCACAAGATGAAAAGAGTTCTGGAAATGAGGGTGGTGGTGGTTTTATGACAAAGTGAATGTATTTAACACCACTGAACTGTATACTTAAAAACTGTTAAGATGGTAGATTTCATGTTATGTAAATTTTAACAGAATAATAAGAGGGGCAGGACTCCGACATGGAGACAGTCTTTTCAGAAGCAAGAGTGGATTGGCCCTGGGATGGCTTACAATGGCAGGTAAGCTCATCACCTGAGATCCTTTCTGCTTGTGGGTCCTCTTTCCCCATCAACTTTGGCTGTGGAGTATTCCACTGCAATGCGTTGTTCTCCTATGTGCTGCTGGGGAACCTCCCCACTCACAAAAATATTTTGGTGAAGATTCTGCTCGTTTTCATTTCAAAAGTTAAATACCTACCAGACTAACACTGATAGAAAAAAATGTAAGAGATGAAACATTACCTATGAAAAGGATGACTACAAAAGTTGCTTGAAAATGAGGGGGAAAAGGTGCTAATTAAAATGTATTTTTATATACTTTAGTCTACAAAGGTTTTCATTATTTGACCAGAATCCAAGAAGGTAAGTTCCTTTGTGGATTTTTTACAGACTCATTTTCATGACATGAAGTATAGTTATGCCTAATTCTTTAAAAAAAAATTAAAAAGAAAGCAATTTTTTGCAATTTTTAAAAGGAAGTGGCTACACTGGTGTTCGTAACAGCATTATTCACAATAGCCAAAAAGTGGAGGCAACCCAAGCATCCATTGACAGATGAATGGATAAAGAAAATGTGGTCCATCCATCCAATGCAATGTTGAAAAGAAAGCAGCACAGCAGAGCCAGGCTGGCTGGAAGAAGGGGGTGGGTGCCCAGGCAGGAGAGGTGGCATCGGAGGTTGACGCTCCCGTGAAAGGACGCAGGCCCGGGTACCAGCCACCCACCATGCTCCGGCATCACAGCAGCTCCACCCAAACATCTTGAGAGGCTGCTTGGTGTTTACAGGCAGCTTCCAAACCCTCTGTCTAGCTTTCCAGGTCCATGTACCCCAGGTCAAGTCCTCAGTGCCAAGCACAGTCCTTGGCGGGCACCATGCTCAGCACTCTGCTCCCTACTTCTCGCCATGTCCCAATTCTGCAGGTGCTGCTGTGTCTCCCTGCAAATGTCTTGTCCCTCGGTCCTCGAGACCTGCTCACGGCACCTCCTGCAGGATGCTGCAGCCTGGCCCCGAGGGGCCCTGTGCATTTGTGCTGTCTCTTAAGCAGCTCTCAGTGCCCAGGAGGCCACTGTCAACGTGGCCATGGGAGATGAGCAGTCGGGCCCCTCTATCCCCAGAAATGGAGCTGGGACCCTCAGCCTTTGCCCTGGTAAGGGGCCTGCAGGGATGTCTCCTGCCTGTGATGGCTATGAGAGGTGTCGTGAATTGAACTGTGTCACCCCAAGATTCGTATGTTGAAGTGGTAACCCCAGCACCTTGCAGACATAATTAAAGTTTAGATGAGGTCATAGTGGATAAGCTGGACCCCTAATCCAACACGTGTAGGGTCCTTACACAGTGGGGAAATTTGGATGCATAGACATACAGGCACGCAGGGAGAACACTGCATGAAGACAGAGGCAGAGATTGGAGTGATGCAACTACACACCAAGGAATGCCAAAGACGGCCAACAGACCCCAGCAGCAGGGGGAGAGGTCTGGAACAGATCCCCCCTCACAGCCTCAGAAGGACCCAGCCAAGCTGCCACCTTGATCTCGGCCTCATGGCCTCCAGAATCGTGGGACAATCTATTGTTGTTGTTTCAGCCACTGGGTTTGCGGTTCTTTGTTAGGCAGCTGGGGAACTGACAGATGAGAACACCTATCTCATGGACACAGAGAAGTTTGGTACCACAAATGTGGGCCCCGTTTCCCCAGCACTGGCCTACAGAGCATTCCCTCTCACAGACATGGTGAGGGCCATGCTGGGCAGGTCCTGCTGGCTTTGGCATGAGCGCAGCAGACAGGCCACACACTTTCCTCCTGCCTGCCATGGGCTTCTCTACAGGAAGGTCTCAGTGAGGAAAGGGCAGACTGCAGAGATCCCAACCCTCACCACAGCGACCCTGGAGAGTGGCCTTCTGGGCCCCAGATGTGAACACGGCTTGCACCAAATAGACCGCACATGCCCACGGGTAGCTGAAGCTGGCTTCTCCCAAGAAGGAAAGCCATGCTAGGTGGCCACTTGTGGCAGACATTTCCAATCGTGTCTGTAGCCGGCAGTTGACAAAATATAGCAAGTCGAGAACTCTGGAAACCATCCAGAGCTTGTCTGTTTCAAGAATTCTTTAGGCTTGCTGGGTTTTTTTCAATCCATGTTGCTTCAGCTAAGACTGTCCTGTCAACTTTCTTCCCCCCACCTGCCTCTGACAACACACAGAATAATCTGAACAGCAAATAGTCTTACTTGAATTGTTTCCTTCCCCCCCTTTTACCATCACCCCCTACCTCCTACCACCACATGAGACGTCTCATATGAGGAACAATGAGGCCAAGTCCACCTCCGCCTGTGTTGGGAGGCACTGTCTGGGGACCTCATTAGAACGTGATGCTTTTAGAGATGATGAAAGACAGTTTAGAAAGCTTTAGCTCCCAGGAATTCACCAGAGCTCCCTCACAGAGGGGTGAGTGACAGCCTCTCCTCTCCTTGCCAACTGAGTGTGGAATTCAAATGCAGCCTCTCCAGTCAGTGTAATTGTCATCTGCTAAATATAGGCTGATTACAACCACCAGTGATCTGAGCCTCCAAGGGGAAGTGCCTCCAAGGGAGTCCTTGTGGGTACTGGCAGAGCTGATGGCAGAGCTGATGGCAGAGCTGATGGCGGGCTCTTGGAAGATGTTTATGTAAAGGAAGGAGAAATCAGAATTCGTCTTCCGGGATCCAGGACAGCTCCCAAGATGTGTCTTCATCAAATGAAACGTCCTCCTGTTGGCATGGCCCTTGAAGGCGCTTGGGGCCCATTCACATCCTTCGTCCCACTGGGTCCCCATGGTAAATGCTATGCAATCTCCTTGTCACAAATGAGGACCAAAGCAATGACACCTTCCATAATAAAAATGAAAATCCAGGCCAGGCGCAGAGGCTCACGCCTGTAATCCCAGTACTTTGGGAAGCCGAGGCGGGCAGATCACCTGTGGTGGGGAGTTCGAGACCAGCCTGACCAACATGAAGAAACCCCACCTCTACTAAAAATACAAAATTAGCCGGGCGTGGTGGCACACACCTGTAATCCCAGCTACTCTGAAGGCTGAGGCAGGAGAATTGCTTGAACCTGGGAGGCAGAGGTTGTGGTGAGCCGAGATCGCACCATTGCACTCCAGCCTGGGCAACAAGAGCGAAACTCTGTCTCAAAAAAAAGAAAGAAAAGAAAGAAAATCCAGCCTCTCCAAGATTGGGAGGGACTCAACAGAGTCTCCAGGTGCAGACAGGTCGATGGCTGGTGGCCCAGACGTTCCTCCAATGATGCACCCCTTCCTGGCTCTCTCACTGAGTTCTTTGATACCAGTATCATCTCATCAAGAGAATGCTGAACTCTCAGGCCCCAGTGCAACCCGAGACCCATCCTGTATCCCAGCTTAAGCAGATTGTAGATGGAAACAAGACTTCTCTCAAGGTTCAGGATGGAGGATGGGAGAAATACCACATGCACAATGGGCCTAATTCCATTTCCTCCAGGGGCCTCCTTTGATAGCTGCATTTTTAAACATTTACCTGATGTCCCAGTCGTGTAAGATGAGGCCAGTGCATTTACATTCATTGTGATTGCTGGAAGACTTCGAATTATTTCTGCTATCCTGGTTTGGTTTTGGTTTTTGCCACCATATTTATTCGCTTCTTTTACCTCCATTCTTACTTTCTCTTAATTTGATGGTAGTTTCTTGTTTCTCTGTTGTGGCAAAGATTCTTTGCTTGGCCAAACTTTAGTCAAACATTCTCCTAGCCCCATCTGTGTACTTCCCCATAAAATAGAGTTTTAGCAAAAGAACCCTGCAGAGTCAGTTCCACAAGAACCCCAACCCCCCACCCACCAGCTTTTTTTTTTTTTTTTTTGAGACAGAGTCTTGCTCTGTCACCAGGCTAGAGTGCAGTGGTGTGATCTCAGCTCAATGCAATCTCTGCCTCCTGGCTTCAAAAGTTCAAGCTATTCTTCTGCTTCAGCCTCCTGAGTAGCTGGGATGACAGGCATGCACCACCATACTAGGCTAATTTTTCTATTTTTAGTAGAGATGGGGTTTTGCCATGTTGGCCAGGCTAGTCTCGAACTCCTGACCTCAAGTGATCCACCCCCCCCCCCTCGGCCCCACAAAGTGCTGGGATTACAGGTGTGAGCCACTGCACCCGGCCTCCCACACCCTCTTTATCTGATCATCCTCATTATCTGATCAGGTTCCTCACCCTGCACCACCCCCGAGGTGATGTTGGCCACCCTGGCCTGTCCTCACCAAGAATCCTATCGGATGGATTTGGCCAGATTCCCCTTCACCCTGATGTCTCCTCTTAGGAATTTCCCATCCCCTTACCCCATCCTGCTCCTTGGCTATTAATTTTCATTTGCCTGTGCTGTATTCACAGTTGAGCCCAATCTCTCTCCCCGACTACAGCACCCCTTTGCAGTGGCCCCTATACCTATCGTGATGGTCCTGAATAAAGTCTTCCTTGCTGTACTTTGACAAGAGCCACTGAATAATTTTTTTCCTTAACAGTTACGGTGCCATGACTTGGATAGGGTCAGATTCATCACTGAACCCCCAGGCTTCTCACCCAGCGTCCTATACGCATGGTTTTGAGGCCTTTGTCTTCACTCCTGACCGATTGATTTGGGGATCCAGTGGTGAGTCAAACTACTGAGGCACTGCTCTGGACAAATGTCTGTTGAAGCTGGTAAGGATAGATTTTGATTCTTAAGGTATGGGAATATGCTCTCAAGCTGGGTCCGAGTCCCAGGCTTCTTCGGAAAGGCACCTTCTGTGCTGCCAAGTCTTCTTCCTGGCTCCTTGTTCTGAGTGGGGATTATTCTCTGACTCCTGGGGCTGGGATTCTCTGCTTCCTGGCCTTTGTGAGGCCACATTCTCTCTTTTGGATGCTGATCCTCCTGTGGGAACTTCTCTGCCACCTGAAGCCCCTTTCTTGAACTGCTGACTCTGTGCTCTACCAGCTCTGTCCACTGCATCTTGTTGGCATGGTTTTGCCCTCCAGTTCCCTTGAATTCTTTGATATACCCTCCTTCGAGCCCCTACCTCCTCCATCCTCTGCCCACCCCTGCCAGCCCCTTTCCTTCCCCACTCCAGCCTCTCAATCACTTGAACTTAGACCCCCTACCCTCCCCAGGGGCTTCTCAAAGGACTCAGGAGCCCCCACAAGCAACCATGTGAGGCAGAAAAGAGAGAAAAAGAAGGAACTATTTGGAAAGTGGGTAAGTGAAAAATTTTGAAATGCTTCTTTGAAAATATTGGTAAAAAGCTTTAGCCCTTAATAAGCTCTTAACTTGTCCCATTTTTTTCACAAACACAATTTATATAAAAATATATAATTTTCATGTATCTTTATAGATATACATTTATATTATATAAATATATAATTATATTTATATTATATAAATATAAAATATTTACATAAAAATATAGATTAGAGAAAAAACAGTGAATGTATATCACCCTGTTTTATTCCCTCATGACTAAAATTTTTTAAATGAAAAGCCATAAGATCAGATTGCAACTATTGGTATGTTTATGTATATGTGCATGTTTGCTTGTATGTTATGTATACATGATGTTTTCTACGTCTGATGGTATCACCTAACTAAAATACCCAAATAGGCTTAGGGATAAATTAATGCTTAAATAAATTAAGTATTCTTAAAACTCTCAGGAAAATAGAAACCATCCCAAATGGGTTTGTTGTCATTTTTCTTTTTGTTTGAGACAGGGTCTCAGTCCATCACCCAGGCTGGAGTGCAGTGGCACAATCGCAGCTCACTGTAGCTTTAACCTCCTGGGCTCAAGCCATCATCCCATCCTTGTTCCAAGTGGGAATTACCACACAGGATAAGATTTTCACAATCCTTTCACAGCCTCTTAAAAAAGTTTTTTTTTTTTTTTGCTTTTGCAATTGACATGCATCAGGTCTCCTGAGTAACTGAGACTAGAGATACATGCCACTACATTTGGCTAATTTTGTTGTTGTTGTTGTTGTAGAGATGGGGTCTCCAAAATGTTTTTTTAAGTTCATGTAATCTGATATAATCTTTGGCAAATAAAAGCTAGTTTTAAAATTGATTGTAAGATGAAAGTAAAAATGTCTTTAGAATTGTCAGGATTCAAGATAATAAAGACATATATTTTTGCCTGGGTTTGCTGCTCAGATAAGTTTGTGTTGTGTCTATTAGATGTTAAATAAAACCATAAAAGTATAAACCTAACCTAAGAGCAGAATGTACAGTAAAAATGAATTGCCTGATGCATGTCAACTGCAAAAGCAAAAGAAAATCTTTTTAAAGAGATTATAAAAGGATTGTGAAAATCTTATCTTGTGTGGTCAAAGCTCACTGAGATTACATGGATTCATTTATAAGGTTTTATTAAAAATTAGTTAAGTTCTACATTGATGCAAAGTAGAATTTGGTCTTTTCTGTTAAAATGACAACATTTTCTTGGAGTATTGGTCTAAGAATGTAAGGGTTTTAAAAATATTTTAAGTAAGTGGCCTAGAAAACAAAGATTTTGTGTTTTATCAAGGGAATTTTTTGTACTTCACAGCTTTTACTAGGTCTGTGATTACTTAAGAAAATTGAGTCTCCCCAATATTAAAAGAGGTAAGATTTTGTTCAAACTCTATAAACTTTCTGAATTTGCCTTTAAAATATTGTATTGTTAACTAAATAGATAACCAAAATCATATTTAATCATGTGTCTTAAACTTTCTGACATTTTTTACAAACTTCCCAAGATCAAATTCCTAATTAAGTCTTTTTGATCTTTAGCTAACTTTGGGACATTCTGGAGGGCCCTGGAAGGTCTGAAGGGATCTGTAAAAGAAAGATATTGAACTAATTAGGCTTATTTGATATATTAAGTTGCATGTGAAACATTGTGAAATAAGAAATGATATTTACCTTTTCTTGAGTTAAATCTGTATGGATATCTTATTGTGTTCTAGAAAGTATATGAAATTTCTAGAAATCTGATGTTGTCATAATTTCAATTATGTAAAAATGGTGTATGTCATAGAAATAACCAAATTTCATTGTCAGTGTGTCATCATTATAATGAGTGCTCATTAGATTTTTAACCATAGTCATTTTAAGTCTTTGTTATTACAGACAGTTATCATTTTACTTTAATTCTGCTGTAAAGTCCTTGCAATCAGCTACAGTCCAAAACTGCTTCTTTTTCAAAGAGACTCATGAAAAGGACTCTGACAAGTACAGGTTTCCAATAACAAATTTAACTGGATAAGAACTTTCAGAACTTTAATGAAACTGATGGGTTCATAAAACAGCTATCCTAAGATCAAGCCGAACAAGAGTTAATTATTACATGGGACTAAATGAACTAAATGAGGATAAATTTTTAATGACTTTTTTATAAAAAATTGCTGGTTTTTAAAATCTTTCGTTTTCTAGATTTAAGGAAACTTTTTTTTTTCTTTTAAGCTATGTATAGCTTACAGCAATTTGGTAAGGTGTACTTTCGTGAACAAAAATTGAAACATTTTTCTTCCTACTTGATTTCTCCAGAATTTGGAAATGATTTGTGAGCATTCTTATTTATAGTAATATAGTTATTTGCATAAGTTCCATGATAATCTGTTCTCCTTACAACAGGACACAATTGAAAACACTGGTTACATCACCAAGGCTGGAATGTTATAGTGACTGGAATGTTTTATTTTCTAATACAACCAGACAGCTTAAGGAACTAAAACTGACTTTGAAGAGCCTGGGAAGACATCTTGGAAAACTGTTTCAAACCTTACCAGAGAGAAAGGAATGTCACTTCCTGACAAGCCCAGAAATCTCAGATATTTGGGGGACCTCAAGAAAAGAGGAATTTGCCAAATCTATAAGTATTACAGATGAAGCCTGTTGGCAAGTCCTTGGCCTGGCTTCCTTAACTTCAGAGGCTTCTACCAGTTCAATCTGAGATTCCTTATCAAAAGATCCAGCAAAGCAAACCTTAAAAGAGTCTGTATAATCAATCACTATTCTTGCTGCACATATGTAAATATCCAGGCAAAGTTTAATGAAAATAATCAGTTAGACTGGGCTGTTTGCAAAATAAGTTTATCTTTGGTATAAATGGGTGTGACTTTAGAGAGAAAAACTGTTTCAGAAGAAAACTTTAGCTGAAGCTCCAGCTGAGTTTGGATGAGGTTGGATGACTTGAAATAAACTTCAGAGAAAATGACATGACAGGGCATCAATGGACAGCCTTCATGACATCCAAACTGCAACTAGGGAAATCTGCCATCTGCCACAGCCTGCCTCATGCCAACTGAAGATGCTTCAAGTCCAGCATCTAGAAATCTTTTTGACTGGCTGGCCTCTGGACTTGGAAATAGAGTGTCCAAATATTATTATTTGTTTTTATTTTATTTCCATAGAATCTAAACTCACCTCATTAAAGGCCTGATGGCTCACACCCTCCAGCAGACCTCCTCTCATCCCAGCAGATGATTCAGCTGATCCTTCATTAACCAAAGACCAAGCAAGAAAATGGACTGCTAATGCTTACAGAAAAGAAGAATGCCTCTTCTTTCCTTAAACAAGGGGTAGAAAGATTCTCTGCCTCATCAAAGTTTAGTCAGGCTTCTGAACCTTCTCCTAGGCCCATCTGTATGCTTTCTTGTAAAACAGTTTTAGCAGCCCGGTGCAGTGGCTCAGGCCTGTAACTCTAGCACTTTGGAAGGCCAAGGTGGACGGATCACAAGGTCAGGAGATCAAGACCATCCTGGCTAACACGGTGAAACCCCGTCTCTACTAAAAATACAAAAAAATTAGCTGGGCCTAGTGGCACGCACCTGTAGTACCAGCTACTCGGGAGGCTGAGGCAGGAGAATCGCTTGAACCCAGGAGGCAGAGGTTGCAGTGAGCCAAGACCGCACCACTGCACTCCAGCCTGGGTGACAGAGCGAGACTCCATCTCAAAAAAAAAAAAAAAAAAGTTTTAGCAAGAACCTAAGTCTGTTTAGCCAGAACCCTGCACCCTTGATATCTGGTCCACCTCGCTGTCTGATCAGGCTCCTTAACCTCCACCATCCCCCAGGCGATGTTGGTCACCGTAGCCTGTCTTCAGCAAGGCAGAATCCCCTGGCCCCTGATGTTTCCTCTTAGTAACTTTCCATACACTGACCCCACCCTGATCTTTGGTTATGAATCTCCACATGCCTGTGCTGTATTCAGAGTGGAGCCCAATCTCTCCTACTGCAAAATCCTATTGCCGTTGTCCCTAAACCTATCTCAATGGCCCTGAAAATGAAAAAAAGTCTTTATTATCATGCTTTAACAAGTATTCGTGAAAAATTTTTTCTTTAACAGTCACTTTATTAATTTTTTCTTTAACAGTCACTTTATTTTTCTTTTTTTGAGACAAAATCTCATTCTGTCGCCCAGGCTGGAGCACAGTGGCGTGATCTCAGCTCACTGCAATCTCCACCTCCCAGGTTCAAGCGATTCTCATGCCTCAGCCTCCTGAGTAGCTGGGATTACAGGCGCCCACCACCACACCCAGTTTATTTGTGTATTTTAGTAGAGATGGGGTTTCACCATGTTGGTCAGGCTGGTCTCGAACTCCTGACCTCAAGTGATCTGCCTGCCTTGGCCCCCAAAGTGCTGGGATTACAGGCTTAAGCCACCGCACCTAGCCAACAATCACTTTAGATACTATATATTACATTATTTAAAAGATGTGCCATAATTTTAATCACCAGAATTAAACATATTTTCCCAATAATTCCTAAAATTACTCTTTATTTGTACCTTTTCCTACAAACAGCAGAATTTAACTCATTTTACACATTGAACACCCTCCTCAACTATCCTTTACCCTATTTCTATTATTGTAGGCTACTGTTTTACTTTCACCATTTTTAAGCACAAAATTGTAGTAATTATGCTGTCGATAGTTAAATTTATTGACTTATTTTTAACCATTTATTTTGTTTTATTTTTGCATGTTGGACCTCAGATGCACAGAATTGGGTTAATTATTATCCTTGGTTCCTGGCTACTGCAGATTTCATTTTGCTAAAATGGCCATGTAAATGTATACCCACCCTAGGGGCTCCTCCACCCACAAGTGGGGCCTATGTTCATTCCCCTTGCACCTGAGCATACCTGGTAATAACTGCCTCCACTGATGACAAAATTAACATAACATTGATATATTTCTTTTCTTTTTTTTTTTTTTGAGATGGAGTCTTGCTCTGTCCCCCAGGCTGGGGTGCAATGGCACCATCTCACCTCACTGCAAGCTCCACCTCCCAGGCTCATGCCATTCTCCTGCCTCAGCCTCCCAAATAGCTGGGACTACAGGCGCCCGCCATCACGCTCGGCTAGTTTTTTGTATTTTTAGTAGAGATGGGGTTTCACTGTATTAGCCAGGATGGTCTCGATCTCCTGACCTCATGATCCACCCACCTCGACCTCTCAAAGTGCTGGGATTACGGGTGTGAACCACCACGCCCGGCATAACATTCATATATTTCTATATGAAATATTTTAGGACTCTTTTCATTCAAGTAATGGCAGAAGTGTGCTGCGTATCCTCTGAGGCTGGGTCTTCAAAGGCACGGCAGCCCCTGTCTGTCTCACTCATGCTCTCAGTGCTCCTTGCGGGGAGCAGAGTCAACATGTGAGACTCCACCACCCCACAGCCACCATACTGAAGAGCCACCTGGAGAGGACACCTTGACATTGTCTGAGGAACCCTTGCTCTTCTAGATGAGGTCCCATACATTGAGGACTAGAGACAAACCATCTCCACTGTGTTCTGTCCGAATTATTGGACCACAGAGTCCGTGTACATTGCAAATCATTGTTTTTGCCACTAAGTTGTGGGGTAAGTTGTTAGACAGCCACCATCCCCGTGACAGTACCTAGAATGTTCTCATTAGTGGCCTGTCCACAGCCCTCTGCTACTTAGTTATGTAATTAGTTATCTGTAAAGATGTAATACTCATCTGCATACCCGCCTTTCAGAACCAAATCTAGGACCTTGATGTAACTGGCATCTGTGTGGTGCACACACCAATGACCCATCATCCTCTGTCTCCCCATCCAAGGGAGCCATTATCCTGAGTCCTGGGTCCATCCTCACCGGTTCACCTTTTTAGATGATTGCATTGCGTCGATAGCTATTCTTAATGGGTATATGCTTTTCTTTCAGTTGTGCTTAAATATGTAAAAATGGTAATATGCTATATAAAATATTTTAGGACTTTTTCATTTTCATTTTAATTAAGATTCATCTGTATTTCCACGTATCGTAGTTCATTTGTTTTGGCTGCTGTACAAGATCCCATGTCTGAAGAGATCATAATTTAGGAATCGACTTTCCTATGGATAGGAATTTGAGTTGTTTCCAGTTTTTCCTATCCTGAACATAGGAGTAGTCTTAGGCATTTCACCTATTACACTATAACAAACTTTCTCTTGCATAGTACCCAGAAGTTCAATTTCTGGGTTCTGGATTATAGACTATGTGAATATTCATTCCATATGTATACTTTCTTCATATGCATAGACTTGATTACTTTTTAAAATAAATTTTATATATTAGAAATATCTCCCAATTTGTAAATCATCTTTTCACCTCTTTAATGGGTCTTTTGACGGACAGAGCCCTTAGTCTTAATATAGTCAAATTTATCTTTCCTTTTATAATCAAAGGTTTTTAAATTGTATAAGAAAGTATTCTTTACCCCTAGTTCTAAAAAAAATCACTTATGTTTTTTTGCTAAGAGTTTTAAGGATTTATTTTTGACATTTAAGCACTTAATCCATCTGGATTTGACTTTTGCATAATGTAGAATGCAGGGCTGTGATTTGGCCTTTATCTGAATGGGTAACCATGTTTAAATAAGTCTATTTATTTAAAGTTCCTTCCTGTTATTGATCTTACATGCCATCTCTCTTACATTGTCAAAGTTCCATACTGGGGTGGGTCTGCTTCTAAGCTCTCTATTCTATTCAGTTGGTAAATGTGTGTATCTCTTGCACAGTATGAAAATGGCTAAATTACTATTGCTTTACACGATGCCTGATTTCTCTACGAGGGCAGGTCCTCCCAGTTCAAGAGTGTCCTGCTTATTCTTGGCCATTGACTCTTCCATGTAATGTTCAGAATCATTTTTAAAATATCATTACAAATACCCATGGGGAATATGATTGGAAGAGCATTTAATCTTTAAATCAAACTAGGAAGAGTTTATATCTTCACTGTAGTACGTTTCCTATCCATTCATTTTCCTTCCACTTATTTACTCCTCTTTAGTATCTCTTAATGAAGTGTCTAACTTTCTCTGCAAAGCTCTGGAACATACCCTGTTATATCTACTAGGGAACACTTGATAGTTATATACTCTTGTAAGTGACACCTCTTGACCTTGGGCATTTTGTATATTAATCTTATATTAGGCCATTTTGCTAAATATTTATTATTTTTGATAATTCATGCATGGATTATTTTAGAATCTCTAAATAACCATGTTACCTATAAATGATGGCAGCTCTGTTTCCTCTTTCTAGTCCTTTGCCTAATATATTTTTCCCATGTTAATGCATTAGCTAAGCCCTTCCATACAATGTTAAAGTGTCAATACCAGATATCCCTCCCTTTACTGATTCTAAATCATGTTTCCAACATTTCCCACTTTTACAATGTTGTTTATCCCAGATTTGTTATATTCTTTTGCAGGTTAAGAAAATTCTCTATTTCTAATTTACTAAGAGCCTTTAAAACTTTATTGAATGAATTTTCTGTATCTATTGAGATGATATATGCTTTATTTAATCTGTTAATTTAATAACTTAAATTTATAAATCCCTTATTAAACCATCTTTACTCATCTACCATAAACCCAACTTGGTTGTAGTGTATTATATGTTTTATACACTGGTGGGTTTGCTTTTCTAATATTTTATTTGGGGTTTTAAAAAATATTATTCATCAGCAGACTAACTGTTCATTTTATTTTCTTGTAGTGTCCTCATCAGGTTTTAGTATGACAGTTACATTGACCTCATAGAATAGGTTAAAGAACATTCCCCCTTTGTCTCAATTTTAATATCATTTGGGTCTATTTACTTGTTTCATTTTTGTTTCTGTGGGAAGACTTTTTAATGCATCAATTTATTTAACAGCATAGGACTATTTAAGCTTTTGATTCATTATTCAGTCAGTTCTGGTAAGTTACCATTTTTTAAGAATTTTATGTCCTCAAACTTATCAAAGCTATTGACGTATAGATACTGAGGGTATTCTTTTATCTTTTTAATCTCGATTTATCTGCATTTAATTCTCTCTTTTTATCATAATATAGTTTATTTGTGACTTCTCTTTTCTCTTGGGAAGTCATGTTGATGGGTTTACTCCTCAACAAGTGGCTTTGTGAGTGGATTTTCCCTATTGTATCTTCATGGTTTTAAATTTTATTTTATTGATTTACGCTCTTTTCTTTCTTTCTTTTTTTCATCCATTCTGTTATTGTTCTTACTTTAATATGAATACACAGTTCACTTTCGAAACTTTCCTCTTCTTCAGTATAAATATGGCTATAAAGTTCACTAAAAGAACCATGCAATGATTGTTTATCATTCAATTATAGATACATTTAATCCGACTGTGGTTTCATCTTGTATCCACGAGTTATTTGGCAGTGTATGTGGGTGTTTGTTAGCATCCATAAGGAAAAGTTTACAAAATAAATGGTTTACAGCTCAATAAATGATTACAAAGTGAACATATTCAAGTAACCACTATGCAAGTGAAAATATAAAACATGACCTGATGCAGTGGCTCACGCCTGTAATCCCAGCACTTTGGGAGGGTGAGGCGGGCGGATCACGAGGTCAGGAGATCGAGACCATCCTGGCTAACACGGTGAAACCCCGTCTCTACTAGAAATACAAAAAATTAGCCGGGCGTGGTGGTGGGCGCCTGTAGTCCCAGCTACTAGGGAAGTTGAGGCAGGAGAATGGTGTGAACCCAGGAGGCGGAGCTTGCAATGAGCTGAGATGGAGCCACTGCACTCCAGCCTGGGGAACAGGGCGAGACTCTGTCTCAAAAAAAAAAAAAAAAAGGTAACAATTACCTGACTCTTAATCCCATAGATTCGTTGTGACCAATTTTGAGCGTTATAGGAATGGAATCACGCAACACACATTCTCATAGGTCTGGATATTTGCATGTGTTGTTATGTATGTGAGATTCATCCTTGTGGCTGACAGGGACAATAGTTTATATATTTTCATTCTGCATCGTTGTCTATCGTAAGTGCATACCACAATGATTTTCCTTCCATTCTATAGTTGATGAATATTTGGATTGCTTACATATATTTTGGTACACACATATATGTATTTTTATAGACTATATATTTAAAAACAGGAATTCTGGGGCATAGATCATAAATCAAATGCCAACAAATGTGTGGGCTGTTTCTAGACTCTCTATTCTGTTTCATTGATTTATTTATCTACTCTCACACTAGTATCCAATTATCCTAATCACTATCGCTTACTGAGCATACTCGTAGTGTACGCTCTACTGGTTTTCCAGAATAAGTCATTCTAGGTACACTCCCAGAAGCAATGCATGATAGTTCCAGTTCCTCCAAATCCTTGCTAATATTAATATTTTCTATCTTTTAAAATTTTAACCATTGTGGTTGGTCTGGGATGTTATTTTAGTTTTCATGTGTATTTCTTTGATAACTAATGCCACTGAATATTTTTTCTCAAGGTTTTTTTCCATATTGCCATTGGGTTATTTTCTTATTTGTCTGAAATAGCTTTTTTTTTTGAGACACACTCTGTCGCCCAGGCTGAAGTGCAGTGACGCAATCTCAGCTCACTGCAACCTCTACCTCCAGGGTTCAAGCAACTCTCATGCCTCAGCCTCCTGAGTAGCTGGGATTACAGGCATGCACCACCATGCCTGGCTAATTTTTTTGTATTTTTAGTAGAGACGGGGTTTCACCATGTTGCCCAGGCTGGTCTTAAACTCCTGGCCTAAAGTGATCCATCCACCTTGGCCTCCCATAGAGCTGGGATTACAGGCGTGAGCCACCATGCCCAGCCTCAAAATAGTTCTTTATATAATACAGATATGGGCACTTTTTTGGGGTATATGTACTGTAAATGCTGGCTTGTCCTTTCACTTTCTGAATTATATCTTTTGATGGCCAGAGCTTCCTAATTTTAATGTAGTTCAGTTATCCGGTGTTTTCCTTTTGTGATTGGTCCTTTCTGTGTCTAGTTTAAGAAGACTTTGCCTGTCCCAAGGTCATGATTCTATTCTTCTACATTTTCCTCTATAAACATTATTGTTTACCACTCAAATCTGGATTTACAGTAGACTTGCATGTGCAATAGACTTGTATACATGGCAAGATTTTTTCCATGTGACTGTTTAACAGCCTCTCTGCCACTGTTCCACAGGATCATAAATCAAGTGCCAACAAATGTGTGGGCTGTTTCTAGACTCTCCACTTGTCCATCCTTATACTAATATCCAATTATCTAATTACTACTGCTTTATAAGAAACTTCCATAATAAGTTGTTTAAGTCTCCCACCACTGTTCTTATTCAATATTGCTTTGGTTATTCTTGCTAAATTTTAAAACCTTAAGTCTCCCACCACTGTTCTTATTCAATATTGCCTTGGTTATTCTTGGTAAATTTTAAAACCTTTTATAAATGTCCTCAGAAAACTTGCTGAAACTTTTATAGAAATTGCATTGGAGCTATAGATGAAAGTGCCCAAAATGGATATCTTTACGATATTTAGTTTTTCAATTTATAATTATCGTATTCATCTCATATTCATGAATGAATCTCATATTCATCTCATATTCATGAATGAATATCATATTCACACCATATTCATGAATGAATATCATATTCATACCATATGAATCTCATATTCATACCATATGAATCTCATATTCATACCATATGAATATCATATTCATACCATATGAATATGATATTCATACCATATGAATATGATATTGACATGCTGGTTAATAGTGAACAACAGTTTCTTCAAGGGAAAACATGTTTTGAAGCAGTTGCCAATTTCTGTGGTGTAAATACTATCACCAATTAACAGTTTTTTTAAGTAAATACTACGTGGTATAAATACTCCTCTGTGGTGTAAATACTATCACCAATTTTAAGTTAACAGTGTGGCTGTTACTGGACAGAGACTGGGGAAGAAACACATCTTGGCTCTCATGTGAAATTAGGAGCACAGAAGTGGATCCAGCCCTTCATTTATTTAGGTCTTCTTTAATCTCTCTCTATAATGTTTTTTAATCTCTCTCAGTAATGTTTTTTAACATCTCTCAATGTTTTTAAATCTCTCTCAATGTTTAACGTTTAATTTTTTTCATGTTAATGTTTTTTAAGCTTTCTCAATGTTTAATCTCTCTCAAAATGTTTTTAAATCTCTCTCAATTAAAACAATAATGTTTTTTTAACCTCTCTCAATAATGTTTTGTTCTTTGTCCTCAGTAATGTTTTGTGCTTTCCTATGTAGAGAGCTCTGTGTTTACCTGAGTTTTGGGATGCTCTTGCAAATGTTATTTTAAGTGTTATTTTTAAATTTTATTTTCTAATTTGTGTGATATATACATGAGACCACCAAGTATGGGAAGATAGACAAATACTTGGTAAATGATTTATTGATACTATATTACAATACAGGAGAAAATAATATATGTTTCCAGATATTGGGACCATCCCAAAGAAATATAGTTGATTTTTGCATATTGACTCATTTCCAAAACCCTGCCAAATTCACCTGTTAATTCTAACAGTGTATTTGTATTTTCTTTTGGATTAAGTATATAATTATTTCATCTTCAAGTAATGACAGTTTTATTTCTTGCTTTCCAATTCTACATTCAGTTTCTTTCTTGCCCTTTTTTCTGGTTAAAAAGTCAAGTAAAATACTGATTGCAAGTGGTAATAATAGGCATTCTTTTCTCCTTCTAGATCTCAAGAGAAAAGTTTTTGATAAGTATGATGCTTTTTGTTGTTTCTTTCCAGTAAATATTCTTTTGCATATTAAATAATTGACTTACTTCTATTTCCAGTCTTCTAAAATTGTTGTATTACTTTGGTGTTGAATTTTATCAAATACTTTGCTTTATCTGCTGTGTCATGTAGTTTTTCCCTTGTATTCTGACTTGATAGAATGGTCCAAGGAATAGTTTTCTAATGTCAAATCCAACTACAATTCCTGAAAGAACACCAACATGGCTATGATGTATTATCTCTATGTACTGCTAGATTCATTTCGCTGAGTTTTATTCAGTATATTTATGTTTATATTCATGAAATAAATTATTCTATAATTTTTTCTTTTAAACATTTGTCAAGCTTGGGTATTAAGGTTATGCTGGCCTTATGAAATAAATTGGGAAGTATCTCTCTGTCTAGCTTCAGCAGTTTTACCAGGATGGGCCTGGGATATGCTTTAGTAATTCGTTTCTCCTATGGCTTAATGTCTTTTACCAATTCTGAAACTTGGGCGGGGGGGTGGTTATTGCCTTCAAAGATTGCATCTGCCACCCTCTCTTTTACCTCTGCATTTGGGACTGCAATTATATGTATGGCAGACCTTCCCATTGTGGCCCACGTGTGTCTTATAGTCTACTTAATATTTTTCATATGTTCTCAATTTATTGGATATTTTATTCTAACCTGTCTTCCACTTCATTAATTTTCTTTTAAGCTACATCTAAATTGCTGACAAAACTTTTCAGTTTTTGAAAGTGTTTTGAAATCTTTATTTTCCCTGTTTGGTGGTCTAGAATTTTTATTGTAGCTTTTTAAAGTTTCCTGTTTCCTGGTAACATGATCTTGGTATCTTAATTTATTGAACACAGTAAAAACAGTTATTTTATTGTTCTGACACATTTAATAACTAGATTTCCCATGAGTCTGTTTCCACTGTTTTGTTTAACTAAATATTCAGTCAATGGCTATTTATCTTTATTGAGTGCTGGGCATTGTACTTGGAATATTGTAGAGGTCATTTGAGTCTCTGGATGATGCGGCCATTCTGCAGAGGCAATACTTTTTAATTTTGCAGGCAACTCAGATAAAGCAGATCTCCGAGATGAAGACAATTGAAAGTTGGCCCTGAGTCTTTGTGAGAGCTTCTCTCTTTGTGAAAGCTTTGTGAAGGCTTTACGTATACCCCAGAGCATAGAATATTGGAGTTTTTTTTTTTTTTTTTTTTTTTGAGACGGAGTCTTGCTCTGTCACCCAGGCTAGAGTGCAGTGGTGCAGTCTCGGCTCACTGCAAGCTCCACCTCCCGGGTTCACGCCATTCTCCTGCCTCAGCCTCTCCGAGTAGCTGGGACTACAGGCGCCCGCCACCACGCCTGGCTAATTTTTTGTATTTTTGGTAGAGACGGGGTTTCACCGTGGTCTTGATCTCCTGACCTCATGATCCGCCCGCCTCGGCCTCCCAAAGTGCTGGGATTACAAGCGTGAGCCACCGTGCCCGGCCAGAATATTGGAGTTTTCTGATGAAATCCTCAATGTTTATCAAGTCTCTCATTTTGACAAGCCATGAGCTCCAATTTTGTTCCCAGAGCTCCATGGGTTTGTAAAATCTCTGGTCAGTCTCTCAGCCTTTTAGCCACAGGCTAGCAAATCAGCAAATACCTTGAAAGGAAAAAACTGCCAAATGTTAGGTTCTGTTCTGTGTTTCTCTCTAGAAATTATCCCTAGAATTTTAACCACCCAAGTCCTGACAGTCTCCATAGTTTCTGATATTTTCCAATAGATTACTTTTATATTTCCCCAAGCTGTTATCTTTGTTATCAGAGGAAGGAATGGTCTAAAGCAAATTAGTCCTCTAAAAATGGAAATGAAAATTTTTTTCCAATATTAAAGATACAATTTAATGTGATAAATCTGTATAGTCATGTAACCACCACCACCAAAATATCAGATAGTTCCATCACCCCAAAATTTCCCTCACATACATTGCAATTAACCCCGTCTACTCAACACCAGCCTCTGGCCACCACTGACCTACTTTCTGTCACAATAGTTTTGCTTTTACTAGATTTGTGTTTCATTCTGTTTTGTGGTTCATGTTTGCTGATGTCTATTGATTTTCTTGTTTTTATTACAAAGAATAAGCTCTCGAATATATTCACCAACTCTACGCCTTTTCTATCTTCTACACCACTTGTTTCTGCTTGTATCTTTATTATTTTTTTTCTGCTTTCATAACATTGTTTTTTGTGGTTTTCTATGTGTTTTCATTAAAAGTCAGAAATAGATTGTTAGCAAGAATGGCTATAACAATGGCCCTGTCTGTATCCTTACCCTTGGGTAGTCCCTTCCCACACTGACTCTGGGCTTTGCCATGTGACTTGCCTTGGCCCATAGGTTAATAAGAAACATGACACAGAGACTTGAAAGCGCTTCTGTACTGGGACTTGCTCTTTGTTGCTGCACTTGGAACCCTGATACCATCATAAGAATAAATCCAAGCTGACCTGCTAGAGAAAGAACACACAAAGAAGAACTAATGTGCCCCAGCCAACAACCTGCCCACCACTGGATATGTAGATAAGGCGATTTTAGATCAGCTATCTAGATAAGGTGATTCTAGATCAGGTATCTAGATAAGGCGATTCTAGATCAGCTATCCTGCCCACCAGCTGACCACAGACATATGAAAGAACCAACAGAAACCAGCCACACCAACCCAGATCAAAGGAATGACCCAGCCGTCCAGCAGAGCTTAACCCAGTGGTTGCTTTAAACCACTAAGTTTTGGGGTGGTTTGTTATACACCCAAAGCTGACAAATATAATTGCTATATTTATAATGTCATTTTCTGTTTTAGATAATAAAGTAATTCCTGCTTATGCATTTTCCCTTGAGGATTGTTCTGGTCGAATGCCATAAGCTTGGGTACATAGCGTTCAACATAGTCTATAATTGAAATATTGGCTTCTTTCTTTCTTTCTTCTTCTTCTCTTTGCTAATAGTTAAGAGAACATTTATATTCCATCTTTCTAAAATCGTCTTATTATTCTCTGGCTTTATGACATTGTAGCTTGCAAAAGTAATCTGAACAATTTCTGCTTTTTATAAGAGATTGCTGGTTTTTATGGTTTAAGAGTTCATCAAATTTTATAAATGCTTCAACAGCTCTGGAAAAGAAGAGATATTCTCTACATGATTCATATTTCAATATGTCTCCAATCAACCTTTCCCAGCATGCACATTACATAGGGACAGGGGAAGGTTTCACACTGCTGTGCCCCAGCACACAAACATTGGCTGGCACATAGTAGGCACTCCATTAGTATTTATTTGTGGAGTGAATGCATAAATTATCCTAATTAATGACAATTAGATCCTATACTGCCTTAATATGAGTCATTATTTATAATTTATTATGATGATTTATCTTACTAACATGCTACAAAGGGAAATAATTGTGTAAATAATTTTGCTACCATTGTGATATTGCCAGTCTCTCCACGTCTTATCTAATACTCTTTATTACTATTATACATAATGATCTGTTGTTCACAAAGTTTTCTATGTCTGTGAGTTTAGCTTTTATCTCTATAAAATCATAAGCTCTGCTTTGTGATGTGTCTTGTCATGAATTCTTCTTTGATATTAATATTGGAATGACTGTGAATCTTTTGCCTGATCTATTATTGCCCCTCAATGGCAGAAATGGGTAGGTGACCACAGATACCATTCTTTCTTTCATCCTTGGTGAAAAACAAAAACACTTATATGTAAGGCATCAGGGTGTCCAGCTCAAAAGCTCCATCTACCCTTAAGCAGGGACAGTCATGTGGCTTTCTGGCCAAGGAGACAGAAGGAGAAGTTGTTGAATGGGACCTACAGAAGGGGATCCACTAGCAGGGGGTCATTGTGTTCCCTTCTTTCCCCCTGCTGCCCTCCAGTTCCCACAGTCATCTTGGACTCCAAGACCCTGTGAGGGTAAAGGCTAAGGGATCAGTAAGTGACTGTGAAGCCAGGACAGAGAAGCAGGGATATCATCTCCAGCAGCGTCATGGAGAAGCCATACCATCTCCAGAGGGCTGACATCTAAACTTATGTTACATGATTCAGCAAACTCTTATACTACTCTCTCTTTAAATACATACGTAAATTATGTATATAATGTACAATATTTTTTTCCTTCAGAATTTCAAAAATGATTCTATATTTAGAGAATTCTAATTCTCAGAACAAATCCTGTTCTGCCATCACTTTATCATTATTGAGTTCTTAATGTGTTTCATCTGTTGCTTGACTGGCATATATCTCCAAATGATATCTAAAGAAGGTTACATAGGAATTGTGTGTGTGTGTGATTGTGTCTGTGGGTGGGGGGGTGGTGATTTTTTGCCTGGTCCCTTCACACTTTAAAAGATCAATCAATCGAATCCAATCGAACCTGATTTCCAAATTACTGGATTATAAAGGTTTTATCTTCAAATCTCAGCAGAAGCAGTGGACACTGTTCTTCCTGCCCCTTCCTTCTCTGTAAGCATGCTTTTTTGTAAATAGGTCACAAAATAGAGTCCTAGGAAGAATTGTTAGGACTCCAGGCCTAAGCACAGTTCTCTAAAAAAGCACCTGTGAGTATGATTCCCTCAAGCTGGAAAGCTGAGAGGAGGATTAGGACGTAGGGGATCCCTCCCTTGTTAGGACTTTCTTTCTTAACTCTACCTCAAGCTCACATGGAAACCAGCAGCTTGGTAACCAGCGAGGTTCCAGAGGTGCACACAGAGCTGTTGGCATTGGGTGCAGTGGGTCTCATGAGGTATCCAAGGTTCTTGTGCGGGCATAGACTTGCAGTCTTGTATATGTCAGTATTTTGTGAGGAAAATCATTCATTCGAGGATGGGACAGTCCTCTCTGCAGCCAGCAGAGGCAGCAGCCTTGGGCTCAGTGCAAGAGTGTTTTTCATGGACAGGGGACACTGAGACTTCAGGGATCAGGGATCCCTCCTTTATTTCCCAGCCTTCCCAAGTCCACGTCCAATCCTACCTGTCTGGTGTGACCAAGAGACAGGTGTGTTTGCAAAGGTAAAGCAGAAAAAAGAAAGGAACATGTGAGATGCAGCTGATGTCATGAAAGCTAACAAGACCCTTAGAGAGAGAGGCAACCCATGGAAGGGCAAAGCCTAGCAATGGCTTCAGGGCTGCAGGTGGTGACAGCTTTGCTGGTTTCTCTTTGAACTTTGAAGACTCTAAGTCTGTCTCCCACAGCCACATGAGCTGGAAAAACCTTAGGCTCCCACCAGGTTCAAGAAAATCAGACAGCAACTTGACCCACTTCCTTGTGGAAGACATTTCCCAATTGGGTTATGTTCACAGTCCTGGAATCCAGACAACTGGAAGAGACTGAATGTCTTGACAAGTTTGAAACCAAGATCCAAGATTTTTTTTTCTGTTCTTTCTTCTTTGCTCTCTGGCTACCACTGTCACCTGCACCATGGCCCACCATAGCAGCGGTGGAGTGCCACTTTCCTTAGTAAACATTGTGGCTGACTGCTTCCAACTCTCAGCCCTGCAGGTGAGAGGCTGCCCAGGGGGCTCTGGGGCATCCTGCTCCCTCTCTGGAGTGTGAGGAGGTGGAACCACTGGAGCCTGGGTTCCCGCTCTCCCCACCTGGAAGAGCTGAAGGAGAAGTGTGACCCCACTGGGACCTGAGGTTCCCATTCTCTTCCACATGGAAGTGCTGAAGTAATCTGCCCACTCCAGAGAATGTTTTGCAGATGGGTACCTCACCAATACTCTGAAGGAGACCCTTCTGGCTGAGCTATGGCAGGAATTTCATTTGGGACTGCAGTGGTTTGAATGGTGGCCCAAAGAGATACATCCATGCCTCAATTCCTGAAACCTGTGCATGCAACTGTATTTGGAAATAGAGTCTTTGCAGATGTAATGAAGTTAAGAAATCTCAAGATGGATGTTCATTGTTCATTAAGGTAGGCCCCAAATCCTTATAAGAGGAAAGCAGATTTGAGGCAGACACAGGAGAGAAGGCCACATGGAGATGAAGGCAGAGGCTGGAGTGGTGCAGCCATAAACCAAAAGATGCCAGGAGCATCAGAGGCTGGAGAAAGCAAGAAGGCTCCTCCCCTGAAGCCTCTACAGGGATCATGGCCCTGGTGCTTCCTTGGTTTCTGACTTCTGGCCTCCAGAATTGTGAGAGAATAAACTGTTGCTTTAAGCCACCATGTTCATGGTTAGTTGTTACAGCACATTTAGGAAACTAATTCAGGGACTTCATGCATTGGTGGGAATGTATTAGTAAAAGTGAGTTCAAATTGTTCAAAGCTGGGATAATTTGTGCTGTCATTGGTAATGTTTGTGGAATTATCTCTGATAAGCTATAATAGGAATTCGAATACAGGGTTCATTTGGGGCTTGGCAGGCAGTATGGCCTTGGGGCTATACTAAGCCATACTCTTCTTTGACCCATTTTAGAAACAGTGGAGCACAGTAGCAAGATCGTGGGTGCTGGAACAGGGTCACCTGGTGTAAACCCAACTTTCTGCAAAGCAGGCAGTGGCAGAACCTTGAGCAAGTTAATTAATCATCTGTGTTTCAGTTCTATAAAGTTGGATGGTAGTATTTACCTTGTAATTCAAATAATACACATGAAAAACTTATAAGAATGTCACATCATTATAATTATGATCATTGTCATCAACACCATCACCATCATTATTATCATTATCACCATCATCATCATCACCATCATTATCACCATCATCATCGCCATTATCACAGTCATCATCATTACCATCATCACCATCAACACCATCGTCATCATCACCATCATCACCATCACGTCTTCATCACCATCATCATCATCACCATCACATCATCACCATCATCATCATCATTATTGCCATCATCATCATCACCGTCCTCATCATCATCATCATCATCACCATCACCATCATCATCACCATCAGGACCTAAGTTGTCGACAACATTGGACTTTACCTGAGCCCTAAGCTCCTGGAAAGCAATGAATATTAGGAAATCATCTCACCCTTTTGTGTTCCAGGAAACTGCTTATGACAAAGAAGATCCCCTCCCCACATGACTCAGATAAGACTCATGGATGCTCCCTTGTTTACCTAAGACAAGGCCAGATACACCCTCCAAATTCTCATTCTGCACCTCTTAATGATGACCTGAACTGTTATCCCACTGATCAGTCAGAACAAAGTACTTGTTAACTGACTTGATTAAACTTTAGTTCAGCTCCTCCACTCCCTCACGACCCAGAATGTTGACCCTCCTTCAGCCTGAGCCAGCAAACAGTCCCTCCCCAGAATTAGATGACTGCAAGGAAAGACTTTCCCCAACTGATCAACTCTGATCTCACCACCCACTCCCCCACATCCAATTATTTTTTGGCCTTGTCTGGTTCTCCCCATAAAAGAAAGTTTCTTTCCAAAAGAACTTTGAGATGCCTGCAGCCACTACTGTCAGATTGTTCCCCCTACTGCAATAGCCCCCTTCCCTTTATCGCAATAATCCTTTTGAATGAAGTCTCTCCTTAGTTAAATACACATTTGTTTTCATTTGACACTGTCTATTTTAGTGCTGCCTGTATGAGAAATGAGGAAGTATTGGGTCATGGTCTTCTAAAGAACTCCTCAGATTTATAGAGGTTTCTGGACTGGGAAATGGCTACACAGTCTTGGCTTTTAAGTCCCTAAAAGTTCAAAAGAAAGATATCTTCGTCCATGCAGGCTGCTATAACAAACCACCATAGGCTGGGTGGCTTGTAAACAACAGAAATTTATCTCTCATAGTTCCGGAGGCTGGAAGTTCAAGGTCAGAGTACCAGCATGGTTGGGTTCTGTGAGGGCCTCTTCTAGGTTGAAGACTGCCACTGTCTCACTGTGTCCTCACATGGTGAAAGGGGCACAGCAGCTCTTTGAAGTCACTTTTATAAGGGCATGAATCCCATTCATAAGGGCTCCACCCTCACAACCTCATCACCTCCCAAAGGCCCTGAATCCTAATACCATCAGGTCTCCATTTTCTCATTGCTTCAGCTCCCTTCTCAGTAGACTCAGTTATCAAGGATTTGGGGGACAAGAAGTGGGGGCTGCCCTGCTCCAGCTCTCAGAGACACCTGCTCTGGGGACCACCATTCATCCTCCAGCTATCTTTGCTTGCACACGCTGCCCTGATGAGACCCTGCACAGAGCAAGACTGGCTATAAGGTCTTGAAACTCCTAGGCCCTTGGCTTATTACCATAAAAACCAATTAACACACTTCATAAGCTGCTGGCAGAGGTGGTCCCATTGTCTTTGGGCATTAAATGTAGCCAAGGAGAAATCTGAGGCCAAAAGAATTTTTGTTCATTTTGTCATAGTTTCTTTCTTCTCCTGAGATTTTTACCAAGTATTTTTTATCCTTAGAGTTTACAATTTTCACTGGATATGTCTCATTTAAAATGTAATGTGGTAAGCCATTTCCACCTGATAGATGAGCTGTTTCTTCAAGGCAGGAAACTCATCTTCCTTCTCTTCCATGTTTGCTTCAATTCTATGTTTAGGTGTTTCAACCAGACACAAATAGCCACATACTGGCTCTCCATCCTTTGTCTACCACATCTCAGGTGTTCTCTCATCTCTTGAACCAGTCTATTTTTTCCCCTTCCCACACTAAGCTGCTGCCCAGGAACTGGTTTGTGAGCAGCCATGTTTTATGTCAAGATATTTATTACCGTCATCATTTGTAGATGAAGCAAGTTGGGAATGGAGAAGTTAGGAGCATTGCCTGTCTTAGTCATTTTCTGCTGCTATAACAAACTACAACAAAATAGGTAATTTACAAACAATGGAGATTTATTTGGCTCACAGCTCTGGAGGTTGTGAAGTCGAAGAGCATGGTTCTGGCATCTGATCAAGGTCATCCCATAGAGAAGCATCATATGATGAGCTACTGTGAGGGACAGAGAGAAAATGGGGGCTATACACATCCTCTATCAGGAGCCCACTCCTATGAAAATCAACCAGCTCCTGCAATAACTTACCCACTCCTACAACAATGACAATAATCCATTAATCATCTCTTCTCAACACTATTACAATGGCAATTAAATTTCAACATGAGTTTTGGAGGGTACATTCAACCCATAGCATTGCCCAGGATTAACTGGCTTATCCCAGCAGAATCAAGATGCTCAAAGGAAAGGAAACCATCAAATTCTCTCAAAATTGACAGAATTGGCATTGCTCCCCATTCTCTCTCGTTTTCCATCCACTCTTGAACTAATGACAAACCCAAAACACCATGTCATCTCTTGGTCAAGTGGGAAAATGACCCCCAGAAGTCCACTGTAAATGCCCTGGCCTCTTCTGCTGAAGAACCTCCCATGGGGCTGCAAAGACTGGATTAGGAGGAGCAGAGGGACATTGAGATGACTCTGTCTGTTGTGTATATTGTCCAAGGACCCTCTGCCTCTTGATCCTCCCAGCGCACATATTCTAAAATGTCCTTCCAAACACTAAATACACCAGACGGTGGCAAAAACAAAAACACCACACAAGTGATAGCTTATAGACTCAACCTGTTTTTCTTTCCCAGGCAGAAGCTTGTCCACACTTCAGCGCTTTTACAGCCTTTATTAAGAGAAGCGAGAACTCAGTCTATTTGATTTATAATTGAAAATCATAAACTATAGCATTCACCTGCTGTTCCCATGCACTGGTGAAATGATACAAGGCTATTTCATCACTCAGCCTCGTAATTGGCATGAACCAACATCAGTATGCACCGTGGCGTTCCCAGAGGCCCACTAACAAGTTGATACAACTGCACAGGCTGGAGAGCAGAAATTTAGTAAAAATATTATTTCGTGCTGATTTATTCTCTAACTCCTGCTTCATGAAGAGTCACCAGGACGCACAAGGGCACTTCATTAGTAGGGTAGAGGAAGAGCGGGCCTGGGTCCAGTGTGCACATGTTGTTCTCAGACAACAATTTTTTGCTTGTCCAAACTTTAGTTAGGCTCTTGAATTACCCCCCACCCAACCCCAGCTGTGCACTTCCTTGAAAAATTCAAGTTTATCAAGACTCCCCCAATCTTTGATATCTGATCACCCTCACTATCTGACCCAGTTCCTCATCCTCCACCATTCTCCGGGTGATGTCTGGTCACCCTGGCCTGTCCTCAGCAAGAATCCTGTTAGGTCACTTTAGGCAGAATCCCCTGACCCCTGATGTTTCTGCCTATTAATTTTCCATCCATTCCCTCCCACCCTGCTCCTTGGCTATAAATTCTCTCTTCCCTGTGCTGTATTTGAAGTTAAGCCCAATCCCTTTCCCCCTGCAAAATCCCATTTCAGTGGTCCCTATAGCTACCTCAGTGGTTCTGAATGCTTTATCAAGTGGCATTGAATATTTTTTCTAATTTTTAATAGCCCCAGGAGCCCTTTCCTCTGCTGGAGGGAGGCAGGCAACAGCTGTACCCTTGGCCATACATTGACTTCAGCCTAGAGCAGGTCTGGGTGCTACCTCATGCACCACCATCACCGGGCCTGAATGGAACCTACTAGGGCTTATAAGGCTAGAGAAGACACAGTCTTGACCCTCAAAGATCTCTCCTTTGGGGTCTGAGGACATGGCCAACCTGGCATGGCTGTCCTGCTGAGTACCTTTCCATCTCATCCACAGCCTCTTCTGGACCAGGCTCTAGGGACACTGAGGTGACTCAGACAAAGACTCTGCTGTCCCCTCAGGGCTCCTAATTGGGGCGTGGAAAGCACATTGGTGGGAATGCATCACAGGGGCAGAAGTAGTTAAAAAAGTAGCCCAGACAAAGATTTGGCAGGGTGGAGTCAGACTACTTTTGGCCTTGTCTCTCCAGAATCTCCATTAGGGGTGTCATGACCATTATCAGCTGCCAAAACCCAACCACAGTGAGTTGATGAGAGGGCAGTAGGCCCACCCTGAGACTGGGACACAGGGTGGTGAGGTAAACTACAGGGAGCCCTTCTGGTATTGTCAGGTGAAAGTAGAGGCTGGGATGCTGCTTAGAAACTGGGGCAGCCTCTTTGTGTTGCTGGTCACAAATGTTCATTTGTCCCACATTAATACAATAGAATCTTTTGAATAATGTTTTTAATCAGCAAAAAGAAGCATGAAGCCAAGAAGTATTGTGCATACGTATGAGCCAGGCATTTTTATAACATCATATCATGTTTTAAATTCTTAATTTTAAAAATTAACTTGCATTTATTGCATTTGCTTTTGAGGTCTTTGTCATAAATCCTTTGCCTAGACCAATGTCCAGAAGAGTTTTTTCTAGGTTTTCTTCCAGAATTTTTATGGGTTTTGGTCTTAGCTTTAAGTCTTTACTCCATCTCGAGTTGATTTTTATATATGGTGAGAGATAGGGCTTCAGTTTCATTCTTCTAAATGTGACTATCCAGTTTTCCCAGCACCATTTATTGAACAGGGTGTCTTTTCTCCAATATCTGTTTTTGTCTGGTTTGTCAAAGATCAGTTGGTTGTAGATATCTGCATTTATTTCTGGGTTCTCTATTCTGCTCCCATTGGTCTATGGTATTTTTATATCAGTATCATGCTGTTTTGGTTACTACAGCCTTGTAGTATAATTTGAAGTTGGGTAAAGTGATGCCTCCAGATTTGTTCTTTTTCCTCAGGATGCTTTGGCTATTCATGATTTTTTTGGCTGTATAGGGATTTTAGGATTGTTTTTTCTAATTCTGTGAAAAATGACATTGGCATTTTGATAGGAACTGCATTGAATATGTTGATGGTTTTGGGCTGTACGATCATTTTCATGATATTGGTTCTTCCGACCCATGAGCATAGGATGTTTTTCCATTTGTTTGTGTCATCTATTGTTTCTTTCAGCTTTGTTCTGTGGTTCTCCTTGCAGAGCTCTTTCACCTCCTTGGTTATATTCCTAGGTGGTTTTTTGTGTAGCTATTGTAAATGGGATTGAGTTCCTGATTTAATTCTCAGCTTGATTGTTGTTCATATATAGCAGTGCTACTGATTTGTGTACATTACTTTTGTAACCTGAGACTTTACTGAATTGATTTATCATATCTAGGAGAACTAAAAAGCTTCCGCATGGCAAAAGAAATAATCAACAGAGTAAACAGACAACCTATAGAATGGGAGAAATATTTACAAACTGTACCTCCAGTGAAGTACTAATGTCCAGAATCTACAGGGAACTCAAGGAAATTAACAAGAAACAAATAATCCTAATAAAAAGTGGGCAAACAACATGAACAGACATTTCCCCAAAGAAGACACACAAATGGCCAACAAACATGAAAAAATGCTCAACGTCACTCATCATCAGGGAAATGCAAATTAAAACAGCAATGAGATACCACTTCACTCCAGCCAGAGTGGCCATTATTGAAAAGTCAAAAGACAATTGTATGAGTCAGGGTTCTCTGGAGGGACAGAACTAATAGGATCTATTTATATATGAAAGGAAGTTTATTAGGGAGAATTGGCTCACACAATTACAAGGCGAAGCCCCACAATAGGCCATCTGCAAGCTGAGGAAGAGAGAAGCCAGCAGTTGTTCAGTCTGAGTCCAAAAGCCTCAAAACCAGGAAGCTGACAGTGCCATCTTCAGTCTGCTGGACAAAGGCCTCAGAACCCCCAGGGAAGCCACTGGTTCAAGTCCCAGAGTCCAAAGACCAAAGAATCTAGATCCTGATGTCCAGGGGCAGGAGGAGGAGAAGAAAGCATCCAGCACGGGAAAGAGAAGGAAGCCAGGAGACCCAGCAAGCAAGGTCATCCCACCGTCCTCCTCCTGCTTTGTCCTGGCCACGCTGGCAACTGAGTGGATGGTGCCCATCCACATGGAGGGATGGGTCTTCCTCTCCCAGTCCACCAACCGAAATGTCAGTCTCCTCTGCCAACACCCTCACAGACACACTCAGAAGCAATAGTTTACCAGCCATCTAGGCATCCCTCAATCCAATCAAATTGACAACTAATATTAACCATCAGAACAACAGATGTTGGCATGGATGTAAGTGAAAAGGGAACACTTATACACTGCTGGTGGGAATGTAAATTAATACAACCACTATGGAAAACAGTATGGAGATTTCTCAAAAAACTGAAAGTAGATCTACCATTCAATTCACCAATCCCATTACTGGGTATCTGCTCAAAGGAAAAGAAGTCAGTATATAAAAAAGACATCTACACAAGCATGTTTATCACAGCACAATTCACAATTGCAGATATAGAATCAACCTAAGTGCCCTTCAACCAATGAGTGGATAAAGAAAATGTTATATATATATTATATATATATATATAATATATAATATATATATATAATATATATATAAATATATATATAATATAATATATAAATATATATAATATATGGTATATTTGATATATATATAAATGTGATGTATATATTTATATGGTCCTTCTGCAATGGTTTAGGTGTGTGTATATATATATACATATATATATTTATATAATAAAACTACTCAGCCATAAAACAGAACAAAATAATGTCTTTTGCAGCAATTCGTATGGAATTGGAGGCCATTATCCTAAATGAAGTAACTCAGCTACAGAAAATCAAATACCACACGTTCTCACGTATAAGTGGTAGCTAAGCTTTTGGTATGCCATGGCATGCAGAGTGGTATTACGGACATTGGAGACTCAGAAGAGGGGAAGGTGGGAAAGGGGTAAGGGATGAAATATTACCTTTTGGATACAATGTACCCTATTAGGATGACAGGTACACAAAAACCCCAGACTTCACCACTATACAATTCATCCAGGTAACCAACAATAATTTGTACCGCTAAAGCTATTGAAATAAAACAAATATTAAAAAAGACAGTTATAGTAGAAGCCCATACGACACTTATTATTTAATAATAATCCTAATAAATAATTTATAGTAAAAATTTTAAAACACTAACATGCAGTAAAATGACCTTTTTGGTTTACAGTTCTATGAGATTTAACACACACAGATTCACGTAACTGCCACTATAATCAAGGTAGAGAACAATCTCATCACCCCCAAATTATTCCCTGAATCTTCCCCCAACCCCTGCAACCTGGAAACCACTGAGCTATTCTTTGTCTTTCTCATTTAGCCTTTCTAGGGATGATATAAGTGGAATCATACGGTGAGACTGTCTTCTCTCCCACAGCCTAATGCCCTTGAAATGTATCCATGTTGTTGCGTCTATAAATATTCATTTATTTTTTATTGCCACATAGACTGCATCACATGGAGGCAGTACAGTCTGTCCATTTACCTGCTAGAGGACCCTTGGGTTTGCTCTATTTTTTCACGATTATGAATAAAGCTGCTGTAAACATACATGTGCAGAGCTTTCATTTCTCCATAGTAAATACCTAAGAATGGGATTGGATTGCTGGGTCACATGGTAAGTACATGTTTAATTTTATAAGAAATTGCCAAACTGTTTTCCAGAACAGCTCTGTGTACTATTTTGCATTCAACAATATATGACACATCAGCAATATATGTGTATTCCAGTAGTTCCACATCCTCAGCAGCTCTTGATACTGTCAGATTTTTAATTTTACCTTGTACAATAAGTGTGTAGAGACATCTCACGGTGGTTTTAATTTGCATTTCCCTAATGGCTAATAATGTTGAGTATCTTTTCATGTTCCTTATTGCCATCTGTATGTCTTAACTTGATGAAGCCTCTGTTCAAATCTTATGCTTATTTTATCTCCATTGGATTGTTTGTTTCTAACCGTTGAATTTGAGAGGTTTTTTAAAAATATATTCTGAATAGAGGTCTTTTATCAAATATGTGATTTGCAAATACTCTCTCCTAGTCTGGAATTTGTCGTTTTATCCTTTTAACAAGGTCTTTTACAGAGCAAAATCTTTTGTTTTGATAAGGTCTTATTTATCTTTCTTTTCCTTTTATAAGCCATATTTTTGGTGTTCCTTGCCTAACAGGTCGTAAATATTTTACCCCTATAATTTTTCTTCCAAAAAGTTTATAATTGCACGTTTACATTTAGATCTATAACTTTCTTTGAGCTGATTTTTGTATGAATTGTAAAGTTTAAATCCAGGTTCTTTTTTATATACAAATGCCCAATTGCTCCAGCACCATTTGTTGAAAAGATAATCCTTTCTCTAGTGAACCTTTGTCGGGAGTCAATTACACATATTGCTGTGGGCCTGTTTCTGTATTTTCCATTCTGTTCCTTTCATTCATAGATCTATCTCTTTGCCATATCACATTGTCTTGATTACTGTTGTTTTAAAATAAGTCTTAAAATTAGGTAGTATAGTTTTTCCAAATCGATTCCTCTCTTTAAAAGTTGTTTTGGCTATTGTAGTTCCTTTTGTTTTCCTTACACATTTTAGAATTAGTTTATGTCTCCAGAAAACAAAAACCCAGCCTGGATTTTTGTTGAAACTGCATTAAATCTATAGGTCCATATGGGAAGAATTTGTATCTTAGCTATATTGAGTCTTCCTATCCACGAATATAGTATCTCTCCATTTATGTAGGTCTTTGATTTCTTAATCCATGTTTTGATGTTTCTAGCAAACTAATTCTATATGTTTCTATATAATAACAAATATGTTAGGTTTACAGCCCAGTATTCCACTTTGTATGAAACTATTTTTAGTAGTGTTATTTCTATTAATTTGGGTTTCCAAATGCTCATTGTTAATATGTAAAAATATAATTTTTATACTGACCTTTCATCTTGCATCTGTGGTAAATCTATTTATTGTAGCAACTTTTTAAAAGATTCCTTAAGAGTTTCTATATACATAATAGCTTCATATGTGAATAGTGACAATTTTATTTCTTCCTTTACAATGTGTATGCTCTTTCTTTCTTTCTTCCTTTCTTTTCTTCTTTTCTTTCTTCTTTTTCTCTTTCTTTTGCTTTAATGCACTGCCTAGGACCTCTAGTAGCTGATGTTAAATAGAAGTGATGAAAGTGTACATCCTTTGTCTTATTCCTAATCTTAGGAAGAAAGCATTGAGATTTTCATTAAGTATGATGTTAGCTGTAGGTTTTTGGAAGATGTCCTTTATCAGGTGAAGAAAATTTCTGACATTTCGTATTCCTAGTTTGTTGACAGTTTTTGTCATGAAAGGAGTTGAATTTTGTCAAATATTTTTTTGCAAAAATTCGGTTAATCATATGGTTTTTCTTTTTATTCTTTTAATGTGGTGAATTATATTGATAGATTTAGTGGATGGGACTAAAGGTGTAGTTCAGTCTTCTACATTTTTCCAGGATTTCTTCCTACTTGTTCTATTGACCACTAACAAGGATGTGTTGAAGTCTCCAAATATAATTACCAATTTGTTCATTTCTCCTTTCAGTTCTATCAGTTTTTGCTTCATATATTTTGAAGCTCTATTTTTAGGTGCAAACCAATTTAGGGTTATTATATCTTCTTGATTGGTAATTTAGCCCTTTTATTATTCTGAAATACCTCTCTTTATCTCTGATCTTTTTTCTTGTTCTGAAGTCAACACATGGTATTAACATAACCATTTCAGGTTTCCTCTGATTCGTGTGTACATTATATATCTTTATCCATCGTTTTACTTTTAACTTACCCATATTATTATACTCAAAGTGGAATTTTTATAAAGACCATATAATTGTGTCTTTCATCCATTTTGATTATCTTTTAAAATATAATTAATTATACTATTTTATATTCTAATGTGTCAATTTTTACAGTATTATGAGCTATATTTCAAATGCCATAAAATTAACTCATTTAAGGTATAAGTTGCTTTTCAGTATATTCACAGAATTGTGTAATCATCACCACAATCTAATTTTAGAACATTTTAAACACCTCAAAAAGAGGCTCCATACTTATTACCAGCCATTCAATTTTTCCCCTGAATCAGTACCAGGCACCCACTAATTTACTTTCTGTCTCTGTGAATGTGCCTATCCTGGACATTTCACATAAGTGAAATCATACCATATGTAGTTTTTATGACTTACTTCCAATTTCTGTCTTAATTGGCATGTGTATTTAGACTATTTACCTTTTTGTTGTTGTTTGACTGCATTATTTTAATATTTTAGTATATTATTTTATCTATTTACTACTATACTATACCTTTTGTGTAGATTTATTTTAGTGATTGTCATAGGAATTATATTTACATACTTAACTTTTCATAGTTAAGTATGAATTAACATTTTACCACTTCAAGTGGAATATAGAAACCTGACCATCATAGTTTCTTTACCATTTCTTGCATGTGGTAGCATTTATGTGTATCATGATTGAAAATCTCAATAATTTTTCCTTTCAGTTATCATACTTATTTTAAAGAACTTAAGAGGAAAATAGTGTATCATTATGTTTACCTAGATAGTCACCATTTCCTTTGCTCTTCCTTCATTCTCAATGTTCCAAATATCTGTCTGGTATAATTTTTCTTATTTCTGAAAAGCTTCCTTCAGTATTTATTTTAAAGCAGGCCTACTGGCCACAAGTTATCTTAAACTTTCTTCATCTGTCTCACTCCTCAAAGATATTGTTGCAGAATCTAGAATTCTGGGTCAATAGTTCTTTTTCTCAGTACTTAATAATGTTATGTCACTTAGTTCCTTCTAGTCTTCCTGATTTGTCATGAGAAATCTGCAGTCATTTGAATGATTACTTCCTTCCATTCTATTCAGTGTCTTTCTCTGGATACTTTTTTTTCTTTTAGTTTTCAGCAGTTTGATTATTATTTTTCTGGTGGAGAATTTCTTTGAGTTTAACTTGTTCTTGAAACTGTAAGTTTATGTCTTTCCCCAAATTTGGGAAGTTTTAAACCAGCATTTTTTTTTTCAAGTATTTTTTTTTCCTGTATCTTATTCTTACTTCTCTGGGACTCTAACTACATAAATGTTAGAACTTTGTTTTTCTTTTACAGGTCCCTGGGGTTCCATACATTTTCTTAATATGTTTTCTTTCTGATTCAGAATTGATACTTTATATTAACTTATCTTCTGGTTTCCTCTTTGTCATCTCCAATCTGCTATTGAGTTCATTTGAATATTTAAAATTTCAGTTATTATATTCTTTGGTCCTAAGATTTTTATTATATTCTTCATTATAACTTATTTTTCCTTGTGAAGACTTTCTTCCTTTCCATTTGTTTCCAAGCATTTGCCCTTACTTCATAGAGCATGGTTTTGATAGCTACTTTAAAGTGTTTTTCTAATAATTTCAAAGTAAGTGTCATCTTGGTGTTGGTGTCTGTGATTAACTTTTACATTACAAACTATCTTTGTCCTGGTTCTTTGTATACCAATTAATTTTGGATTATTTTTTTAAAATTTTAAATACTATATTATATAGTTGATGATTTTGTTTAGTAGATAATCAATCTGGTTATGTTCAGAACATAGTTCTGACCATTTTTTCTGTGTTTGAAAAGTTTTTAAAGGCTTTGCAGTGCTATTAAGATTTTCCAGTGTGTAAGCCATCGAGTGGCCAATCTCAGACTTGGGCAATGGTGCAGTCCATAGTTCAGCTCTCAAAGTCTCTGAGTTGTTATTTAAGGTCAGATCCATTCATGCACAGCTTGAAGGTGAACTCAAGAGTTTATACATAGTTTTATAGGACAGCTCCTTGGTCTCCTTCCTCTTCATGATGTCTCCAACACTTTTTGGTTCCTTGGAGCTCCCTTTTGCAGTCCTTGAGCCAGAAACCTGAGGCTAGCATTTTTCTGCTCTGCTATTATTTTCCAAAACCACATTGTGTCTAGGCCAAACAGCAGGATGAGAGAGGAAAAAGAGGAACGGAAACTCATTCTATTGCTCCTAGTACCACCCCTAGTCATAGGAGAAAGTATTGCCTTTCCTAAGTGTTTGGAGTTTCTTTCCAGCCTCCACTTCTTTTGCACTCTAGAAAGATTGCCTGGGTAGCTGGGGCAAGAGAAAATAAATAAAAGGGGAGAAAAAACAATGAATTTTCCCCTCTGTCTCTGGACCATTGGTGTATACTTTCCCATTCCTCTGGCCAGCAATCAAAGGTTCTTCTTTAAGCTCTTTTTCTCTGTAACTGGTGCATTCTTTGATATTTCATGCTGATTTCAAGTCCAGTCTGGGCAATAGCAGAGGAAAATAAAATGGGGACCGCACCACCGGTTTGGCGCTCCTTCAAATTCTTCTCTACTTTGCCAATCTGCCTGCTGTTATTTCCTTTCCAGGGCCCTCGTGGATCTGCTCCATGCATCCCATTCAGGATTTGCTTTCTGCGATGGATTGAATGATGGTGGCCTCTCCAAAATTCATGTTGAAAATCCCCAATGCAACAGAATTAAGAAGGGGGACATTTAGGAGATGATTAGCTCATGAGGATGGTGCTCTCATGAATGAGATTGATGCCTCTAAAAAAGAACCAATTGTGTTTGGGGACCTCAACACTGTGCCTTTGCAGATTTGCCTGTTCTGTCTAAACTGCTCTTTCCAACTTAGAAAGCTGGTGAAATCACTGTCTTGTTTCAAGTCTTAGGCCAGTAGCCACCTCCTCTCTCTCTCTCTGACCCCAGTTTCCTGGGTTCAGCCATGCACTTGCCACACCATTTTTGGAACATTTCTGGTTCTAGTCTGTGCCCTTCACGGGACTGGGAAGCTCCCAGGAAAAGGCCTGGGTTGGTCATCAGTATGGATTCAGCTCCCAGCATAGGTCTGCCCTGCTTGGATTCTCAGTCAGTGCCTAGCAAAGGGGCCCAGTTGCTTTGTAACTAAAAGGCAGGAGCCCAGATTTCCAAACTTCTAGGAAAACAGAGAAATGCATTTGTTTTCCTGACAGGAAGTGCTGTCCACCTCTACACAGCACTGGTTTACTGCTCATGAAGACTCTGTGCCTTCAGTGCCTGGGGAGCCCCCACTCCTGGGTACAGGATTTGCACCAGATTTCCAGACAATCTCTAACAGGTGGAGGTGGAGGCTCAACCTGCCTCTGAGGACTCTTTAATATTTCTGATCCCTGGTCCTTCTTCTGGAGCCCTCCGCTCCTATGTCCCATCAGCCTGTCCCCAAAAGGGCTCAGCTCCAAGGCATATCTCCTAATGGGGCTGCCTCCTCTGCTCAGGCCATTGCTTTTGTAAGGCTCCATCTTTTATCCATTCAAAGCAAGAAAACAAATTCTGCCTGGTGCCAGGTCCTGAGCACTACAGATCCCAGGTGCAAAGAGATGGGCCCCACGTGCTCCCGCACCTTCAGCCCATTTGGTCTGGTTCCTACTGGCAGGGCCTCCTTCTCCACCCGAAGCACCGGGTATCCAAAGGGAGTGATTATGTGCTTGCTCGTGAATTCCAAGCAGGCAGCAATCTTTGTGCTCCACAAATGGGGTTTTTCTGGGTCACAGCTCAGAAAGAATAAAGGAATCTGATGCAGTTACAGAGAGAAGTGGCTGGGTTCCGAGGGTCAGATGCCAGCCTGATGCGAGAGCAAAGCCAGGGGCTCCATACGCATCTGCCATGCAGCTGATAAGGAGGCAGTGTCTGGGGGGATGAAGGCTGCATCCCAGCTCAGCCCACCGCCACTAAGTGGTTGTGTGACCTTGAGCCCTCCACCTCTCTGAGCCCCCCAGCCCTCATCCGTAAATGATGATAGCCCCTGCCCCACTGTTGCTATGTCAGGAGAGGACACACTAAAAAGAGCGCCTGGGGTCAGCATCCATCTCACTAGCACTTCACAGTCCAGTAGCCAGTTATAATTCCATGGCCCCTTGGTGCTGTAGGAAGCTTGGACAGCAACATGCAGGAAACACTGGCTGCCTTCCTCATTGGTCCACTCCAGACATAGGGAAACTGAGGTCCAGCCAGGGCACAGATCAGGGGGCTTTGGAAGGAGACGTGAACTCAGCTCAGGGCTCACCTTAAACCACGCAGGTGGTTCCTCTGGTCCTCAGAAGAAGGGCCTGGACTTCTCTCTTTCTGGAAGCTTTTGAGCATTTAACTCAGGGCAAGGCACACTGTGGTCTTTACAGAAAGTCTAAACCCCGCTGCCTTACAAAGACTTTATCCTGCCCCTCCTCATTCTTCTCCATTGTTCCCCACCTCCTCCCACTGTAATAGAAAAATTATTCATCAGACACTTGTTTAAAATGGCAAGATAGGTTTTATTTGAGACTACTGCCATAGAGGGAAGAGATCGGGCTCAACTCTGAATTCAGCAATGACAGGATGGAAAATGACCCAGAGAGACTTGAGTGGGTATCAAGGGTAGAAAATTCTTGCCAAACTGGCCCAACAGGATTCTTGCTAGAGGTGATCAGATATCAAGGAGAAGGAAAGAGGAGCTGGAGTAGATACCAAGTGTGAAAGGATGCTCAGCAAACTGGCTTAGCAGGACTCTGCTGAAATGGGGCTAAGCAGGCCAAGGCTGAGTGCAGAAGAGGCTCAGAGGAGCCAGAAAAAGTTTGATCAAGCAAAGAGTCATTGTCGACAACCACCTCTCTCACCATCTCTGTCACCCACAGGATCCAGTGACCTTGAACCAGAGCCAAGGATATTTAATTCCTTGTTTGTCAGCTCCCAGGGTGACCCAGCTCCTGCCGAGACCTCTCTGCTAAGCAGCAGAGGTAAGACCAAGTCAAAGGGAGCTGGTGGAAAGCACCTCAACGACTGAGCGGCAAGAGGAGGGGCAGGAACAGACAAGACAAACCAGCCATCAGGACAAGGGGAGGGCCGGACTTCCCTTAGTGACCTCTTTGCTGGCAGAGAGGTCTCAGCAGGAGCTGGGTCACCGTGGGAGCTGACTTAGCCCTCCCCACTCAGGCCCTGCCCCACAGTCCTGGCTCCTGTCTGCTGGCTGCCTCCCCCAGCAGATAAGAGTTGACCGTGGGCCAGGACTGGACTGACCATGGCTGGGTCTCCACGCCCAGCCCCAGCCCTGCCCCAAGTAGGCCCTGAGGGAAGCCTGCTGAATGAAAGAGCAGCTGCAATTGTGAAAATAGCTATCCTTTAGAGAACAATATGAGAACTCAATCAATCAATTAGTCATTGAGAAAGAAACATTCATGCGAATTAATTGAAAAGCATCTTTAGGGGGTGATGTCTAAGCAGTATTCTATCATCATTGGTTTTTCATGCCTCACTGAGAGGTTGGTCTGAGAGCTGGGCTAGGCCCTGGAGAGGCAGCCACAAGCCCCACAGGTTGGGGAGGCAGGGTGTCCGGGGCCCACTGATCCGACCTCCCTCCTGCTGCCTTTCTCCCCTGAGGCACTGCACATCGGTTCTGCTGGGTAGGTGTAGCATCCTCATTTCCAGATGGTGAGCAGGGGCTTTGAGCAGCAGCTGAGTATCTCAAAAAGCTCGCCCAGCTGATATTGATGGCGAATTCAACTGAACAGGCTCTCCCGGACTGTGGCACCCAACTTCACCCATGTTCATGCCTTCCTTGGAACCAGACCCCTGAGCTTGCAGTGGTGTGTCAGCGCAAAGACAAAGGTCATTCATGTCCTGACATTCTCACTCCCCAAGCCCCCAGCAGCCTCACCCCATCCTCACCTGGGATCCCATCAGGCCGAGGGCATGCAGCCTGGGCTGCGGGAGTATTTCTCTCCTCTCAACACTGCAGAACTTCATGCATTCTCCCCCATCCTCCACCATTGCCTTTCTGTTTATGCATCCATGCATGTCACAAACACGTACTTATGCCACCCACTAATGGCTTCTTTTCAAAAGAGTGGGTGCAAGTGTCAGGACAGGATGAGAGGGCATGAGGGATCACAGCACAGCTTCATTCATGTATTCATTTGCTTAGCATGCATTGCCTGAGCAGCACCTCCTACTGTGAGGTGGGCCCAGAACAGGATTGAGGACACACTGTGTGCAAAACAGGCAAGTCCCTGTGTTCACAGAGCTGACACCTAAAAGCAGGACCAAACAGAAATAAGCGCACAAATGATTAAACAGGGTCATCTCCTGGACTGCTAAGTGTGAGGAGGGAAAATAAAACAAGGTCATTCAAATGCACAAATGAAATGAATAGTACTAACAGCTAATGTTAAGTGAGGATTTATCATGATGCGTTCAGCCCTGTGGAAGGGCTTCACATGCTTAATATCCTTCTCTCCACTGTGCAGAGGAAAAACTGAGGTATGGGCTTGTTAAGGGAATTTCACAGGCTTCACAGCTAATATGAGTCAGCACAGCTGCAAACCCAGGCATTTGGCTTTAGAGCTATGCTGCCCCCCAGTACAGACATAATAAGCCACAAATGTGAGCCATGAATGCAACTTTAAATTTTATAGTAGCCATATGTTTAAAAGTATTTTAAAAAGTGAAATCAATTTTTAATTTATGTTTTTGACAATTAAAATTTATATATATTTATGGTGTGCAAGATGTTTTGATATATGTATACACTGTGGAATAAATAAATCAAGCTAATTAACTTATCTATCCCCTCGTGTGTTTATTTTTGTAGTGAGAACTTTTAAAACCTACTCTGAGAAATCTTGAAGTGTACAATATGTTATTTATTGTTAACTACAGTCACCCTGCTGTACAATAGGTCTCCAGGACTTATTCCTCCTGTTTAACTAAAACTTTGTACCCTTTGAGTGAAATTATTTTTTTAATAATATAGATCATTTAACTCAATAGATCAAAAATATTATTTCAATAACTAACCAGTAAAAACAAAATATTGAGCCATTTTACTTTCTTCTTTTCAAAATAAGTCTTTGAAATCTGGAGTGTAGTTCCCACTCACAGCTCATCTGCACGCAGACCAGCCACACTCAGTGACCTACATTAGGCAGAAGTGTTCTACCTGGCGATCTGGGTGTGGAACTGCTAAACAGCCCTCTGATTTCCTGATGAGGATTCATGAGACTCATCTGTCTTCACTGCAGAACCCTGTCTGGGCAATAATCACAAACCCCTTACAAGAAAGAGGCACAAAGACAGAGCGTGGTTTAGGAGAAGGTTACAGAACAAGGTTTCAGAAGGGGGCCTGTGGGTCAGCCACTCAGTCTACAAATCTTTGTGGAGCATCTGCTATGTGTCAATGACTGTTCTAGAACCAGGGATGCCATAATGATTAAGCCAGACCAAATCTCTGGGCCCACAGATTGAATGTTTTAGTGGGAGGTCCACCTGTCTTCTTTGCCACTTTCCATGTACCTTGAAGAAATAAAATTCCCCTAGTCCCTAGCAATCAGATTCCTCAACTGTGAAGTGGAAGCAATGATAACACAGATGGCTCTTCCTGAAACTCAGTGGTGTGTCAACACAGTAAAGAACTGGGCAACTTACAGTTGTCAAGAGGTGGAAGCAACCCACATGCCTATCAACAGACAAATGGATAAACAAAATGTAGTATACACATGCACTGAAATATTATTTGGCCACAAAAAGGAATAAAATTCTGACACATGCCACAGCATGGACAAACCACTTATGCTTCTCTAACCCTCCCTTGCCCCAAATCACTCACCAATGTTGTCAAGATTCTACCAAGACCCAGGATGCCTGCTGAGTGCTAAGGATGCAGGAGAGAGCAAGACAGCCAAGGCCTCTGGCCTCTCTGAGCTTCACCTGGAAGAGGGTCATGCTGCCAGCAGACACCCACATAGATGTGAGGTTTTGCAAAGGGTCGAGAAGGAAATGTGAAAAAGCGGTGAGATAATCCCTAAACAGCAGGGGCCCCTAGGCTTGGAGGACAGAAAGGGTGGGATGGGGGGACAGCTGACAAAAGTAAACCTGTTGAAAGTGAAAACAGATATGAGGCCTGGAATGATGAGCACAGAAAGATGCATCCCCTTGAAGACAGTGTATATTAGTCTGTTCTCACACTGCTAATAATGACATATCCGAGACTGGGTAATTTATAAAGGAAAGAGGTTTCATGGACTCACAGTTTCACATGGCTGGAGAGGCCTCACAATCATGGCAGAAGGCTAAGGAGGAGCAAAGGCACGTCTTACATGGCGGCAGGCAAGAGAGCGTGTGCAGGGGAACTGCCCTTTATAAAACCATCAGATCTCATGAGACTTACTCACTCTCATGAGAACACCACAGGAAAACCCGCCCCCATGATTCAATTACCTCCCACCAGTTCCTTTCCATGACATGTGGGGATTATGGGAGCTACAACTCAAGATGAGATTTGGGTGGGAACACAGCCAAACCATATCACTGTGACAAATAAGAAAGACTACACATCAATGAGTGCTCCACTTCAGAGGCTGAGAAGTAAAAGAGTAAGCACAAGAAGGAAAGAAGAAAAATAATAAAGCAGGAAGGAAATTGTAAAGATAGCAAGCTCAAATCAATAAATGGGAAACAAAATTAATGAACTAGGAAAGATCATTACCCCAATTTTACAATGAGAAAAACAAGATGGGGAATGATTAGAGGAAAATATATAGCCTCAAATGCTGAAGAAAAAAAGAAAGATGGAAAATAAATGAACTAAATATTCTACTTTAGATAGTGAAAAAAGAACAGAATGGACACAAGAGGGTAGAAGAAAGGAAATAAATAAGATAACGAGCTCACATTGATAAACAGAAAGCAAGTTCAAAATGAAAAGGGTCAACAAAGGCTGGGTGCAGGGGCTCACGCCTATAATCCCAGCACTTTGGGAGGCCGAGACAGGCAGAATACAAAATTCAGCCGAGTGTGGTGGTGGTTGCCTGTAATCCCAGGTACACAGGAGGCTGAGGCAGGAGAATCACTTGAACCCAGGAAGTGGAGGTTGCAGTGAGCCGAGACTGCACCATTGTACTCCAGCCTGGGTGACAGAGTGAAACTCCATCTCAAAAAAATAAAATAAGAAAACGGTCAACGAAACTAAAGCTGGTTCTTTAGAAAGCCTAATCATATAGGCAAACCTCCTAGAAGTCGTCTCAGAGACAGAGAGAGAAAAGATGGGGAGGGAGAGAAAGGTACCCATAAGGATGTGTGTCTCATGATATTTGGGCACATCAGCTGGAACAACGACTTTCAGATGAGGTCATTAATAGCAAAAGTGAAGATATAGTAGTTCCCCCTTAGCCACAGTCAGACTTCCCACAGTTTCAGTTATCCTCATTCAACCATGGTCCAAAAATAATAAACGGAAACTTCCAGAAATAAATAATTTGTAAGTTTTTGATTGCATGCTGTTCGGAGCAGCATGATGAAATCTCAAGCTATGGCATTCCATCCTGTCCAGTTCTGCCTGGAATCATCCCTTTGTCCAGCTATCCACACTGTCTACACTCTTCACCGATTTGGCCACTTAGGAGCTGCCTTGGTTATTAGATGGAAAAAAAACATGGTGTCTATAGAGTTTGGCACTATCTGTGACTTCATACATCCCCTAGGGGTCTTGGTACGTGCTCCCCATGGATAAAGAAGGCCTATTGAATCTGTTTTTTATAACCTAGAAGTCACTCCTTTAGATGCAGATACAAAAAGATACTCTACATACACTCCAGGACAATGATTGATTATTATAGAAAAAAGCAGATCAAATTAAAAGTTCACCAAAAGAGAATGAATGAAAAAAGTGTGGCCTATGCACACAATGGAATTCTCTACAGCAGTTAAAATGAACTATAAAAGCATGTATCTAGCTCAGGATCAATTCAAAATAAACCTCTGAAACCTGCAGAAAATACGATCAGTTGTTTATGAATATGACATGTGCAGCAAAAATATAAAATGATACAAGTTCAGAATTAGATGACCTTAAAGAAAAAGAAAAATGGGAGTTGGGAGAACAAAATGGGTGTCACTCTGTTCATAATGATCTTTTTCACTTAAAAACAGCAACAAACCTTCTTTACAGAAAAGATCTGAAGCAAAAATCTGTTAGACTAACAAAGCAAGGGGGGAAGGTACCTGAGAGGGCACTGTATTACCCTCCATGCTTTTCTCTACGTTTAGAATATTTATATTAAAAAATTGAAAGCATTCTATAAAAAGCAAATGTATAAAAAGATAATTCTGTAAAAAAAAGAACATATATAAAATCTCTTTAGATGTATGCAATATATATGGGTTATCAATATAACATTTCAGTAATTGAAATAAGATGATACTGGCTCACAGATGTGTAATAGATAATTCACCAGAGGTAGGTCAAGAGTTCCAAAGCACGGCCACGCGTGTGAGGAAAGTTGATCTGTGGTCAGAGTGTCAGTCAGGGGAAAACTGGCTATCAAAAAATCATGGTGAAAACAAATAAGCGAAGTGAATTGCTATCCTTATATCATACCATATGCAAATATGAATTCCAGATGATTAACGTCAGACAGGGAACAAAACTTTAGAAGAAAATAGAGGAAACCATCTCTGTATTCTCATGGTGAGAACATGTCCATTAGACAACACACAATCAGCACAACACCTGGGGGAAAGTACTGATCACACAAAGAGATTATACTTTACAATTCTGACAAGAAAAAGGCACCAGAAATCAACTCAAAATGAGCCACAGACTAGCAAAAGGTGTTTTCATTGAAACCACCATATGACTAGTATCCAGAATATGTAAAGATCTCCTATAATTCAACAAGAAAGGGCAAAGTGCCCAATAGCAAGAAGACAGAGATGCTTTATGGAAGATGAAAGTTCAGTGGTCAATGAAATTACAAATGGAGTTCCACTTTTTTCTGGGGGGCGGGGGTGGATGGAGTCTTGCTTTGTCACCCAGGCTGGAGTGCAGTGGTGCAATCTCAGCTCACTGCAACCTCCACCTCTCAGGCTCAAGCAATTCTCCAGCCTCAGCCTCCTGAGTAGCTGGGATTATAGGCACCTGCCACCAGGGCTGGCTAATTTTTTTTTTTCCAGTAGAGACGGTGTTTCATCATACTGGTCAGGCTGGTCTCGAACTCCTGATCTTAGGTGATCCTCCAGCCTCAGCCTCCCAAAGTGCTGGGAATACAGGCGTGAGCCACCATGCCCAGCCGGAGTCCCGCTTTTCTAAGTGACCAAGGAAATGGAAATTAAACCACAGTGAACAGCATTGTAAACATCCCCAGTTCCAGCCACACCAAGGACTGGTAAGGATGTGCAAATCAATAGAACACGCATGCAGCCAGCGGGGGATAAACTGCCACAACATCTCTGCTAAAAACCTTGCTGATATCCTCAGAGGATGCTCTGCAGGTGAGATGCCCCATTCCCAGGCAGGCATCCTAAAGGAACATGCCATCTGCCCCAATGACATCACACAAACGTCCACCACAGCACTGCAAGTGTCAATCCACAAAGAAATGGGTAGATAACATTCTATGGAGTGATACGAAAAAATACAACGAAGCAGTAACAATGAATTTTAGGTCTCAAAAATAGTAGTAAAAAAAATGTAAAAACCAATAAGAATGCTATACCCGTACATTTTAAAAACTTAGAACAGCATTATGATTGCTAGACATATATATGTGTGTGTGTGTGTGTGTGGTGTGCGTGCGTGTGTACCTATATATCTAGGTAATAATACATGATGTTGCTTGCAAAAAAAAGTCACACAAACTTCATGACAGTGACAGATTCTGGGGAGAGACAGGGAGGGTCAGCCACAGGGGAAGTAACCCTGGAGAGGTCTTCAATTGTATCTGAAGCCCTGGATTTGTTTTATAAAAGAGAGACCACTGAAGGAAACTTCCAGAATGTTAATAGTTGCTCATGCTAGTTGGTAGGTGCAAGGACCTCAGTCATGCTATTTATTCTCTGTTCCTTCTGTATTTTGAAAAGAGAGAGAGGAAAGGACAATAAGGCAATACGAACTAAAACAGTTCGATGCTAAGGCAAGAGTATAATAAATAAGAAAGGCCACAGGCAGACACTTCCACACATTAGGATTCAGGAGCTGACACAGGGGCATTTCCATTTAGAGAGGGCCGTAAAGGGCTGCAGAATCGTCGACCTCTGGGGCAGATCTCCAGCTTGACTCCTACCTCACCTCATTTGCCAATTAAGGAGGTACGTGCTGTGTGGGGTGAAGACAGAAACCATGGCAGGACTGGGGGAAAATGGAAATCGATGTTTTTCTGACCTCGGGACAGGAGGCCGTTCCCACGCATAACATCCAAGGAAAGCACCATAAAGGGGGCGATTGATGGACTTTACTATTTACCACATAAAAATAAACATGTTATTCTTGCAAAAACACTAGAAACAACATGTAAATGCAAATGATGAATTTTACAAGAGGGAAAGAAAGAGCTGACCTGAACCCAGGTGGTTATGAGAGGTGACAGCATGCTGGCAGTCCTCACAGCTCTCCGCTTGCTCTCGGCGCCTCCTCTGCCCGGGCTCCCACTTTGGCGGCACTTGAGGAGCCCTTCAGCCCACCGCTGCACTGGGGGAGCGCCTTTCCGGGCTGGCCAAGGCCGGAGCCGGCTCCCTCAGCTTGCAGGGAGGTGTGGAGGGAGAGGCGGGAACCGGGGCTGCGCACAGCGCCTGCGGGCCAGCTGGAGTTCCGGGTGGGCGTGGGCTCGGCGGGCCCTGCACTCGGAGCAGCCGGCCGGCCCTGCCGCCCCAGGCAATGAGGGGCTTAGTGCCTAGGCCAGCGGCTGCGGAGGGTGTACGGGGTCCCCCAGCAGTGCCAGCCAGCCCACCGGCGCTGTGCTTGATTTCTCGCCGGGCCTCAGCTGCCTTCCCGCGGGGCAGGGCTCGGGACCTGCAGCCGGCCATGCCTGAGCCTCTCACCCCCTCCATGGGCTCCTGTGCGGCCCGAGCCTCCCCGAGGAGCACCGCCCCCTGCTCCACAGCGTCCAGTCCCATCGACCACCCAAGGGCTGGGGAGTGCGGGCACACTGTGCGGGACTGGCAGGCAGCTCCATCTGCAGCCCCAGTGCGGGATCCACTGGGTGAAGCCAGCTGGGCTCCTGAGTCTGGTGGGGACGTGCAGAACCTTTATGTCTAGCTAAGGGATTGTCAATGCACCAATCAGCACCCTGTGTCTAGCTCGAGGTTTGTGGATGCACCAATCCACACTCTGTGTCTAGCTACTCTGGTGGGGCCTTGGAGAAGCTTTGTGTCCACTCTGTATCTAACTGATCTGATGGGGACGTGGAGAACCTTTGTGTCTAGCTCAGGGATTGTAAACGCACCAATCAGCGCCCTGTCAAAATAGACCACTGGGCTTTATCAATCAGCAGGACGTGGGTGGGGCCAGATAAGAGAATAAAAGCAGGCTGCCCGAGCCAGCAGTGGTAACCCGCTCGAGTCCCCTTCCACATTGTGGAGGCTTTGTTCTTTCGCTCTTTGCAATAAATCTTGCTACTGCTCACTCTTTGGGTCCACACTGCTTTTATGAGCTGTAACACTCACCGCGAAGGTCTGCAGCTTCACTCCTGAAGCCAGCCAGACCACGAGCGCACCGGGAGGAACAAACAACTCCAGACGCGCTGCCTTAAGAGCTGTAACACTCATCGCAAAGGTCTGCAGCTTCACTCCTGAGCCAGCGAGACCACGAGCCCACCAGAAGGAAGAAACTCTGAACACATCCGAACATCAGAAGGAACAAACTCCAGACGTGCCACCTTAAGAGCTGTAACACTCACCTCGAGTGTCCGCGGCTTCATTCTTGAAGTCAGTGAGACCAAGAACCCACCAATTCCGGACACAGGTAGAGGGGCCTCTGGACACAAAGGTGGGGCCCCTGGGGTGGAAGAGGGGAGTTCCTGGGGTCACATATAGTCAGCCCTTGCCCGGGCTCAAGGCAGTGCCGTCCTCCTCCCGTCCTGCCCCAGTGCCCTGCTGCAGACCAGTAACTGCCCTTCTTCCAAACATTGGCTGATCAGAAACATCTGGTAGATTAACGAAATGACGCAGGAATGGTGAAATCTCAGAGCAAGTTCCTAGGTGTCAGAGTTCCTAAGCTTTCTCTCCTTAAATGCCCTTTCTGCTGTGTTATGGGCCTTTACACTCAGAAGTAAGTCTAAACACTAAGATGTGTTTGTGAAAACTGTAAACTTCCCCTCCCTGGAACATGTAGGTGTGCATTACAACTTCACTCCAGCAGCCACGCCTTCCTTCGGTTATTCATGCAGCCACCTGGTCCTGCACGGGTCTGTGGCAGGCTGTGAGACGGTGACCAGAGAAGCAGTCAGCAGTCACAGCCCCTGCCCTTTCAGAGTTTACGCTTGCTTGGAAGGCTCCAGAATGGGGATGAGCACAAGACATTTATGCTGGGCTTCGTCCAGGAAGCACTGATAGAAGGAAGAGAAAGCAGCCCACACAGCAAGGTTCAGGAGAAGATTCCCATGAAGGACAACCGGGGTTCAACCCCATCCAGCAGATGACACGGAGCCAGCCTCGGAGGTGACCTCGCCGTGGGACACTGGGATCTGAGCTACCTCAGGGCGTAGCCGGCCAATGCTCCCAGCCTCCCCCTGGGCACAGCCAGCCCAGGCCAAGTGTCTAGGTAGGCAGCCCAGAAAGGGGACACAGGTGAGGTTGGGACAGCACCTTCCAGGGGGTTAGGTGGACAGCAGGATCAAGAAAACACACAGCAAGCACCATGGTGGGGTGGGGACCGAGGGGTGACAAGGCCGAGGATGGAATCTCAGATGAGCCTTGAGGCATTTGATATCTAGCAATTCCTCTGGATTCTTTTAAAGTTTTCATCTCTCTGCTTACATTTACATGTCATTTACTTTTTTCATTAGAACCCGTAACACATGACTCATAGATATGTTAAGTTCCTTTTTTGATAATTTTCAAATCTTTGTTATATCTGAGCCTTGTTCTGTGTTTTTCTCTTGCCTTTTAATTTTTTGTTAGAAGCCAGACACGATGCATTAGGCTTTTGTTGTGAGGTTTTATGTTAATCTGGCCAGGAGTTAGACTGCGTTTAACGATTGCTGTTGTTGTATATCCCAGGGGCTTTAGTTTTCTTGTGTTTTTCCCCCGTTTTCTTCGGGTTTTCCTATGAACTTCTTATATAAGAACCTGTGTCTTACAGCTCTCTGGGTTGTAATCCACTGTTACTATCCTGGAACCCTATTGACGTGGTGATAAGGGGAAGATTCTGTAATTTTTTTTTTTTTTTTTTTTTTTTTTTGAGATGGAGTCTCACTCTGTCACCAGGCTGGAGTGCAGTGGTGCGATCTTGGCTCAATGCAATCTCCGACTCCCTGGTTCAAGCGATTCTCCTGCCTCAGCCTCCTGAGTAGCTGGGACTACAGGCTCATGCCACCATGCCCAGCTAAGTTTTGTATTTTTAGTAGAGACAGGGTTTCACTGTCTTGGCCAGGATGGTCTCTATCTCTTGACCTTGTGATCTGCCCACCTCAGCCTCCTGAAGTCCTGGGATTACAGGCATGAGCCACCACGCCCGCCGAAAGGTGAAGACAGAGAATCATGACCAAGATTAGTTTACCTGAGACTAAAACCGCTGGCGCCCGTAAACAGCAGGGCCACTTTAATGTTTTCCCCTTTCTAAAACATTTTTCTCTGATCTTTATGGCAAAGGAAATTTTGGCTTCTTTTTGTCTCTCCTTACATGAGACATGAAAGCTACAGGGGGCTTGAGCGGGCCAGTCGCTCTTCCTCCAGGTCAGACAAGGGGAAACTGTTGGAAGTCAATGCTTTGTTAAGGAGAATTTTCTGGTCATATTTCAAAATGGTTCTTTTCCCCTCCCCTTTCTAAAACACTCTTCTCTGATCTTTATGGCAAGAACCTGGTGGGGTTTCTGCAGGTGAAATACATGAGCCTGTTGCAGTCTCCCTAAGACTGGGCCCCAAGAGTTTTTAACTCTCAGGCTAGTCCGCACTCAGCCTCTGGTAATTTGTCAAAATTAGCGTTAAGGTGGCTCTACCAGTTACAGGCTCCAGTGGTTTTAGTCTCAGGTAAACTCATCTTGGCTGTGATTCTCTGTCTTCACGTTTCTCTACAAACTTCAGAGAGGCTGGTTTGCTCTGTGATCTCGATTCTCTGATGGATCTAGGTAAAGTCATTGACATTCAGTCTGTTCAGTGTTTTTCCTGATGTGAGGATGAAAGGGGGTGACTTCTGTGCTGTTTCCATATTGGGGCTGAAACAGGAAGTCCCATATATGCCGTCCATATGCGTTGTGCACGTATGCTGTTAGATGCATTCCTAGGTAGCTTAGAGTTTTTTGCTATTATCTTAAGTGTATTCATCATCTCTTATTCCTTCCATTATAGTTTCTCAGTTGTTGTTACTAGAATACAGGAGTGGACTTGAATTTTAGATGTTAATGGCATAGGCTCTGAAGCCAGGCAGTCTGGATTTATACCCCAGCTCCTCCACCTATTAGCTGTAACACTTCAAGCAACTTAAGTTCTACACTTAGATTCAGTGTTCTTCTGTATAAAACAGAAATAATAGTAGCTACTTCATAAGGTTGTTATGAAAGGAGAACAAAACAGAATGTTTAGAGCTCATAGAGCAATGCCTCTGTCCTATTGCACAGAGTAGCCTTGACATAACTAACTCCATTTTAGAAAAGGACTCTATTTTATATTTCATAGGACACTTTGCCAGCAAGGACAAGATGATTTGCTTAATAAAAAAAAAATAATAAAGACTGCATCCAGCCAGATAAGGACATAAACAAGCACGCTCCTCCACTATCAGTCCTCACCAGAGGACTCTGTGGTCATAAACAGCTCAAAACTGCCGTCTTAACAGACTCAGTCTTGCTGTCACTCATGATAGAACCCAACATTGGCTACCAAAGACTCTGCCATATCAAAGACTCTTCCTTGCAGGACCAAAGGACTGCCTGGCCCAGACCAGGAGATTCTTTTTGGCTTCATTGCTCTCCCTGGACTGGTTTGTTAAACCTTTCTCCTATCTCTGTTCTCTTGATGTTAAATGTTACTTTTTGTCTGTTTGTTTGTGGAATGTTTAATCTATAACATTTATGTATTGATTAAGTATACTATTATGTATGCCTTGCAATATTGACTGACATTGTGGAAGGACACACATGTGCGTAGACCTGGTTATCACTAACCTTGCACTGCTCATGAGACTTAGCAACCCTTTGATGAATATTATCTACTATTAGAGACAGGAGGTAGCCAAGGGTCCCCTGCGAAACCCTGCCTTCAAACCTAAAATAGCCTGAAGTTTAAAAAACCAGACAGCCAGTCCTGGATGAAGCCCACCCTTTCTTGACTGATACCTTTTTTTTTTTTTTTTTTTTTTTCCTGTCTTGCCCAGGCTGGAGTGCAGTAGTGCAATCTTGGCTTACTGCAACCTCCACCTCCTGGTTCAAGCAATTCTCCTGCCTCACCCTCCTGAGTAGCTAGGATTACAGGTGTATGCCATAATGCCTGGCTAATTTTTGTATTTTTAGTAGGGACAGCGTTTCACTGTGTTGGCCAGGCTGGTCTTGAACTCCTGACCTCAAGTGATTCGCCCACCTCAGCCTCCAAAAGTGCTGGGATTACAGGCGTGAGCCACCGTGCCCGGCCCTGACTGATTCTGTCAGAATAATGCTTACCTGCACACTGGGAGGACGGGATGGGACCTCAGGAAGTTGGTGCCATTTGCACTGGGCAGGAGCCTGGCCTTTTGTGTTCCTGTGTGGTAACCTGGGATTCAGTCTGTGAAATGGGGGCCTGTTAACAGAAACTCCTCTCGTTTGGCTGAGAATTTTTTCCTTTTTGCCCAATAAATCCTACTCCTTACCCTTCCATGTGTCCGTGAACCTACTCTTTCCTGGTTGTGTGACAAGAACCCATTTTTTTTTTCTACAGCAATAGTATTATGTTATTTTACTATAATTATCCCAAATCTTGCTAATCTCTCTTTTTTGAAACATGTTCATGAAAGATATTGTCTTAGTTTTTGGCTGCTCTAACAAAATGCCATCGACTGAGTGGCTTAATAACAAACATTGACTGCTCAAAGGTTCTGGAGGCCTGGAGGCCAAGGTCAAGGTGCTGGCAGATTCAGTGTATGGTGACAGCCCCTTTCCTGGTTTGCAGACAGCTGTCTTCTTGTATCTTCATATGATGAAGAGAGGGAACTTGTGTTTCTTTGTCTCCTTGTAAGGGCACCAATCCCATTCATGAAGCTTCTACACCTATGACCTAATTACCTCCCAAAGGTCCCATTTCCAAGTATCATCACATTGGGGATTTAGGCTTCTATATATGGATTTTAGGGAAACATAAATACCCCGTTCATAGCCGATATCATTCACACATCATAGAATTTACTCATTTAATGTGTAAAATTCAATACTTTTTAGTCTGTTTAGCTTTGTACAATCATACAATAATCTGTGCTTTTTTTTTTTTTTTAACATTTTAGTCCCTACTGAAAGGAATTCGTATCCATTTGTAGTCAATTCCCATTCTTCCTAACTTCCCCTCATCCCCAGCAATCACTAATGTACTCTCTGTGTCTGTAGATTTACCTATTCTGGCAATTTCATGTAAACGGACTCATATAGTATATGGTCTCGTGTGACTTGCCTCTTGCATTTAGCATAATGTTTTCAAGGTTCATCAACATTGTAGCATGCATCAGTACATCCTTCCTTTTTATTGCCAAGTAGTATTTCATTGTATGCCAAAATTTATCCCCATTTGGACATTTCAATTGCTTCCAATTTTTTTTTTTTTTTTTTTTTTGAGACAGAGTCTCGCTCTGTTGCCCAGGCTGGAGTGCAGTGGCGCAATCTCGGCTCACTGCAAGCTCTGCCTCCCAGGTTCACGCCATTCTCCTGCCTCAGCCTCCCGAGTAGCTGGGACTACAGGTGCCCACCACCACTCCTGGCTAATTTTTTGTATTTTTAGTAGAGACGGGTTTCGCCATGTTAGCCAGGATGGTCTCTATCTCCTGACTTCTTGATCCACCCGCCTCAGCCTCCCAAAGTGTTGGGATTACAGGTGTGAGCCACTGCACCTGGCCATGCTGGGCTATTTTTTTTTTTTTTTAATTTTTAGTAGAGACGGGGTTTCACCATATTAGCCAGGATGGTCTCGATCTTCTGACCTTGTGATCCACCTGCCTCAGCCTTCCAAAGTGCTGGGATTACAGGCATGAGCCACTGCGCCCGGCCTCCAATTTTTTTTTGACTATTGTAAATAATGCTGTTAAAAATTTTGTACAAGTTTTTGTGGGAACATATGTTTTCATTTCTCTCATGTATATACCTAGATGTGATATTGCTGGGCCATATGTACAAGTTTTTGTGCAAGTTTTGTGGGAAGATATGTTTTCATTTTTCTTGTGTGTGTACCTAGATGTAATATTGCTGGGTTGTATGTTTAACCATTTGAAGAACTACCAGACTGTTTTCTCAATATAGTAATGTTGAGCATCTGTTATTGTGCTAATGGGCCATTTCTATGTATTCTTGGGAGAACTGTTTATTGAAATCCCTTTCTCATTTTAAAAATTGAGTTATGTTTTTATTATTAAGTTCTAAGTGTTTCCTATATATTTTACAACAAGTCCCTTATTAGATACATGGTTAGCAAATATCTGATAGGTTGTCTTTTCACTTTCTTAATGGTATTGTTTGAAGTAAAAAGTTTTAAAATTTGATATAGTTTAATTTATCCAACTTTTCCTTTTGTTACTTGTGATCTTGATGTAATATTTAAAAAACTATTAGGTAACCAAGATCACAAAGATTTAATTCTATGCTTTCCTCTAAGAGTTTTATGGTTTTAGCTTTTACACCTACATCTTTGATACATTTTGAGTTGATTTTGGTGTGCAGTAGGAGTCTAACATTCTTTTGCATGTAGATGTCAAGTCTCTCAGTACCATTTGTTGAAAATCTTATTTTCCCCATTGATTTTTCTTGGGATTGTTTTCAGTAATCAATTGACCACAAATCTGAGTGCTTCTGTCTGGACTTTGAATTCTATTCCTTTGACCTACACATTCATGCTTATGTCAGTATCACACTGTCTTGATTACTGTACTTTCCAGTTAATTTTTAAAATTAGAAAGTGTGAGACCTCCAACTCTGTTGCTTTTTTAAGATTATTTTGGCTATTATGGGTTCCTTGAATTTACATATGAATTTTAAGTTCAACTTTTAAATTTCTGCAAAAATGCTAGCTGGCATTTTTATGGGGATTGTGTTGAACCATTAGATCAATTTGAAGAGTATGACTATTTTAACAATATTGTCTCTCAATCACGATGTCTTTCTAGTTATTTAGGTTTGCTTTAATTTATGTCCTTGATGTTTTATAGTTTTCAGTGTGGAAGTCTTACACTTTGGTTAAATTTGTTCCTAAGTATTTTATTCTTTTGCCACTATTGAAAATAGATTGCTTTCTTAATTTTATTTTTGGATTATTCATTACAAATGTATAGAAATGCACTTCATTTTGTGTATTGATCTTGCATCCTGCAATCTTGCTGAGCTGGTTTATTAGTTTTAATAGTTTATGGTGGATTCCTTAGGGTTTTCTATATTCAAATTGTGTCATCTGTTCATATATATATAGTTTTACTCTTTCTTTTCCAATTTGGATGACTTTTCTTTCTTTTTCTGGCCTAATTAGGTATGTAGTATCTCTTCTACCATGTGAAATAGAATTGATGAGAGCAAATGCTTTTTGTGTGTGTGTATCTATTGAGATAATATTGTGACTTTGTTTCTCTCTTTTTAATATGGTGTGTTACAGTGATTGATTTTCAGATATTAAATCAATCTTGCATTCCTGGGATAATCTTACTTGATCTTGTTGTTCGCATATATGTTTTTTTTTCTCATGGTGCTGGATTAATTTGCTAGCATTGTGTTGAGAATTTCTGCATTTATAGTCATAATGCTAACTGGTTTTTTAGTTTTCTTTTCTTGTAATGTATGGTTTTGGTATTAGGATAGCACTAGCCACCTAGGGTAAGTTGAGATGTAGTCCCTGTTCTTCCATATTTTGAAAGAGTTTGTGAAGGATTGGCATTAATTCTTCTTAGAATGTTTGGTAGAATTCACCAGTGAAGCCATATGAGCCTGGAATATTTGTTGTGGGGAGGTTTTAATTATGAACCAATGATATCTAAGAGACATGTACAAACCACTCCACCCAACAGCAGTGAAATACACATTCTTTTCAACAGCATCTGGAAAATTCTCTGATCATATGCTGGGCCATAAAACAAGCTTCCATAAACTTCCATAACTGAAATTATACAAAGTATATTCTCCAATTGTAATAGAATGGAATTAGAAATCAGTAACAGCAAGAAATTTTGAAAATTTACAAATATGTAGATGTTAAATAACACACTTCTGAGTAACTGATGTGTCAAGAAGAAATTACAGTTAAATTTGAAAAGCTCTGTGGTAAATACAAATAAAGATACAAACATACCAAAACTTCTGTGATGCAGATAATGCAGTGCTCAGAGGGAACTTTATAGCTGTATACTCATATATTTAAAAAGAAGACACATTTCAAACGGAGGACTTAAAATGAAAATTCAATTAAATGGATTCTTTTAAGAAGATTAACAAAATCAACAAAAATTATGTAAGCAAGAAAGTATAGAGAAGGCTCAAGTTACTGAAATCAGGAATAAACGAACATTGCTGTTGACCTCATGGGAAAAAGGGGGATTATTGGGGAATACCATGAACAAGTGTGTGCTAACAAATTTGATGACTTAGATGAAATGGATGAATGTCTAAAAAAACATAAACTGTTGAAACTGACTCAAAAGAAATAGAAAATATGAATATACTTGTAGAAAGTAAAATAATAGAATTAGCATTAAAAAATACATACAAAGAAAAGTGTAGGCACAGATGACTTCTCTGTGAATTCTACCAAAAAATTTAAAGAAGTAATACCAATGCATCACAAACTCTTTCAGAAAATGCAAGAGGAAGGAATATAGTCTAATGCACTCTATTAGGCCAGTATTACCCTGACTTCAAAACCAGAGAAAGACATAAAAAAGAAAAAAGACTAATGTAGCTTGTAAATACAGACACAGAAATCTTAACAAAATATCAGGAAACCAAACTCAGCAATAGATAAAGAGAAATAGAGATCATGACCAAGTGGGATTTTTTTTTCCCAGGAATTTCAGAAAATTAATGTAACACAAGATGTCAACAGAATAAAAGATAGCAAGCAAAACCCATATGATCATCTTGACACATAAAAAGCATTTGACAAAAATTCAACACCTTTGCATTAAAAAATCCCTTAACAAAGTAGGATTAGAAGGTCAATTCTTCAACCTGTTAAAAAGCATCTGTGAAAAAATCCATTGCTAACACCATAATGGTGAAAGATAAAATGCTTTTCTCCTCAGTTCAGAAACAAGACAAGGATGTCTGCTTTCACTGCCTCTATTCAACATTGTACTGGAAGTTCTTTCCAGGGCAGTTAGTAAATAAATAAATGGCATCTAGATTGTAAGTAAAGAATTAAAACTATCTAATTTGCAGATATCTTGACCTTGTACACAGAAAACTTTAAGGTTTAACCAAAACACTGTTAACCTAATAAGTGTGTTCACCAAGGTTATAAGAGGCAAAATCAATAACATTCCAAAAAGGAAACTGAAAAATAATTCCATTAAAAATACCATGAAAAAAACAAAATACTCAGAAATAATTTTAATAAAATAAGCACAAAGCATACTATGAAAATTACAAAACATTTTGAATAATTAAAGATCTAAATAACTGGAAAACTTCCATGTTCATGGGTAGAAAGCATTAATATTGTTAAGATGGCTACACTCCCCAAATTGTTCTGCATTTTCAACACAATCTCCATAATAATCCCAGCAGGCTTTCTTACAGCTATAGACAAGCTGATTCAGAAATCTGTATGTAAAATCAAGGGACTTGGGGTGGCCAAAACAGTCTTGATAAAAGAACAACTCCAGCCTCAGCAACATAGGAAGACCCTGTCTCTTAAAAAAAAAAAAAAATGCCAGGCATGGTGGCACATACCTGTGGTCCCAACTACCCATGAGGCTGAGGTGGGAGGATTACTTGAGCTTGGGAGATTGAGCCTGTAGTGAGCTGTGAACACACCACTGGACTCCAGCCTGGACAACAGAGTGAGATCCTATCTCAAAAAAAGCAAAGAGGATGACAAAGTTGAATAACTCACACCTTGCAATTTCAAAACTTACTACAGTTACTATAATTCAGACAGGGTGGTACTGGCATAAGGATAGATAGACATCAGTAGACTAGAATTGAGAGTCCAGAAATAACCCCATATATCTATGGTTAATTGATTTCTGAAGAGGGTGCCAAGACAATTCATTGGGAGAAAGAATAGCCTTTTTCAACAAATGGTGCTGAGACAATTGTGTATCCACATGCGAAAGAATGAAGTTAGACCCCTACCTCACAACATATACAAAAATTAACTCAAAATGTAGCACATACAAAAATTAGCTCTTAAACATAAGAGCTAAAACTATAACACTCTTAGTGAAAAATAGGCATACATCTTCCTGATATTCGATTAGGCAATTATTTCTTAGATATATCAAAAACATAAGCAACAAAATAAAAATAGGTTAATTGGCCATCATGAAAATTACAAACTTGTGTGCTCCAAAGGACACCATCAAAAAAATTGAGGCTGGGTGTGATGGCTCACTCCCAGCACTTTGGGAGGCTGAGGTAGGAGCATCACTTGAGGCCAGGAGTTTGAGACCAGCCTGGACAACATAGTGAGATCCTGTTTCTACAAAAAATTTGAAAATCAGCCAGGCATGGTAGTGCACAACTGTATTCCTAGCTACTCAGGAGACTGAGGTGGGAGGGTGGGAGGCCTTTTGAGTCCAAGAGTTCAAGGCTGCAGTGAGCAATGATTGCACCACTGCACTCCAGCCTGGGCAACAGAGTGAGACCCTGTCCCAAAAAGAAAAGAAAAAGGAAAATTAAAAGAAAAACCGGCTCATGCCTGTAATCCCAGCACTTTGGGAGGTTGAGGCTGGTGGATTGCCTGAGCTCAGGAGTTCGAGACCAGCCTGGGCAACACGGTGAAACCCCATCTCTACTAAAATACAAAAAATTGGTCGGGCATAGGAGCGTGTGCCTGTAGTCCCGGCTACTTGGGGCTGAGGCAGGAGAATTGCTCGAACCCAGGAGGCGGAGGTTGCAGTGAGCCAAGATCATGCCACTGCACTCCAGCCTGGGCGACAGAGCAAGACTGTCTCCAAAAAAAAAAAAAAAAAAAAAAAGAAAATTAACTAAAAGACAACCTATAGAATGAAAGACAATGTTTGTAAATCGTATATCAAATAAGGGACTTATATTCAGGATATATAAAGAACTCTTGCAACTCAGTAATAAACAGACAATGTCCCAATTAAAAATAGACGAGGATTCTGTAATAATAGACATTGTTCCCCAAGAGGATAAACAAATGGTCATTCAGTGCACAGAAAGCTGCCCAGCATCTGCAGCCATCAGATAAATGCAAATCAAAATCACAATGAGTTACCTCTTCAAACCCACTAGGATGGCTATAGTAGAAAAAATAATTACAAGTGTCGAAGGCAATGTGGAAGGATTAGAACCTGTCTACACTGCTGGAAGGATTATAAAATGGAGCAGGAGGCAATGTAGAAGGATTCTAACCCTTGCACATGGCTGGTAGGACTATAAAATGGAGCAGCTTCTTTGGAAAACAATCATGCATTTTCTCAGAGCATAAACATACAGTTGTTCCATGACCCAGAAATGCACTCCCAAGTATATTCCCAGGAGCCACAAAAATGCATGTTCACAAAACAACTTGTACACAAATGTTCATAACATCATTACTCATAGCCACAAAAGGAGAAACAACTCACATGTAAAAATAATGTGTTATATTCCCACAATGGGATTTTATTTGTTAATACAAAGGGATGAAGTATTGCTATATGCTGCAGGTGGATAAATCTTATAAACATTATGCTAAGCGGAAGAAGTAAGACACAAAAGGCCAAGAGTTCTATGATTTCATTTAAATAAAATGTCCAGAATAGGCAAATCCATAGAGACAGAAAGCAGATGAGTTGCTGCTGGTGGCAGGTGGAAGGGAGGAATGCAGAGAGGCGGCACATGGGAGCTGGCTTCCTTCTCGCCATGATGAAAATGTTCTCAAATTGATTGTGGCGATGGCTTCACAACTCTGTGAATATGCTAAAACCACTGAATTGTTCACTTTACCGAAGGGAATTGTGTATACTACGTAAATTATTTCTCCAGGAAGTCTCCATTAAAGCTGTTATGTATTTTTAAAAAAGAAAATTATATGGTTCCCAAGTTATGAAGACTTGGCCCTTCCTTCCCCACATTTGTATTTCATTAATTTTTCTTTCTTCCTTTTCTGCTTGTCAAAGACCCAATACAGATAGAATAGAAGCAGTGAACAGCAGCTTCCTCGCCTGGTTGCCAACGTTAATGAAATGGCTTCTGGAGTTTGCTGAAGGGTTCTGAAAGTCTTGAACACATCAAAAAAGTTACTTTCTATTCTTTCCTAAGCATTTTTATCCTGAAGGGGTATTGCGTTTTATCGAATGCCATTTCGTATCTATTTAGGAGATACGTGTTCTTTTATATTCTGTTACTTTTGTGTATCACAATAATAGATTTTTCTGATGTTGAACTGTTTTAGAATTCCTGTGTAAAACCCTACTTGGTAATGATCTCCAATGCTGGATATGAATTGCTGGTATCTTTTTTTTGTATATCTGTATATATTTTTATGCAAGATTACAGCATGATTTTCTTTTCTTTACTATCTTGTCCACTTTAGGTGGCTACGTTGGATATACTTCCTTCCTTTAAAAAATGTCTTTAAAATTTTTCACCTAGTAAAATTTACTCTTATCGTCTAGAACTATGAGTCTTGGCAGATGGATAGTCATTTAAACATTACAATAAAGATATCTTTACAGAAGAGTTGCAACATCTCCCAGATTCCTTTATGCTGTCTTTTGTGATCATCTCCCTCCCTACACAGGTCAGAACGATCTGTTCTCTATCCTAATAGCTGTGTTTTTTCAGGTGTCAGACACATCGAATGGCACTCTCTGTAGCCTCTTGCATCAGGCATCTTGTACTTAGCATAATGGATTTGAGAGTCACATTTTTGTGACTCAAGAGCCTAACATTTTTTATGGCTGGGACTATTCCATTGTATGGAGGGTAGCTGACTTCAGTGAGGTGGCTTCTGAAGTTTGCTGCAGGTTCCTGACAGTCTTGAGGGGGTAAGAGAAGTGACCTTTGTGTCTTTACCTGTTCATCTATTGAAGAGCATTTGGGTCATTCTCAGCTTGGAGGTGCTATCAAGACACATGTTCACATTTTTGTGTGACTGCAAGTTAATTCCTTCTGATACCAAGGGAATGGGATTTCTGGGTCCTTTGGTACATGTACGTGGGGCTTTATAAGAAACTGCCAACTCCTTTCCCTCATGACCATGCCATTTGCATTCCTGCAGCGACTCATGGGAGATCCAGCTGCTTCCTCTGCATCCTAAGTGGCACTCGCTATTGCAGGTTTTATTTTTTTGTTGGTTTCAGTTTCAGTTTCACTCTTAGTTTTTGTGATTTTAGTGGATGTGGTGTTATCTTATTGTGGCTTTAATTTGCTTTTCCCCAATGACCCACCATGTTGCGCACCTTTTAACGTGCTTTCACATCCATTTATCTTGTCTAGTAAAATGCCTGCGTAATTTTTTGGCCTATTTTTAAATTGGAGCACTGTTTTCTTATTGCTGAGTCCTGATAGTGCTTTATATATTGTAGATATAAATCTTTCTTGAGATGCATGAATTGCCAGTATTTTCTCCAAGTCTATGGCTTGTCTTTCCGCCTCCTGTGTCTTGCACAGAGCAAAAGTTTTTCATTTTTGTGGAGTCTCGTTTATTTATTTTTGTTAGGAATTGTGCTCTTGGTGTTCTGTCTAAAAATTCTTTGCCTAATGCAAGATCACAGGAGTTTCTCCTCTGATTTCTTTTAGAAATGTTATAGTTTACATTTTACATTTAAGTCTATGTTCCATTTTTAGTTACTCTTTGCAAAAAGTACAAGGTATGGGCCAAGGTCTCGCTCTGTGCTCCTCTCAGTTCTCTGGCCTATGGATGTCCAATTGCTGAAAACACTATTTTTTATCCATTGAATTGGCTTTGCACCATTGTCAAAAATCAGTTTACCATATTTGTGTGAGTCGGTTTCTGGACTCTGTCTTCTTTCGTTGATTTTACATGTCTATCCCTTTGCCAATACCACATTGTCTTGATTATTGTAGGTTTATAGTAAGTCTTGACATCAGTGTGATTTTACTTTGTTCTTTCTTCCCCCACAATCGATTTGGCTATTCTAGTTCCTTTGCTGTTTCATTGACTAGATCCATTTTATTTATTCATTTATTTATTTATTTTTTGAGACAAAGTCTTGCTCTGTCACCTCCCAAGTAGCTAGGACTGCAGGTGTGCACCACCACACCTGGCTAATTTTTTTTGTATTTTTAGTAAAGACAGGGTTTCACCATGTTGGCCAGGCTGGTCTCAAACTCCTGACCTCAAGTGATCTGCCCACCTTGGCCTCCCAAAGTGCTGGGATTACAGGCGTGAGCCACCACGCCCGGCCTTTCCTTTGCCATTTCATATAAATTCCAAATCCTTATTAATCTTTATTTGTTTGATATATTAATTTCTTATAGACTTAAAAACACTCTCATTATAATTACGGCTTTGGAAAATTCTCCTGCAGGTTCATGGTTTTCGGTTTCTTTTGGTTTATTTTTGGTTTCCTTTTTTTAGTACGCAAGGTTTGCTTTGAAGTCCTATTGAAGCTTTTTGCCTTAAATTATATTATCTCCATGTCTTTGCTACATCCCTTCCTATATGTAGTAGTTTTCATATATATATTCCATCTCTTTATTTTCAACTTTTCTGTGTGATTTGTTTTCAGATGCATTTCTTGTGATCAGGAATTAGCAACATTTACAAATCCAATAAAACCTTCTTCAAGGCTGCCATGCCCATCACAAGCCCAGAGTGCCAGGGCCTTGGGGGAAGAAACTGGGAGGAGCTCAGGGCACCCTTGGGACCTTCAGACTCACTGCCCAGGGTGCCTCAAGTCTCTCCTCCATGCTCTGGCACAGTGCTCCTCAGCCTCCCCAGCTGTGGCTCAGCCAGGGCTAGGTGAGGTGTGGGACCCTGTCCCAGAGGGTGCAATTGGTGAGCGCTGCTCATCCATGTGGGGCTGATTCTGTAGGCACACAGTGCATGAGCTGTGGAGCCGGGGCTGCCTCTACCTAGATGTCAAAAGATGTTGGAACCGCCCAGTGGGTTCACCTTGCCTGCTGCCTAGACAGAACCAATTTATGAAGACAGGGGAATTGCAATGGAGAAAGAGTAATCCTTGCAGATCCGGCTGTGTGGGAGACCGGAGTTTTATTATTACTCAAATCAGTTTCCCCGAGCATTCGGGGATCAGACTTTTTAAAGATAATTTGGCGGGTGGGGGCTTGGGAAGTGGGGAGTGCTGATTGGTCAGGTTGGAGATGGAATCACAGGGGGTTGAAGTGAATTTTTCTTGCCGTTTTCTGTTCCTTGGTGTGATGGTAGAAATGATTGGGCCAGATTACTGGTCTAGGTGATGTCAGCTGACCCATCCAGTGCAGGGTCTGCAAAATATCTAAAGCACTGATCTTAGGTTTTGCAATAGTGATGTTATCCCCAGGAGCAATCTGGGGAGGTTCAGACTCTTGGAACCAGAGGCTGCATGATCCCTAAACGGTAATTTCTAATCTTGTAGCTAATTTGTTAGTCCTGCAAAGGCAGCAGACTGGTCCCCAGGCAAGAAGGGGGTCTTTTTGGGAAAGGGTTATATCAGTTTTGTTTCAGAGTCAAACCATGAACCGAATTCCTTCCCAAAGTTAGTTCAGCCTGTGTCAGGAAAGAACAAGGACAGCTTAAAGGTTGGAAGCAAGATGGGGTAGGTTACGTGCGATTTCTTTCACTGTCATTATTTCCTCAGTTATAATTTTGCAAAGGTGGTTTCAACGTCTCGGACAGCCGTGGGGTCCAGGCACAGACAGGCAGGGCTGGGGTCACCCAAGAGAGCCCCCACAAGGGCAATTCCCAGCAAAGCTGTGGGGTGGGGCTGTCAGGAGCTTGGATGCCCAAACCTCACCCCCGTGTGTCCAGAAGGTGGGGCATGAAATCAAAGATGACTGTCAAGGTTTAATATTTCTGTCTTGTTGGGTGTTAGACTTACTTAAGGCCTGTTATCTCTGTCTTCTTGCCTGTGTGTCCATTTTGTAATAGAATTGTTTGCGCTGCACCCGTCCCACAGTGTGTTTTAAGGCTCATAACTTGTTTGATTTCACAGATTCACAATTGGAGGAGAATTTGCCTCAGGACAAATCATGCTTTGAGTCTCATCCATATGTTTAGACATGTATCCATATGTTTAGACATATATCCATATGTTTAGATATGTATCCATATGTTTAGACACGTATCTGTATGTTTAGATATGTATCCATATGTTTAGACACATATCCGTATGTTTAGACAGGTATCCGTATGTTTAGACAGGTATCTGTATGTTTAGACACATATCCGTATGTTTAGACACGTATCCGTATGTTTAGACACGTATCTGTATGTTTAGACATGTTTAGACACGTATCTGTATGTTTAGACACGTATCCGTATGTTTGGACACGTATCCATATGTTTAGACATGTATCCGTATGTTTAGATATGTATCCATATGTTTAGACATGTATCTATATGTTTAGATATGTATCCATATGTTTAGATATGTATCCGTATGTTTAGATAATGTATCCATATGTTTGGACTAAGACTTTAAAGTTGCTGCTAGAACAAGTTAAGACTTTTTGGAGCTATTGAGATGAAATGAATGTATTTTGTACGTGATAAGAATATGAATTTTGGGAGGACAGTAACAGAATGCTATGGTTTGAATGTGTCCCCTCCAAAATTCAACTATTGTTAATGTAGTAGTATTAGGAGGTGGGTCTTTATGGTGAGGCCATAAGGGCTCCTCCCCACCATGAGTAGGACTAAGGCCCTTAAAAAAAAGGCTTCAGGCCAAGCACGGTGGCTCACGCCTGTAATCCCAGCACTTTGGGAAGCTGAGGCGGGTGGATCACAAGGTCAGGAGTTTAAGACCAGCCTGACCAACATGGTGAAACCCCGTCTCTATTGAAAATACAAAAACTAGCCAGGCATGGTGGCGTGCACCTGTAATCCCAGCTACTCAGGAGGCTGAGGCAGGAGAATTGCTTGAACCTGGGAGACAGAGGTTGCAGTGAGCGCCACTGCACTCTAGCCTGGGTGACAAGAGCAAAACTCCATCTCCAAGAAAAAAAAAAAAAAAGGCTTTATGCAGCATTCACCTTCTGTGCTGCAAGGACACAGCATTCCTTCCCTCTGGAAGACTCAGCAACAAGGCGCCGTCTCGGAAGCAGAGAGAAGCCTTCCCAGACACCAAACCTACCAGTGCTTCCATCTTGGATTTCCCAGCCTCCAGAACTGTAAGAAAACAAATTTTTCTTCTTTATGAATTAACCAGACTGTGATATCCTCTTATAGCAGCACAAATAGGTAGTGACAAATATTTTTTGACTTTTATTCTATGATTCTAGTCCTTTTGCACTTATTGTGATTACATCCATGCTTAGACTTAGGTCCTGTTTACCCATGTTTTTAGCGTGTCATCCTTTTCACTTCTCTTTCTTCTTGCCTTGCACGGCATTAACTGTACTTCCTAAATTTCTTTTTTTGCTTTATTGGTTTGGAATTTATATGTTGTAATTATACTGTTGTAGTGGTTTTTCTCTACATTTTCAAACATTAAATATTTAACTCTATACACATTTTTCTCGTGAAATCCAAGTGCTTCAACATAGGTGTCTATTTCTTCACGTTCATTGTCCACGAACTTCTGAAAATCAGAGGTTCTATGTAAATGTGCTAACGAGGAGTTTATTTCCCCATATTTGAAAAGCAAATATCTGTAATGCATTCCACATCAATCCAAAACTCTCAACCAATTTTCTAGTGTTTCCAAAATAGAAAAATGCCTAGATAAAACTAAAAACTGAGCGTATTAGGATATAAAATGTTTAAGTATCAGTTCCAGATCACCAACACTTATTATGGTTGTTAACAAACCATTGCTTTGTAGGCAGCAGTATATCCAGTTTACAAGCTGTTCTTCAAACATTATCTTTGCCACACAGCATGGCAAATAAAAATGAAGGTAGATACACTTTTTAGAAAAACGCAGACTGCAATGGACTGGATTTTTGTGACCCTCTAAAATTCACATGTGAACCCCTAATCCCAGTGCCATGGTTTTTGTAAGTGGGGTCTTTGAGAAGTAACAGGTCATGAGGTGGTTGGACGCCCTTGTAAGAAGAGACCTGAGAGTGAGCCAGCTGTCTTTTCCGCCATGTGAGGGTGCATAGGGATGTTGATAGTCTGCCACCAGGAAGGGGCCTCACCAGAACCAGACCATGTTGGTACCTTGACCCCAGGCTTCTCGGCGTCTGTAACTGTGGGATATGAGTGTTTGTTGTTTAAGCCGCTCAGCCTATGGCACTTTGTTAGAGCAGCCCAATCTAAGACATAGACTAAAATGATAATAAAACTCAAAGCAAATTCCTGTAATGAAATGGGGCTCTCCAAGTAGAGAAGGGATATTTGTAGCTCAAAGTCAGCTGAGAAGGGAGAGGGCTGAAAAGAGGAGGCAGTTTCTGTGTGTCCTGGTGGTGGAGGAGGAGGGGGAGAGGACCTGGGTGAGAGAATTGTTTTGGGCATTTGTCAGACTCACAAGGCCTGGGAATGGCTCTCCATGGTTTGGTGGCTGCTGTGAGGAGGGGTTCTGACAAATCTTCAGAGGAGCTACTCAATAGTCTTGGGTGAAACACTCGCAAGATGCAGTCTTCTTCTTTGTCTTGATGTTTACTTTCATAAATTCATTTACGTGAGGTTTTAGGAGACATTGGGCTGTCTCTGTTCTTCCTCCATTTGAAGCTTCCCAACCTATCCCAGGCACATTCAGGGCTAATATTTAACCCAGCACTGGAGTGGCCTCGTGGAATAATGCCTCCCTTGGGTCCAGCAACATCCCAGATGCACTTCCCCACCCTAAGATTCATGAGCTTTTCAAAATGTTTACATGTGCAATTCTGCCAATATTATTTGGAATAGAACCTGAGACTTCCCCTATATTGTTTTGTTTAAAATGTTGAATTGAGTCTTTGGGACATAGATATAAATGTTTTCTACATAAATAGTTGGACATATTGCATTGAGAACTACTTAAGCTCCATGAAGTTAGTGTATTAAACTCAAGAAGGGATCTCCTGGGGAAGCGTCACAGAAGAAGACTTGCTTCAAGGGATGCTCCTATTTCTGTCTTTTCCTACAGCATGACCTGGACTGCAGCAGAATTTACCAACCACTAGACCATCCTGCTATCAACCTTTCTGTTCCTGTTATCTGCAATTCGGTCTTGCTTAAAAACACTTCAGACCTGCTATTAGTATTTCAGAAGTCAATATTTAATTACATTCATCAATCTATAAATCATCAATATCTAAGCTTACTCTTACATGTGATATGCTATGAGCCTTCTCTGGGTGTACTTTTCCTCTTGAATCCTTTCACAGTTCTTAGAGCAAGCATCTTTGGTGGTAAGCAAGTTATTTTAGCCCTTGCAAGTTTTTATTTTCTTTTTTTCCTGAATAATTGTTTATATTGGTATAAATTATAGGTTAATAACTATTTTTCCCTCAGTCTTTTGAAGGCATTATTTCATTTCTTCTGACCTCTACTACCCATCTAATTCATGATCCTTTATAGGAATCTGTCTTTTCTGTCTCATAGCTTTTAACATTTTCTCTTTTTATCTTGCTATTGTGTAGTTTCACTACTGTGTCTACATGTGAGGTTTGTTTGGTTTGTTTGTTTATTCTGTTCTTTACCTCTACTGCAATTTTGAACTGAGGACTCCTGTTGACATGGTTTGGCTGTGTCCCCACCCAAATCTCATCTTGAATTGTAGCTCCCACAGTTCCCACGTGTTGTGGAAGGGACCTGATGGAAGGTAATTGAATTGTGAGGGAAGGTCTATCCCATGCTATTCTCATAATAGTGAATAAGTCTCATGAGATATGATGGTTTTATAAAGGGGAGTTTCCCTGCACAAGTTCTCTTCTCTTGTCTGCTGCCATGTAAGATGTGCCTTTCACCTTCTGTCATGATTGTGAGGCCTCCCCAGCCACGTGGAACCGTGAGTCCATTAAACCCCTTTCTTTTGTAAATTTCCCAGTCTTGAGTATGTCTTTATCAGCAGCATGAAAACAGACTAATACACCTGTTTTTCTCTGAATCTGGAAAAAATAAATTACTAGCTTTTCATATAGAGCTTCTCTATTTTCTTCTTCTGAAATTGTTATTTCAGAGATATAGGACCTCCTTGACTATTCTCCACCTCTGATCTGCTTGTGAGTGTGTGTGTGTAGATGTGGAGATAAACACACCTCAAGCAGCCTAAGAAGCCATCAATAGAAGGAGGAACCATTATTTTCATGCACCACTAAGAAATAAAGGTGCCACAGACAAGGAGTTTTGTGGAAGACCCCTACATAAGGTGAGGACCCCAAAGGGCTGCAGCCTTGCTGTAAGAAGAAATGAGAAATAAACCCACTGTGAGCAAAAGGCAGAAAAAGAAAAACCTCTGACAATCTGTCCTGAGGTTTTAACCTCCAAACTTTACACACTCAGATTTACAGTTTAAATGTAAATCTTAACTACAGATTTTAATTTTAAATGACCTTAGGTCAGTAATACTTCCAAGTGACTGGCAGGGCAAATGAAGATTCTCTTTGGAAGATGTCTCCAGTCTAGACCAAGAGTGGTTGTAAGTCACCTTCAGTTGTAAGTTGTGCTCCAATTTCAGATATATTAAAATGAGAAAATGGAATCAATGAAGTGCAGTGTTCATGTGTGCATGCATGCACACATCCATATCTATCTACAGAAGTCAGTTTGTCTCTCTATGCAATATTCCAGGTGAGTTCCTCAATATTGTCTCCAATTCACTAATTCTCTCTTTAACCCTGTTCTGCCTAAAATGTGCTCCTGTTATCACATATTTTCTTTGGCTATATTTTTAATTTCTTAGTTTTCTAATTGTTTATTTTAAAGAAATGTTTTTTGTTATTTCTTATGTGCCTGTTCTATTTTTCTATAGTTTCTTGTGCTTTTAAAAGCACATTCTCCCTCCTTCACCTCTGTTATCTCTTTAAACACCCTAAACATAATTATTTTTATTGTAGACAAATTGTCCCCATGCAATTAATTTTGTCTGGAGTTATTTCATGTTCTGAGTACTGATTTTGTTATTTATTGTTCTGAGCACTGGAACACTCCTGTGTTGTGGGACAGGGGAGTATTTGGCTTTTCTTTCTGCACTCCATTTTTCTTCTCTGTTTGTCCTTCCTTCTAGAACAGTTTGCCATTGTCCCCAGTGACCCTCAGGGCTGCCAGTGCTGCACCAGGTACTACGTGTCTCTCCTTTCCTCACAGCATCTCCCATTGCTTTTACCTGGGCTGTCAGCTTCTCACTGGGTCCCACAGATTCTTCCTTCTCTATATCTTTTTTCTCACTTATTTTTTCATTTGTTCAACAAATAACTTTGAGCACTTACAATGTACCAGACTCTGTCCCATTTTGTCTCCTTCTTTTAATAATCTGTTTTATGGAACCTGATTATATTCTATAATGTGTTGTTTATACTAGTTTTAATGAGTTCTGTTTTCATTTACAAGGAGGTGAGTGTAATGGTACCTATTTGTCTGAAGAATTCTTCTTGCTCCTCTGACCATAAATGGATTACTGTATTTTCCAGGAATCACCAGCCTTCTATAATAATACTATTCCTTACTTCTGTATAGCACTTTGCAATCCACAAATGTTTCTTATCCATCAACTCAGTTGACCAGTTGTGATATGAAATAGATAGGACAGATGTTGGTCCTGTTTTACCAGGGGTACGCCTGCAGCTCAGAGAGGTTAAGTCTGCTCCAGGGCCACCAGCCACTAAGAAGCAGAGTGGAACCACACCTGAAACCAAATCTCCATGATTCAGACACCTGAGTTAGACTCTTCAGATGGGCCTTAGAATATGTTCTGGGCAAGGGTCGCATCTTACGTCCTGGTATCACTCATTGTACCTAGCACACTACTGGGCATGGCATGTATTTGCATAAATAAATTATTTGATGGAGGCTGTCTGGGAGAAAGCTGATTTTGCACATTTCAGGCAGGGGCTGTGGCTGAACTCATTCTGTTGGGACCCTGAGTGCCCTGCTGACCCCTGAGGGGCACCAGCCCACAGGACCTGCAGGAAGGTCTGCACCTGCAGAAGTGTGTGAGGGAGACCAGGCTGCCTGTGGGCTCCTCATTCTTTAACTAAGGAGGATTTATGACCCAGCCACAGTGGTGGGAATTCAAGACCTCTCAATATGTTCACATTCAAAAAATCAGTAGGTATCGATTCACATTACTGAGTTGACTGAAGGCAGAGGCAGTATTTATTCCGAGTTGTGTTCCTGATGTAATAGTACTTAGATTACAATATTTTCTATAATTACTTAGAAATGACAATGCATATTGAGTTAGTGATAAATCAAAGGCAATTTAAATAATGTCATCAGGAATCGAGGAGCATAAATTCTGTGGATTTCATCTCAGCCAATGGGCCATGGCTTTGAAGGGTGAACAGTGTCTCTGACAACCAGCATTGCCCAGGGGAGGTGGAGTGCTGAGGGCCCTAGCTCTGCCCCTGGCCTGTGGCGGCCTGTCATCTCATCCTGGCAGCTCTGGGTGCAGCTGGCGAGCTCTGGCTGGAGCCTGCAGTACAGTTCATGCTGAGGGTGCAGTGGAGGCAGGACTGTGGGATGGACATGACCCCAGGCAGCAGCAGGTGAGGGAGGAGGGCGCTCAGCCAGGTGATCTGTGACTCATGAAGGTGCAAGCAGCTGAGCTTCCCTGCTGGTGCCCAGGCTCCATTTGTGCCTCTCCTCTGCTCCTTCCCTCACTGCTGCAGGCTCTGGGTAATCTGCACACCTTTGCAGGGTCCTTGGAGCCGCCTCTTACAAGAGTGCGGTTTCTTCAAGAGCTAGTGGGGCACAGAGGTGCACAGGATTGGTTCTGGAGCCCCGTGGGAATCTTGCTCAGGGGCGATAGTTCCGTTTAGGGCTGAGGTCATGCTGACTGAGTGGTCTGATTCCAGCTGCTGGAAGCTGGAAGTGGGGTATGGAAGGAGGCTGTGGTCATTGAGCCCCAATCATGTGACAGGCACTCCACTGGCTGCCCTGTTCGTGATGTTGATTGAAATCATCTGCTCACAAATAACAGAAACAAACATGGGTCCTTGGGTCAGAGTAAAGGAGAAGTAGGAGGCAGTTATGGGGTTTGTGGAGTATCCTATGTGGCGAGGGCAAGAATGTGGATGGGACCTCAGGAAAGGATGGGATCAGAATCAGAAGTGACCGAAGTCTCTCTCCATCTCCCTGCTCTTCCTGCACACCAGGTTCTATTCCTCCTTCTACTAAGGTTTTGTTGCCTCTGTTCCTCTGTGGCCTCCTGTGGCTCCTGATCCTATAGGTACAAGTCCAGCCTCTGGGAGACATGAACCTGTTCCTGGGCTCAATCCCACATCCTTTGGGAAGGGTGAACGGCTCACCCAGCACTACTGGAGTAGTGTCAGGTACAGAATGATGACCTTTGTCCCGTCAGCGTGGACCAGTTGCCAGCTAAGAGGGTTCATGTCAGTGTGTTATCCTGAGCCTGTGAGGTGGTTTTCTTATGGGTGTTACCAATGAACACCAGAGAGCTGATTGCCATGCCCAAGGCGAGACCAGTAATGCCTCAGCAGGGGCTAACTCATGGCTACTGGGTCCAGGGAGCATGCTCTATCAGCCATGCTCTTCCTCTCCCTGTTATTGCTCTGTGTTCTAGTTGGAGAAAATGGCACAAGCAAAGAGCTAGAGGTAAGCAGGCTGGCACAGAGGGAAGTGTGTTGATGGCATGCTGGTTGGGTAGGGAGGAGCCCTGGCCCTGCTGGTGGGACTATGAGAGTGAAGATGACAGCATTCAGCACAGTAATAGGATGGGATGGGGGGAGGGGGCGTGGGTGCCCTGGAGAGGGAAATAAGGTGGAAAACGAAGACAAGCACCCAGAGCAAGAACACAGCACTCAATAATGAACAAGTGTGTTAGTCCGTTCTCACACTGCTATAAAGAACTATCTGGGACGGGGTGATTTATGAAGAAAAGAGGTTTAATTGACTCACAGTTCTGCAGGCTTAACAGGAAGCATGATTGGGAGGCCTCAGGAAACTTACAATCATGGCGGAAGGCAAGGGGGAAGCAAGAACCTTCTTCACACGGTGGCAGGACAGAGAGAGCACACGAGGAGGAAAGTGCCACACACCTTTAAACCACTGGATCTCACGAGAACTCACTCACTACCACGAGAACAGCAAGGAGAACTCCACTGCCATGATCCAAGCCCCTCCCACCAAGTCCCTCCCCCAGCATTAGGGATTACAATTCAACGTGAGATTTGGGTGGGGACACAGAGCCAAACCATATCAACAAATAGGAATTTATTTTATTTTTGCACCAAAGAGCCCAGTCTGGTTTCCTTTCTCCATCCCACTGGCCAACACTCTGTGTAGCTTCCTTCATAAATGCCCCCAGGACTCAGAATTCTCACCCCAAAGGGTTCGAGACCGAGTCTGCAAGACATGGATCATCCAGATGAGTGTTTTCCTCTTTTCTCCACGGTGCTGAGGGGCTGAGAAGCGTCTGGAGATCTCATGTAACTCTCAATTTCCCACCACAGCCCCGGCCCCAGCCCCCACTCAGTGTGGCCCAAAAAAGGAGCAAAAAGCAGAAAGCTCAAGGACCCTCAGAATCAAGGTAAATTTTCTTTCTAAATAACTTGAGAATTTTTTTCCCTCTAGTGCTTGAATTTTCTAAGCTCTACTTGATATTTTTAAGACGTTAAAATGACTCTGATTTTGAATCAAGCTCGTTGGTCTTGCAAAGAAAATAACTGTGCTTCGATGGAGAATGAACAAGTCAGGAAGGGAGAGTGAGGAGATCCTCAGCTCCTTCTGGGACCCAGACCCCACCTCCCCCTGCACACTCCACGCTCAGGTGCATCTGGAGGTGGAAAGACCCAGGGTCAAATGACAGCTCTGTCTCTTGAGACTGTGTGACCTTTGGTGAGTGACCTCACATTTCTGGGTCTTGGTTTTCTCAAAAAAAATAAAAGAGATAAATAGGTCTACATGGAAGAATGCTTGGAATAAAACGGAATAACATATGCAAAATAGCTGTGTACTTCTGAAAGTCCTCTATAAATATACTCTCCTGATGCATGATACTGATAATTATTGTTGCTAGTTATTCTCTCAACCTACTGTGTGCAAATCCCCTGTGCTTCGTGCCAGAGGAAGGAATTGGGTTGAAATTGTCTACTTGCAAAATGTATAATATTTTTCTTTCAGGCTTGTTCTCTCAAATAAAATCACTATTCAGTACCTGGGACATTACAATAATACATTTTAATGAAAACTTAATTTGAAATGATTGCTTTGTTGTAAGTAGAATGAAAAAAATCATTATAAATTGGCAAATGGAAGAGAAAAATGTTTTTATATAAGTACTTAGGAGAGACATATTGGGGCCATGAATATTTCTAAAATAAGAGAACATAAAACTTGAATTTATAAAGTTGTTTTCTTAATTTGGAGGGCTGTTTCAACTTGTTTCCAAATGAAGATAAAAGAACCAAGTTCTGCAGCTTGTGCAAATGTATGGGGAAATCAATGTAGGCTTTTTTCTTCTTCTTCTTTTATTTTTTTTATTTTTTATTTTTGAGACAGAGTCTCACTTGTTGCCCAGGCTGAAGTACAGTGGTGTGATCTCAGCTCACTGCCACCTCCGCCTCCCAGGTTCAAGCGATTCTCCTACCTCAGCCTCCTGAGTAGCTGGGATTACAGGCGTGTGCTACCATGCCCAGCTAGTTTTTGTATTTTTAATAGAGATGGGGTTTCACCATGTTGGCCAGGCTGCTCTCGAACTCCTGACCTCAGGTGATCTGCCAGCCTTGGCCTCCCAAAGTGCTGGGATTACAGGCATTAGCCACTGCACCCAACCTGTTTTCCAACAGGGTTTAACAACATGGGCTCATTGGGGGCTTCAAGTGTTTATTGTTTGCGTGTTTCTGCAAAACCAAACCAAAGCTCAAGACCAGAGGTGCAACTGAGGGAGCACACCCTGTAGACCGTCTCCCGGCCACACCACTACAGCCAGTGAATCGCACTGTTGAGACTTTGACTTCAGGGTCAGGGTGAGCTGATGAGACTGGCCCCTTGATGAGGTGAGAGGCCACCAAGGAGTGACAGCAGCTGAGTTTGAGCCCTGCCTCTGCCGTCTGTAACTCTCTCATCTTGAGCAGGTCCAGCCCCAGTGTGGGCCTCGGATCTCCCATCCTTGAGATGAGAGAATTCAAATCCAGCTCCGGCTCTGCAGCCCACGCCCTTCCCCTGCACTGCATGGCATCCAATGGGCTTGAAGAAGGAGTGAATGACATTCGAAGGTCACATCATCCAAGCCGCACTCCTCTCCCATCCCATCCTTTGTTGGCCTTTACATGATTCCCATTCATCTTTCTTCTCTTGGGCCCCAGGGGTGTGCTGGTGAATGTTTAACAGCCACTCCATGAAAAAATAAAACGGTCTTGATTGATGGCATTTGCTGATCACCTTGGAGTAAACACTCCCACCATGGGCCATGGGCTGTTTCAAACAACCACAGCGATGCTGCCGAATACTGATCCCGGAAGAGTTGGTGCAAGCTGGTTCCGGCATAGCGCTGGCTAGGTTGCTCCAGGATAGGGGCACTCGCTGCCTGCTGGCTAAATGTGAAATCGGATGAGATCGTTATCAGCTAATATTCATTGTGTGCTTATTGTGAGCCAGGCTCTCTGCTCAGAGCTTTGCATAGGTTGTCTCCTTGAATCATCAGCACAGTCCTAGGATTCAATCCCTCGGTACAGATGGTTATGTAACCAGCCCAAGGCCATGCAGCCACAAGGAGGAGGAGTTGAACTGGCTATGGCGCTTGAGTTCATAGCCCATGCTTTTAGGCAATATGCTATCCTAGATTTCAGACTTGCTGCTTTCTGCTCTCGAAAGCCTGCAGAAAAATGCCTCGAGACATAAAGCGAGTCCATTTGCACTTGGTTCCTTTATTTTGAACTTATTTATCAAATTTCCTGATGATCCTCATGCATCTCTTTATTGCACCTGGCCTATTAATACATATATTGGTAAACATAGTTTGGTGATATTTATCGTCACTCTAAGAACTCACAGATTTATACCAGTTAGTGTTCCGTGTTTTGTTTTTGGGTAGGCATCATTAACAGGGTAGAGTTCAGACATATGGGTCTTATATTAAAAAAGTGACTTTGTAACAGCTTTTTTTGTGTGTGTGTGATTAGGGAAAGTAACAGCCTTAAGTAAAGGGAGCTATTTGGAGCAGAGAGGTTTTTTAATTAGGGTGATATTCCAGAGCTGAGTGACAGCGTTTCTTGAATAACAGAAGCCTGGAGAGCTCTCCCTTGGAAGGGCATTGCCGTACACCAGCCGGCCAAACTGATTTTTCAGGGAATTAAGCCCTGCACCAAACTGGCAGAGGCACGAGGCTTTTGTCTGGCTGAGCATGGTACAAAATGGGTTGGAACATAAACAATGATCTGGAGAAGCAGGGCTGCATGGATTGCCAAACCGGGCAATTTGTCCTCATTAGCAATACGATGTCCACCCAGGGTATGATTCTGTGGGCCGCTCCCCTTGGCCCCGGACAGACTGCCTCCAGGGGGATGCCAATCTCGTGCCACTGCACCTGATTTTAAGCAAACTCACAGTATAAAAATGTGGATTTGGAGAGGCGTAACTTGGGTGAAACCAGCTCTGTGGTGGAGAGCATGACGTAGCAGTAAGAGCATTTGTAATAAATAATGGTTCTGTTGTTACATAAAAATACTTGCTACTAATTATTAAAAAATTCAGGCTGGGCACCGTGGCTCATACCTGTAATCCCAGCACTTTGGGAGGCCGAGGCAGGTGGATCACCTGAGGTCAGGAGTTCGAGACCAGCCTGGCCAACATGGTGAAACCCCGTCTCTACTAAAAATACAAAAATTAGCCAGGCGTGGTGGTGTGTGCCTGTAATCCCAGCTACCCAGGAAGCTGAAGCAGGAGAATAGCTGGAACCCGGGAGGTGGAGGCCACTGCATTCCTGCCTGGGTGACAGAGCAAGACTCCATCTCAAAAAAAAAAAAAATTTTTTATTCAAAAAAAATCCTGCCATTCAGAAATCGTATGAGTTAGCTCTCATGCTACTAATAGAGACATCCCTAGACTGGATAATTTATAAAGGAAACAGGTTGAATGGACTCACAGTTCCACATGGCTGGGGAGGCCTCACAGTCGTGGCAGAAGATGAAGAGCAAAGGGAAGTGTTACATAGCGGCAGGCAAGAGAGCGCGTATGCAGGGGAACTCCCCTCCGTAAAAACCATCAGGTCTGGTGAGACTTATTCACTATCACGAGAACAGCACTGGAAAAACCTGCCCCCACGATTCAATTACCTCCCACCAGGTCCCTCCCACAACACGTGGGGGTTATTACAATTCAAGGTGAGATTTGGACAGGGACACAGCCAAACTATACCAGAAATCATCACATAGTTGGTGACTTTTCTGGTTATCTGCTGTTATGTAACAGAAAGCCCTGATCATCCTGGCATTTGGCAAGAACCACCTTGTAATCGTCATGGAATCTGTGGGTCAGAATCTGCGTGTGTCTCCTCTCCATGATTTTGGCACTGAAGGTCACTGACAAGTGTACTGTGGCCAGCACACTTCACTGGGGTCCAATTCGCCTGTCCCCTTTCCTGGCTGCACTTTGAGGGTGGGCACTGCTTTCTTTCTTTTTTTGAGACAGGGTCTCACTCTGTTGCCCAGGCTGGGGTGCAGTGGCATGGTCTTGGCTCACTGCAAACTCTGCCTCCTGGGTTCAAGTGATTCTCCTGCCTTAGCCTCCTGAGTAGCTGGGATTATAGGCATGAGCCATCATGCCTGGCTAATTTTTGTATTTTTAGTAGAGACAGGGTTTCACCATGTTGGCCAGGCTGGTCTTGAACTCTTGACCTCAAGTGATCCACCCGCCTCAGCCTCTCAAAATGGGATTATAGGCATGGGCCACCACGCCTGGCCTGGGCGCTGCTTTCAAACCAGGGTTCTGCGGCTTGAGGAAAGGGGGGCCAGTGAGGAAGCAGTGGCCGCCCTGAGAGTGGTCCTGGGTTCCCCTTCCATGGGCAGCAGCTCATTCCCACTTGGGCCCAAGTTCCTGCCTGTCCTGGGGCCTCAAGGTACTGCCTGCCCGGGGCTGTCCAAGCTCCCTCTTCAAGCCCACTTCTCTGGATTCTGGCCGTGGTGCTGCTTCTGTGGATGGGGCTGGGAGGAGGGAGTTAAGAGTGTCTGAAGCTCTAACCCCCACAATCCTACCTCAAGTCAGTAAAGGGCAGGCTCCACAGAAGATCAGGTGAAACTTGGTGTAAACCCCTAGCTTTGGTCAAGCGTCCCTTTGCCTGGCTTGTCCCTGTGAACGGTGTGGTCTCTCTGGGGTCCCCGGGGTCCTCTGGACATTGAGGCAGGGCAGGACATAGAGATCCGAGACCCTCTTCCACCTTAACATGCCCTTGGGGTGGATTTAACGTTCCACTTTAATGCTTCTCTGCCTCTTTTCATCCTTTGTGAGAGGGAAATCTTCTCACTCCCCACCTCAAAGGGTTGTTGCATCAAATGAGGTACTGCATGGAGGGCTCAGACCACCTGGCGCCTCAGAGGGTTGTTGCAGGCATCAAATGAGGTGTTGCCTGAAGGGCTCAGAGTTCGCCTGGTGCAGAGAAGGGGTACCTGAATGTGAGCACCCATGACTGCTGGGGCTGTTACGTTGCTACTGTAGTTGGGGTGAGGAAGTGCCCTGCCACAGGACACTGCCACCACCAACGAGGCCACTGGGGAGGCTGCTGTCCCCTTCCTCCTCCTCCTGCTTTTCCCAGGCCTTGCCTCTGATGTGGTCGTCCATGGGGCCCTTCCTCTCCCCAAGCCTCTCTCCCCAGCTGGACTGTGGGGGTAGAAGACGGGTCGGCTGTCCTCTGCGCTTCCGGCTCTGTTGTTCCTGGGCTCCCCCCTTTCGCTGGGTCACCTCTGCTGGCATCCTTGGCCTTAGACCCTCCCCAGCATCCAGGGGGCTGCCCAAGGTGGCCTGGCTCTTTCCGTCAAGTTCAAGGTGTTGACGGGAGGCTCAGGCCACAGCCTTCATCACCCACCACCAGCAACAGTAGCCTTATTGCTATTTTAAATGATTTTTACTAAGCGGCTCTAACTGGCTGCCCATAAAATAATGAAAGGAAAAGTATTGTTATTAAAGAGGAGTTTATTTGGATTATAAACTTGGGTCTGCTAATTGTGGCCTAATGCCAGGAGCCCAGTGAGGCTGTCTGTCGTGGCTGATGGAGAGGCAGTGGCGGTGAACGCTCACCCTGGCTCCGACTGGGTGCAAGGAGGGGGCGCCCTTAAGGGCACTGGGGCGGGGCCTTGGTGTGGAAACACGAGGGGCTGTGTGTGCTCTCTCAGGAAGCAGCCGCTCTGTGAGGCTGGGAACGGGCCCAGAACCACAGTGAGGAGGCAGGGGTGCTGGGGCTGGCCTGGGCCAGGACCTCCCCAGGGCTGTCTCGCCCTCATGCCCAAGGTTTGTGTGGCAGGCCCAGCCTGGGGAGCCACGGCGATGACTCTCAGTGTGATGAATGATGAGCCCCACCCAGGTCCTCTCCTCTGGGAGGCAGGGCAACATGGGAGCTTCTGCAGGTCTGCGGGGCCAGAGGCGAGGCCAAGTGCAGGGCTCGGTTCTCCACACAGCAGCTGTGCCAGCCCCCCTGAGCCCCAGTTCCTTCTTCTACAGATTCAAATAAAAATATTGATCTCATGGGGCCCTTGTGTGGATTAAGGGCCAAATCCAATGCCTGGCAAACAGTAGGCACTTAATAACTGGCCCTTTCTTGATAGGAAGTGGCAGTTTCCAGGCCTTCATTCGTGAGGTGGTTGTAGAGCCTGTCTCGGGACAGACGGGACTCCGGGTGACTCCTTGCACGCTGGGTCTTGTTCCAGCGGAGTCTGCGGACAGGAAAGGGGCAATAGATGAATGGTCAGAATGATTTCACGTCATTGTAGGGACAGAAGGGAGTCAGGGTACCGAGGGCTATTTTGAGGGCTCGGAGAGAGAACTTTAAGGAGATGGCCCTGAATCTGAGACCCCAAAGAGGTGTGGTTGCCACTGCCCTGTCCCTCTGCTTGGGTCATCCCCGCTGACCACTGGAGAGAGCTTGGGGTGAGGCCCCTGACGCATTCTGGCCCTCTGGCCCCTCCCCTGTGGCAGCCTAGCTCTACCTGGTATCTGTGACAGGTCTTAGGAAGGAGAAAGTTTCCTTTCTCTCCTCCAGGAGGGGGATCACATCTTTGCCCTGTGGGATTCTGGGCCGAGGAATTTTCCTGCCCCTCAGCCAGTGGCAGATGGCCTCCGTTCCTCCCCTTTCCCCAGTCAGTGGTTTCTTACCTTGTCTTGAGAATGGGAAGGGCGCTCTTGATTCTCGTGCGCAGAGGCCTGGCCAGGCGACTGCATTTTGTGCTCGTCCTCTCCAGCTGTCCATCACCGGGCTGCACCATCCAGGTGGCTCCCCTCGGCCCCGCCCTTCTTGCTGGCACACACGGGGAAGAGCTTATGACTGAGCGCAGGCACCATCTGCATCTGGAGTGCCCAGCAGTTCTGCAGGGACCCTGCAGGCCACATGCAGCCTTTGGCGGATTTCTCCCCATCCCATCCTAGGGTGGCCACAGCTTCCTCCCAGGCTCTGCCAAAGGTGGGATGGTTGATTCTCATTTTCTAGAATTGACATAGTGGAAGAAGACTTGTCATCTTTTCTTCCCTTTGAGAGCTGTGAAGGCTTTGTTGATGCTCCAACATGTCATGCAGTTTGCAAGTGTTTGATGTGAGTTCCTGAAAATAGAGTTTATTCGTTAGGTAGTGTATTCTATATATATTTCTTAGTTCCATTTTGTTATTCATGTTCCTCAGATTTCCTCTATCTTGACTGATTTTATTTTTTCTACTTGTTCTCTCAGTTACTAAGACGTGTATTAACATATCCCAATTGACTGTGGGTTTGTTTATCTCTCCTTGTAGTTCTATCAATTTTTGTTTTAAATGTTTCGAGCATCTGTTACTAGTGCACATAAATTTATATTTTTAAAACCTTCTCGATGCATTGAAAACTTTATTATGAAATGTTCTTTTTTATGCCCCCAAAACCTATTTTGTCTAATATCAACATAGTTACACAGCTAAAAGAAAAACCAACTTTGGTAGGTGTTTGCATTTTATATATGTGTGTGTGTGTTTTTCCCTTTACCTTTGTCACAGTGTCATAGATATGTCTTTTGTCAACAGTGTATAGTTTAGTCTTTATTTTTTTTTTAATGCAGCAGTCTTCATATTTAACTGGAGAGGTGAGTGTTTATGCATTTGATGTAATGACTTGATGTCGTGAATGACCATTTGGGTGTAAATACATGAAGTGTTTCCTGTTTGTCTCAATTTTCACTTTTTTGTTTTTGCTTTCTATCCCATATTGCATTTCATGGGTTATCTATTTTATTATTTACCACCATTAACTTGAAAGTTTTAGACTATTTGAATATTCTTTTAGTGGTTGCCCTGAATATTGCAATAAGCATTCTTGGCTTATTAAAGTTTAGTATTTTTTGTTATTTTACACTCTTTCTGGACAATTAAGGGCTTAAAAACACATAAGGTCCATTTATCACGTTCCTTCTTGTATAGCATTGCTGTTGTATATTTTAATTCTCTATTTTAAGCTCAATGAGGCATTATTTTCACACACACACACACACACACACACTCTTTTTGTTCCTTATATATTTTGCATCTCTTTCCTTTCACCTGAGATCATTTTTGTTCTGCCTATAGAACAATCTTTAGTATTTCCTTTAGTGTGATCTATTGGTGATAAATTCTCTGTTTTGTTTGTATGAAAATTCTCTGTATTTAACCTTAATTTTAAAAGAATATTTTCACTGGATATGACATTCTTGGTTGGCACTTATTTCCTTTTCAGCACTTGATATCATTCATTGTGTTTTAGTTTTTATTGTTGCTGTTGAGAAGTAGCTATTATTTTAATAGTTGCTCTTTGAAGGTAATGTGTCTTTTTCTCTAATTAAAAAAATCCTCTTTGTTTATAGTTATCAGCAGTTTTGCTCTGATATAGCTTGGTGAGGATTTTATTTTATTTATTTATTTGTTGTTTTTTGATAGGGGTTATAAGATTTCTTGCTTCTGTGCTTGAAGTCTTTCATCAGCTTTAAACGTTCCTCAGCCATTACCTTTTCAAATTTTCTTTCTGACCTACCTAGTCTCCCAGCTCCTTTTGGGACTGCAATTACAAGGATCTTAAACCTATTCCTAATGTTCTTTCTATTTCATACCCATTCTTCTATGTTTTCCATCATGTTGTAGCTCTATTTTTTTTATTCCAGACATTTTATTTTGACTTTCTATTTCATTAATTTTCTCTTCAGCTGTGTCTAATCTGCTTTTAAATCCATCCACTTAATTTTATTTTGCTAATTTGATTTTTCAGTATTGCAGTTTCCACTTAAAAAAGGAATTTTCATTTATGTACTGAAATTTCTAATTTTTCCTTTATCTCCTTGAACATTATAAACATAGTTATTTAGAAGTGTGTGTTGATGACTCCAATAGCTAGAGTCCCTGTGATTACTTCTATTGTCTGTTGTTTCTGCTGGTTTCATTCATATTGTTTTGACTCCTTGTATGCATGGTTATTGTGTCCAATGTTGTGTTTTAAAGGTTGTTTGGAAGAATAAATTAAGCCTTACAATGATATTATCTTCTTTCAGAGATTACTTACATTTCTTTCCATTGCTTTTTAGCACTTGAGGTCTAAATCATCTCAACTCAACCCCAGGTGTTGAGATGGTAAGATGTCACTTCCATTTCCTGGGAAGGTTTGTCTGCTTTAGTCCCTCACCACTCCTCACACTCAGCCCTTTGGTGTCTCAGCTAAAATGAGGGGGCCTCACTGGGGCCTTCCCTGTTGTCTGGGACCCCACATGGCTGTGAAGGCACTGCTGTCTTTTGGCCTCTCTGTTGATCCCTACGGTATCAGCAAAGTGCCCCCAGGAGTAAAGCAGCCACACATAGGAAGTCTTGGCCCCCATTTTCCTGTGATTCTGGCCTGTACATTTTTCACCATCTTATTAGTTCTGTAACAATTTTTAAGAAGATATTTTTGCCCAGATATTTTAGTTGTGTTCAGTCAGAGAATTGGTCATACTTGCCTAGTCTGTTCTTACCAGAAGAAGAAATCCTGACTTAACTTGCACATTCACTTTGAACTATTTAAACTATTGCCACTGGCCAGAACTTCCAACATCCTGTTTCCCATGCCCTGGGCTCCACATCCCCTAGGATGTAAGATCTGCTTGGACTGGCCCGACCACTCCCACTCAGGTGTCAGCCAGAAGAAGAGAGGGATGAGGGGATGGTGGCACATTGTTCCTTCCCCTCCACTCAGCTCCCCACCTCCAGCCTATGTCTTGGCTGATGATGACAACATAGAAGTCTGCTGAGGACCCAATAGGGTCTCCCAAAGTTTGCAGCACTGGGGATACAGGAGTTATCTGGAGAGAAGGAATCCCTGCCCTCATAGACCTTATATTTCAGTGGACAGACGGAAAGTCAACATGCTCACAAACCAATACTGAAGTTCTGATGGTGACAAGTGCTGCAAAGACAACAAAATCAGGTAATGAGACTGGGTGGGAGGAACATGCAAGGGCAGGAAAGGCTTCTATGTGGAAGGAGGAGCCAAATGGGGAGAAGTCTGAGGGCAAAGCATGCTCGGTTAGAGAATAGCAGGGCAAGGGTCTCCCCTGGAGCAAACGCAGCATGCCGAAGGGGCTGAAGGAACACCGGTGTCTGGTGTTGGAGAGAGACGAGCACAGTGGTGACAGGATGCTGGGGCGGGAAGGCATGAGGGCTGCCTGGACACAGTGCTGTGGCACTTTATTCTCCCCGGATACAAAGCCTGTGGCATATTTCCAGGGGGAAATGAACTGGAGAGGGCCCGTGTGAAAGTGGAGAAACCAACCCTCTCTTTAGGGCAGCAACTTTCTGAGTCTGGTCTGCTGACCCCAGCGGTCCCCAGGATATTGCTTACGTGTCCACGTGCTCAAAAATGCTCAAATAATACCTTAGGTATGCTACTACTACTGTATACTACTATATAGTTTACTTAGGTATACTACTATACTAATACTAAGGTATTATTTAAGGCATTATTTTCCTTCTTCACTGTGCCGTATTTGCCCAGATGTACAATAGCAATGGTGGATAATACTGTGGGGGCCCCAGAGCAGATGCTGGTGGTGACTCTACACCCCCACTAGTGGTCATTGTGTGTTCTCCACCTGAAGACATTCACAGGAAGACAAAACTGTCAGTTTCACTCAGCGCCCCTGATGGGAGCAGTTGCAACAGTTAATTTTATTTAGTCTCAACCCTTGAGTACTCATTGTTTTGATATTTCATGCTACCACATGGGAAGTGCCCACAGGGCTGGGGGTAAGGGAAGCTGGGTGAGTCCCGGGGAAGGGGTAACTGGAGCTGTGTCAGCCTCTTGAGTTGTCCATGCAAAGCCCAGTGCTGTGTGTGTGTGTGTGTGTGTGTGTGTGTGTGTCTGTGTGTGTGTGTGAGAGAGAGAGAGAAATAGAGGAACAGAGAGAGAGATGGCAAGAGAGAGAAAGAGAAAGAGAGATTAGAAGGGGAGAAGGGGGAGGAGGATGGGAGGAGAGAGGGAGGTAAAGACAGGTGAGGGGTGGGACATACCTAGCAGAGGAGAAAACACAGAGAATGAACAGAATAAGAGAAATTATGGAATAAGATATGGTGGATGAATTGCAGATTTTTTTTTCTTTTTTTTTAGAGATGGGGTCTCTATGTTACCCAGGCAATCTCAAACTCCTGGGCTCAAGCAATCCTCCTGCCTAAGCCTTCCAAAGTCCTGGGATCACAGGCATGAGCCTGGCCCTGAATTGCAGATATTAACACAGAGAAGGGACGCAGCATCTGTTGGCCAGGGAGTCAAGGCAGGTTCCCCAAGGAGGTGAATTTACAGTTGAGGGCCGAGGCTTATCTTGAAAGCTGCCCAGTGGAGGGAGCGGGTGGGTAGGGGAGAAAACGAACATCCCAGGTCAGGAGGCAGCTGGTGCCCAGACGGACCAGGGCAAGCCTGGCCTTCAGAGGTGGGTGGGTGCTCCTGGCAGCTGCACCTTCCCTTCCCCCATCACGGTGCATCATTCATTGGAAGGTTTAAATGGCAAAGCTGTTCAAAAAGTCTTGACTATTTTATTTAATTCAATTGTAAGAAACCCCGTTGTACCATTGGGGTCCTTATACATCTGATGTGGAAATGGGGCTCAAAGGCTTCCAGGGATTTGTGGCAAGTGGACCTGGATCCTTGAGACCCAGAACGCTCCCACAGCCTCCTCCTCCAGGCCAGCTGTCAGATGGCGGCAGTTTGATTGGAAACAGAACAGCCAGCACTTTCAGAAGTGCTAGCTGGTGGTTATTTTGGGGACATTGGGATGTAGCTGGGATTTAGGTGTCCAAAATATCTCCTATGAGACGGAGCCTGGCCTGAAGCTCTGATCCCAGGATTTCAGTCTTGCAGAAGGCTCCCAGCATCCTCAGGCAGAACCCTCTCTGGGTGAAGGCTTCCAGCTCCCAGTCTGGAGTCTGTAGATTAAGGTATTAATCATATCACAGTCTGGCTGTACCTTTCAGCTCCTCCAAATAAGTGTGGTGTGATTCTATTTCGCAGACAAAGTCCCCGGGAATCCAGCCAGTAGGTGATGAGGGAGCGTGGGGCAGAGGCTGACAGCATCACTTCTGTATCTAGAGTGCATCCCAGGAACAAGAAAAGAGACCCTTAAGCCCCGGGACCCTGGAGGTCCTGGAAGCTCTCCTCAGCTCACCCAGCAGTGTCTGCGTGCTGGAGGGAAGCAGCGCGCTTTCCAGTCCAAGTCTCCACCTGCGGCCTGGGTGGATGGAGGCAGCAACCCAACCTCTCTGAGCCTCATCGGGCGTGGGGAGGATGAACTGGGGAGGCTGCAAAGGCTGGTGCTCACCTCTTCTTCCACCGCCCTGGACCAGGACTCGACCATCCAAGGGCCCTTCCCAACCGGATTCATAAACTATACGGAAATAGAAACATTTCCAAAACCGCTGTCTGGCCCGGCAGCCTATGGGTGTGTTCTCACTTGATGCTTTTGACAGCTGGGCCTGGCAGACAGGATTGTCCCCACCACTCTGAAGACAAACAAGGGGGGCATAGGGTGGCGGCCTTTGCCCGTGGTGGGGATCCTGAGCATGGTTCACACCCAGGGCTCTGGCTCATGGCCCCCCAGAGGCAGGTGGGCTGTCTTCTCCTGTACCTGCTGGGACCCCGCCTGTGTCTTCAGCATGGGCCTGTTGGATTAGATGGAAGATTTTGAGGGGGTCGCTGAGCTCAGTGTACGTAGCAGGTGCTGAGAGGCCTAGAAGATCATCGAGATTCAAAGCTCTGCTCTTCAGCCATTTTTTAAGGCTACTGGGTGCAAAAGAGAAATGTCTTGATAGGGAGGAGTGAATGTTGGTGCGATCAGTAGAGTAACAGCCCCCAAGACAGCCCTGTCCTGATCCCTAGAACCTGTGAGCATGTTTGGTTACAAGGCTTACAGGTAGTTGAGGTCGCAGGTGGAATCAGGTTACTAATCAGCTGGCCTTGAGTGGGAGATTCTCCTGGATTATCTGGGTGGGTCCAACGTAATCACAAGCATTTTCACAGGAGGGAGGGGTGAGAGAGACTAAACCTGCTGGGTGCTGGTTTTGAAAATGGAAGGGGCCCCCAGGCAAGGAAGGCCGCAGCCTCCGGAAGCAAGAAAACCCGCATTGGAACCAATTCTCCCCGAAGCCTTCAGAAGGAAGCAGCTCTGCCCACACCTTGATTTTGGCCCAGGTAAAATCCTTAGACTTCCGGCCTCCAGAGTGCTGGGATAATCAGTGTAAGTCTGTTACTGCAGCAGGTGGCTGCGAGTGCAGGTGGCTGGTGCCTGGAGCTGGGCTGCAGTGTGTTGGGCACGTGTGTGTGGTGCTCTCAGCACTCACAGGCTTACTGGGAAGCTGCTCTATGCTGGCCCCAGCCCAGCAAGCTCCCAGTGTCTCCTTTCTTATTTGATAACATTAAACGACTATTCATGGGGAGGAACTTTTTACCTACAGTGACTTTTAAGAGGACTGTGATGACCAGGGGCACCAGGTGATGAGAATGTTTAGAAACATTTTCTGAATAGATTTCCTTACATTTCCTCCCTAATCCAAACCAAGCCAATACACACACTCAAATGCAGCCTGCATTAGTCCATTTTCACACTGCTGTAAAGAAACACCTGAGACTGGGTGGTTTATAAAGGAAAGAGGGTTAATTGACTCACAGTTCCACATGGCTGGGGAAGCCTCGGGAAACTTACAACCATGGTGGAAGGCAAAGGGGAAGCAAGGCATGTTTTTCATGGCAGCAAGAGAGAGAGTGTGAGGGGTAACTGCCAAACACTTTTTTTTTATTATTGTACTTTTAGGGTACATGTGTACAATGTGCAGGTTTGTTACATATGTATCCATGTGCCATGTTGGTGTGCTGCACCCATTAACTCGTCATTTAGCATTAGGTGTATCTCCTAATGCTGTCCCTCCCACCTCCCCTCACTCCACAATAGTCCCCGGAGTGTGATGTTCCCCTTCCTGTGTCCAAGTGTTCTCATTGTTCAGTTCCCACCTATGAGTGAGAACATGCAGTGTTTGGTTTTTTGTCCTTGCGATAGTTTACTGAGAATGATGATTTCCAGTTTCATCCATGTCCCTACGAAGGACATGAACTCATCATTTTTTATGGCTGCATAGTATTCCATGGTGTATATGTGCCACATTTTCTTGATCCAGTCTATCGTTGTTGGACATTTGGGTTGGTTCCAAGTCTTTGCTATTGTGAATAGTGCCGCGATAAACATACGTGTGCATGTGTCTTTATAGCAGCATGATTTATAGTCCCTTGGGTATATACCCAGTAATGGGATGGCTGGGTCAAATGGTATTTCTAGTTCTAGATTCCTGAGGAATCGCCACACTGACTTCCACAATGGTTGAACTAGTTTACAGTCCCACCAACAGTGTAAAAGTGTTCCTATTTCTCCACATCCTCTCCAGCACCTGTTGTTTCCTGACTTTTTAATGATCACCATTCTAACTGGTGTGAGATGATATCTCACTGTGGTTTTGATTTGCATTTCTCTGATGGCCAGTGATGATGAGCATTTTTGCATGTGTCTTTTGGCTGCATAAACGTCTTCTTTTGAGAAGTGTCTGTTCATGTCCTTTGCCCACTTTTTGATGGGGTTGTTTGTTTTTTTCTTGTAAATTTGTTTGAGTTCTTTGTAGATTCTGGATATTAGCCCTTTGTCAGATGAGTAGGTTGCAAAAATTTTCTCCCATTTTGTAGGTTGCCTGTTCACTCTGATGGTAGTTTCTTTTGCTGTGCAGAAGCTTTTTAGTTTAATTAGATCCCATTTGTCAATTTTGGCTTTTGTTGCCATTGCTTTTGGTGTTTTAGACATGAAGTCCTTGCCCATGCCTATGTCCTGAATGGTATTGCCTAGGTTTTCTTCTAGGGTTTTTATGGTTTTAGATCTAACATGTAAGTCTTTAATCCATCTTGAATTAAACACTTTTAAACCATTAGATCTTGTGAGAACTCCAAGCAAGGGGGAAGTCTGCCCCCAGGATTCAATCACCTCCCATCAAGCCCGTCCCCCGATACATAGGGATTACAATTTGAGATGAGATTTGAGTGGGGCCTCAGAGCCAAATCATATCACACCCCAAACACAATGCACATACGGTGTCCACGCCTTAAGCACACACTCATATGCACAGACACAGCCTGAGTGTTAGACTGGTTTTGACCCAGAAGAGGCCTTTCCAAGGGCACTTAGGCTGGCACAGTGCATTGCACTATGTGGGCTGATGGTCCCAGGATGGGAGTGAAGGTGCTGAGGTGGCCCATAGACCACCATCCTCAAGTGTGGACTCCAGAGCAAGCCTCCACTGGGGCAGGCCCACAGCCGCACTCCTCTGCATGGTCTTGGCCTAGGTCCCTGCATGGGTGCCCTGCAGCAGCCACAGGGTCCCTCCCTAAGTGCTCTGGGCCAGTCACAGCTTCAGCAGCCAGCGTGCAGTCCGGGTCCTCACTGCTGTCACTGCTGCTCCCAACCCTCTGCTCATGCCCAGGGCCCAAGGGGAGCTTCTGGGAGGTGGGTGGCAGCTCACTGGGTGCAGTTACTCTGGGCTCCTGGCTCCGGGTACTCCATGTCATTAACCCTTCAGTTCTGTTTTCACAGCCCAAAGATGCACTGCAGAGCCAGAGATGCTGGCAGAGGCAGCGTGGAGGAGACCACCTGAGCCAGGTGGGGGATGGCAGCCGAGCTGGGGGCAGAGCAGGCATCATTCAGGTAAATGAGGTGGGGCCCTGGGTGCCTTGGCACTGGCTGGGCATGCAGGGGCCTGTGCACATCTCCCTGTGGGGTCTCCTCTGCTCTGGTGGTCCTCAGTTTCCTTCAGGCCATGCTCAGAAGAACCTTCAGTCCGAGCCCTGGGTGCAGGAGGAGAGCAGTGCTCGGCGATGCTGGGTCCACAGGGGTCCAAGGGGTGTGGGGAGGATGGACAAGGCTGTGGCTGGGGACTCCTGCTGGGTGTCGGCCCTCTGTGCTGTCTGTGTGTTCTCAGCCTTGGTGGTCAGGGGCAAAGGTGCAGTTTGGGGAAGGGACAAGAACAGACCCTAATGCTGTCCACCTGGAGAAGGGACTCCCAGCACATCAATAAAAAGTGTGCTGGGGTTGAGAGATCTCTCAGTGTCTTCCCACTACACTTAGGATGAAGGAAAACACCTGTCATGGCCATGAGACCCTGCAGGGTGTAGCTGCAGCCCCATCTCTGGCCTCCAACCCACCCCACCCCGTGTGATCTGCCCTCAAGCAGCAGCAGCCTTCCCTGTGCCAGTCAAGGTCCCTCCCACCACAGGGCCTTTGCACCTGCTGTGGTTCTGCTGAATAATCTTCCCTTTCTCCTTTGTCTGCCAACTCCTCCTGGCTCCACCCAAGTGCTGCTACCTCGGGCATGCCTGCTTCTCACTCCCTGACTTGGCCAGTCCCCATGTCCTTCCCAGCGCCCATGCCTCCCTCACTTGGCCAATCCCCGTGTCCTTCCCAGCGCCCCGCCTCGGTCATGATTTGACATTTTTTTGCCCGGTGATCTGATTGGCATCCAGTTCCTCTGCTAGACTGTGGAGTTACCTGAGGACAAGGACGTGGCTTGCTTGTTAGTTTGACCCTTGCATCTCTGAGCCGAGGGCAGGGACAGCACGTGGCGCCGCAGGGTGCCCCAAGTGCCACCTGCTCTGAGTGGTCCAGGTGAAGTGACCCACACGTCTTCAGAGCAACCCTGGGCAGGTGCTGTTACTATCTCCCTTCTACAGAAGGGGAAACTGAGGCACAGCGAGGCGAGCCAGTATGTCTAAGGCCACACAGTGACATGTCACAACTGGACTTCAAAGTCTGGGCAAGCTGGCTCTGCGTGGCACTTTCCCATACAGGAGCCTCCAGCCGCGTATAGCTCGTAGAGATTAGTGAAAATGAAATGAAGATAAAATTCAGTTTCTCAGGTGCATGAGCCGCCTTTTGGGTGCTTGGTATCCGCGTGTGGCTTGTGTCCGCCATGTTGGGTAGATTTGGCTCATTTCCATCATCGCAGGAGGTTCTGCTGGGTAGCATCACCTCTAGAGTTTGTGTCTATGGCTGGATGTGGACAGCCCCCAAGCATTTCCCAGTGGAATGGAGAAACGGGGCTCCCAAACACCTCACCCCACTCTCTCCCCACACTCTGCAAGGGGCTCGCCAGCCTCTCTGGAGCTCCTGGACTTGGGAGTGAGCCCCTCGCTTCAATATTCCCAAGCTTTCTTGCTCTCTATCCTGTGAACTGCTGACTTCAACAGCACCTGTTTCTAGCCTCATCTTACCTTCCACATCACAGACACAAACCTTTGTGTTTTTGTTTTGTACAGGGCTGGATAGGCTTTGCAGGCCACATTTGGGCTTCGTCTCTTCGTTCTCCCCTCCTTCTCCCTTTCCTTTTTCCTGTCCCTCTCCCTCTTTCTATCTTTCTCATTTTCCATCTTTCCAATCCTGTAAAGATGTGAACACCACTCTTAGCTCGTGGGCTGTGTCTGGTGGGCAGGCCGTGGTTTGCCAATCTTAGCTCTAGAGTCTGAAGCTTTGATAAGTGCCTTCCTCCTCTCTGGGCGTCACTGGAGTTGTCTTCACCTGTCCCACCTGTTCTGTCTGGAGAGCTCCTTTCTGATTTGAGCTGGATTCAGGGTCCCGTTCTTCCGCGGGGGCGGAGCTCCAGGAGCGGAGGTGGAGTTCTGGAAGCACTGCCTCAGCACTGCCTGGGCCCTCTCCCCCGCCTCCCTGCAATTCTGGGGCTTGGATGTTATTTTTTGCGTATGCAGGTGAGGCATCAGCTTACCCCACTGTTGTCTTTATTGCCTGTGATTTTGGCTGAGAATGTTGTGTTTCTTTCAGAATCAACAGCACACTGTCCCTGGCAGTCAGGATCGATGTGACCCAAAGAACACTTTGGGGGTGGGAGTGAGGGCCTATCCCGGCCTCGCATCCCTCATCCTGCTGAGGAGCTCTGGGGGCCTGTTTGCTCTGCTAAAATTATTCATTTTCCTGTGGCCCAGGCTGCCCACCTGGCTAGGCCCCTCGTTGGTGCAGCCCTGCTGTGTTATTGACTCCATGTGTTCTGTTTCTTGGCCCTGTTTCCTCCCCACCAGAGGGGCCATGATGCACAAACACCTGCAAATGGCCGTGAGGCCTGTGTGCTTGGCCTTCTAAGATGCGCCTGGAACACAGGCCGGTTCCGCACTCCGTGTGGAGGCTCCTCTCATGTGTGTCTTCGACTGTCATTTGCCAGTGGGTCTCAGTAACGGTCTGCCCCACAAACGCTGCCTGTGGCCAGAACCCCTGCATCCAGGCTCTCCTCCTCCAGCTGACTTCACTGCCACCCCACTGGGGGAGCTGAGAGAAGGTGCCCAGAACCAAGAAGCCCCACCTTGTGGGCAATGCCAGCCACTCAGAAGAGCAGCAGGCAAGGCGCCTGGTGAGATGTCATGGCTGAAAGTGTGGGCTGTGCAGGTGGACAGGCAGACAGAAGAACAGGTGGATAGGTGGACAAGCAGACAGGAGGACAGGAGGTCAGGAGGATAGGTGGACAGAAGGACAGGTGGACAGGAAAACAGGCGGACAGGAGGACAGGTGGACAGGCAGGACAGATGGTCAGGAGGACAGGTGGACAGAAGGACAGGTGGACAGGCAGACAAGTGTACAGGAGGGCAGGCAAACAGGAGGACAGGTGGACAGGAAAACAGGCAGACAGGAGGACAGGTGGACAGGTGGATAGGTGGACAGGCAGACAGGAGGACAGATGGTCAGGAGGACAGGTGGACAGGAGGACAGGTGGGCAGGCAGGAGGTCAGGAGGACAGGTGGACAGAAGGACAGGTGGACAGGCAGACAAGTGTACAGGAGGGCAGGCAAACAGGAGGACAGGTGGACAGGAAAACAGGCAGACAGGAGGACAGGTGAACAGGTGGACAGGAGGACAGGTGGACAGGAGGACAGGTGAACAGGCAGACAAGTGGACAGGAGGGCAGGCAGAAAGGAGGACAGGCGGACAGGAGGACAGGTGGACAGGCAGACAGGCAGGGCCAGGGTTGCAGCTCGGTTCCTGTCTCACTAACTGCGACCCTTGACCAAGGCCAACCCTTCCAAGCCTCCTTTATGAAATGGAGATAATTATAGCACCTACCACAGTTAATCCATGGGATACAGGGGTTCCTGCCCTTTGCTTTCCCACCCTGTGCTGTCTGTGGCTTCCCACCTGACACTTTCCCACTGTGGATGCTGCCCAGCCTGCTCTGGCACTTGCCGGGCATGGCCTGTGCTCCCTGTTGGGTGCTAGGAGGCTGTCCACAGCTGGGACGCAGCCCCTGCCAGCACGGAGCTCACAGTCTTGTGTTCCTACAGAGGGATTGTCGGCCTCAGCCTGACTTCTCTAGAAAGTGGATCCTGAGGCAGAATCCTGACATGCTGTGTTTTATGAGAGGGTCCAGCCCCAGTGGGCGGGAGTGAGGCACACCCTGGGAAGCGGGGAGGGAGGGAGAGCCAGGGAGATGTGCCTATATGACCTCTCTGGCCTCACCGAGCAGCTGCTTCCACTGGGGGCCTGCCATGGAGGAGCCACCTAGCCAGGTCCCAGGCCAGACCGGGGGAAGGCAGGGGTGGGGTGAGGGGACGGGAATTCATCCCTTGGCTCATTTGCTCATTGGTTAAGTTCTGGATGGGGTCACTTGGCATCATCTGTTGGGAAGCCATTCATTCATTCATTCATTAAATAATTCATCCACTCATTCATTCATTCATCCACCCACCCACACACCTGCCCATCAGACATTGAGGGACACCCTCTCTCTACCAGCCTCAGCTCTGACTCAGGGGGTACAAGAAGAACCAGAGTGGATGCTGTCCTTGCCATAGGGGCTCCCACATGTCCCTGCCTGCACTAGCCACATCCCAGCTGCTGGCAACATGTAACCCCTGTGGGCTGGCCCAGCTGGTCTGGGACCAAGGGAGGTTTCCATTTGGCTGGGGGATAGTCACGGGCTCTGGATGTGTCCTCACTCACTTTTGCTCATGGTCTGGACCGTGATGGTTCTGCACGTGAACCTGAGATTCTGGTGACAGCAAGTAGGTACGTGTCCCCTCTCTCCCCCCTGCCAGGGTGTGGCCATGACAGCCAGGGCTGGGTTTGGGTTGGCCACTTGCCACTTCTGGCTGGGTCTCTTTCACCTAACCCCACTTGTGAGGTCTCTGTAGGCCTCTAACTTGACCTGACCCCATGGGTGGGTTTTAGTCCTGCCTTGATTCCCCATGGACTCCACTCAGCCCCCTGTGCCTGCTCTCGGCCCCCTGCCTTGTGTGAAACCCAACCCCTTCACTGCTCCATCCTTAAGCATGACTAGAGCTGGGCTCTGTCTTGGGCCTTGGGGCTTCCCGACCCCAACTGCACAGAGAAAAGGGATTATTTCCACCTGGTCCCTGCTCCCAAGCCCTCACCACGTGGAGCACAGGGCCTGGCCCTGCCATTATAGCCACCGGGCGTCAGTTCTTACCTCTGCCTCTTCCTACCCGAGTGCCTTTGGACAAGTTACTGACCCCTCTGAGTTTGTTTCCTTGCTATTATAATTTTGGATTGTAACATTCACCTAGTGGTATCATCATGAAACTTCAGTGAAATAACACATGCCAGCCTCCTGGGACAGTGTTGTCACAGAGCTGGGACTCAAAACAGGGCACCTATTTTCATTGTTATCATTACTAATTGTTGGTGATGGCAGTGGTAGTAGAATATGCCTCTGCCTGGCTGGGTATCCCCTTGTTTCTGCCAGCTCTGGGCTGGGGTTTATGTGCTGCTTTCTGGGTGCTGGTGTTGCAAGACAATAGACTCATCAATTACCTGGGATTCAGGGTGCAATCGGGGGGTTATAGGAACACAGAGAAAAGGGCAGCCTTCCCCCAGGGAGGAGAAAATCTCAGAGGATAATGCACTCTAATTTTTTTTTTTTAAAGAAATGTCGGTCTGCTTTGATCTTGAGGACAAGGGGAGTGCATGGAATGATACGAATTGGGAAGGCATCTTGTAGGGCCAGCTTCTTGGCTCACTGGAGGACAGCACGGGACTCACACTGGGAGCCTGACAGATTCTAGGTCTCTCAGCTCCCAGGAGACTCTGGAGAGGCCACAAAAACAGCCTGCCTTGAGTCACTATCACACCACTCAGCCCTCACCTGTTGGTGACCCAGGATGCCTGGCCTTTCAGGGGCATTGTCTAGATGAGTGACACAGGCTGCCTCTGTCCAGCTCTGTCCTGGCTGGGGGACTTTTCCGTTTTCTCATACAGCTTGGTAAATAAGCAAATTTTACACAGTTGTAGTTGGTATATGATCCATTTTGTTATTGAAATGCCAGGGGTCAGGTTTAGGTTTGGCTGCTCACCACGCAGGAAGCCAATCACTGAGGCAACAGGTATTGCCGAGGAAGAAGGCTTTAATCCAGTGCTGCAGATGAAGAGATGGGAGATCAGCCTCAAATCCATCTCCCTGATCAACTAAAACCAGGGATTTATATAGCAGGGAAGAAATCTAACTATGTGCAGAAAAACAGGAATGAGAGAGGGTAAGGAAATTGCCATGGGTGAGGGGTCTGGCTGCGGTGATTTTGTGAGTTTCATTTCGTTGATTCTCTCTGGGAGGCCTGAGGGTTGGTTTCTTGAGAAAGGAACTCAGATAGGACACATGTAAATTTCTCAAGTTTTAAGACCAGAGGGGCAATTTCTAGGTTTATTAAAAAACAAAACAAAACATAAACATTAGTTCTGCAGGGCAATTGGGCTGGTTTCCATTTGAGCCTATCATTTCCCCTCACCATAAGCCTTTTCTCCATTTTGCCAATGTCTTCAGTGATTGTTTTAAATTACTGCAGAGATTGGCCATGTGCCTATTTGGTGGGGAGTGGGGGAGGGTTGGGCTACTGCCTGTTGCCCTGAGTGTGTCTGCCAAGGTCCCAAGCCCACTGCATTCTGCCCCATAAGGGGCCAGGAGGCTCTTCCATGATGGAGACACATCCTTGCTGCCTTGTGGTCCTCAGAGTCCTGGCATGGGGGGCCTGGGATGTTGTTGGCATTGCTGTAGTTCTATTATAAATAATGCTGTGATGGACATCTTCCTTCAAAAAGCCACACTCTCCCCTTTTCCCTCCACTCCTGAATGCTTTACTTGGGACTGCAGTGATGCTTTCTAAGCAGTGTCACTTCCTTGGTTTATAACAGCCTTGAGTTGTTCTTAGAAGGCCTTACCTTGGACACAGAAACCCTCAGATTTCCCTAAAGACTATTTAACTGAGTGTGCTCACAAAAGAAGTGGCACAATTGCATTTGTCTCTGCCATGCCTGCTCACTGCCTGCCATCTTTAACCCCATCCTGTATTTTGTAAGCTGCATAAGTAGCCTGTGTCTCACTATTGCTGGTCTTCCTGGAAGCCCTGAGTTCCAGAAGCTTCTCTACAGTTGTGGATGGAACAGAGCCAATTATGCCCTTTCCTTTTTGAAAAGCAGGAAAGTGTTCATTCTGAGTTCTGATTCTATTCTATGAACCATGATTCTTTATGTATAAAATGGGGATAAGAATATCTAACCCACAGAATGGTTGTGAGGACTAATCTATATAATAGCCAACAAAGGAGCTTCAAACACGAGGGTGATGCATACATCAAATGGCCATTGCTAGTTTTGTTAGCACTCTTACCAGCTAAATGCATCAGATATATTTCTTATAAATTATAGTCAATAAGCCAAAATGAATTGAAATAAGATGCTTCCCCTTGTATCAAACATGCAGAAATGATGGACATAATATAACAAAACATTGTAAATACATAGTAGAACTTTATTTATTTATTTTGAGATGGAGTCTCGCTCTATCACCCAGGCTGGAGTGCAGTGGCACAATCTCGGCTGACTGCAGCCTCCTAGGTTCAAGCGATTCTCCTGCCTCACCCTCCTAAGTAGCTGGGATTACAGGCACACACCACCACACCTGGCTAATTTTTGTATTTTTAGTAGAGATGGGGTTTCACCATGTTGGCCAGGCTGGTCTTGAACTCCTGATCTCATGGTCCACCCACCTCGGCCTCCTAAAGTGTTGGGATTACAGGCATGAGCCATGGTGCCCAGCTATAGTAGAACTTTAAAGCAAGGGAAAGCCTCAGTTACCAGAAGAAGTTGGGGCTCAAAACCAGAGGCAAGAATGGGAGTTTAAGAGCAATGTCAGCAGTAGATACAAGGCTGACCTGCAGCTCCTGGCCCCAGGATTGGGGAGATCTGGAATGGAGTTTCCTGAGTAAATTTGGGGTCTGAAACTTCAGGGAATGGGACCACCAAATGGGAACCTGCTCCCTGCCATGGGTCACTGATATTGGAATGCCAATTCTGTGATGCATAGGGTCCATGTTTGTGTCAAAAAAACCCTGAAGTGAGAAGGCAGACCCACTTGGCTCTAACAGATGCAAATGCAAAATCACTGCACAGGGACATCTTCACCACCAATGGTGCTCAGAACTCCTGTGAAAACCAGTTCTCATGAAATATGCACTTAGAGTAAGAAAATACAGAGAACACTCAGCACACAAAAGAACTGGCATTCCAGAACTGCAGATGACAGAGCAATGTGAAGATGTTAAAATGAGTACGTTTAAGTTTTTCAATGAGTCAAAGAAATAGAGTGCATAGACAGAAGTAGGACATTATGAAGAAAATGAACAGGTGGCTTAAAAAAAGAACCAGAAGGAAATTCTGACAATATAAAAATACAGTCATTGAAAGAAAGGTTTTATAACCCATGTTGCTATTCCTAAGGCAATTGTCTTAAGCATATACAAGCTTTGCTCCTTCCAGTCTTTGTAATATGGCAAGGAAGTTAGAGGTGACCAAGTTCTCACATACCCTCTCCACTGAGGATTTATAACCTATTGAGAGAGAGAGGTCAGAGAAAACAAAAATAGCATGGAGCATTTATTCATCTCTTACTATGTCCTGGCACAGAACTAAGCCTTTACAAGCATTGGCTTATTTAATTCTAACAACAACCTTTTCAAGGAGCCCTGTTATTACCTAAGGCTCAGGAGGGTAAAGATCTGTTCACAATTCCATCATGTGTCATGAGTGGTGCTGCGTCCAAACCTGGGGCTGTGGACTTCAAAGCCGGATGATGTCATCACTGAACAGAGATTACTCGACAGAGACTCGTGTAATGAAAGAACAAAGGAACCCATCCACACAGGCAGCTTCCACACTGACCATGATTGCATCTCACATCCCCATCTGGCTCAGTTTCCAAAAGCTTTAAAATCATTTTCCTTAGTAATTAATTTGCTAACAGTCAGTTGATGTGGATTTAAATTTTTTGGTTTTTGACATTTATTAGATTATCCCAACTCTACTGATGCACCTGCTTGTCTCTGTTAGCCCTTGCGCTTGGCCCTGCCAACTATGGCATCCTTCCTATCTCCAACTTCCATTTGGATGGTAGCGTGACTTTCTATGAGAAGCTCGATTGCTAAGGGCAAATTCTAGGACAAAAATTCAAGTCCAGCAACAGCTCCTGGGGGTGCCTGGGACTCCTGGGATTACTGGGCTGTTGACCACCAGGCCCTAGTGATACACGTGGCATGTGCTATCCACGGTGCAGACTGATCAGGCTTCAGGGAGTGGATCAAGCAGCGCTTTAAAAATTCAAAATTGGGCCGGGCTCAGTGTCTCATGCCTGTAATCCCAGCATTTTGGGAGGCTGAGGTGGGCAGATCACGAGGTCAGGAGATCAAGACCATCCTGGCTAACATTGTGAAACCCTATCTCTACTAAAAAATACAAAAAATTAGCCAGGTGTGGTGGCACGTGCCTGTAATCCCAGCTACTCAGGAGGCTGAGGCAGGAGAATTGCTTGAACCCAGGAGGCGAAGGTTATAGTGAGTCGAGATCACACCACTGCACTCCAGCCTGGGTGACAGAGTGAGACTCCATCTCAAAAAAAAAAAAAATTAAAATTAATTTTAAAAGACACAGGTAAGGATACAAAGCAGGTCTAACCCTCTTTGCACTTAATGTTTCTCAGAAGTGCAATTTTTCTGACATGCCTTTGGAAGAATAAGCGAAATGTGTTCTTAAAATATCTCAAAGTACAACCCCCTTCCCACCAAAAGGCGAAAAAACATAGGATTTAGTGGTGCATACGAACAGGCTATAAAATATGTTGACGTTTAAGTTAGCTGGGAATTAGGTAATCGATCATCAGGTAAATTGCTTTAAGTTTGCTGATTTTAGGTACAGTGGTAGGCTCCCATCCTAACTATGCTGAATACCTTATTTTGAAAAGGAAAAAGAGAATTTGGAATGTAGAGAAATCTTGGATTGTGGGCACACTCAGATACATTTTGTGAAAGTTGTTAGAGTAAAAATGAAGTCACTTGGCGTTTAAAGAAACCCTGACAGATAGAGCTGGGGAAGGCCATGCAGGGAGGGTTCTCACCCATCAATGCCAGATAACACAAACTATCACAGAAGACTGAGAAACACCCAACCTTGCACGAAGGCCATTGCAACCTTACACAAAACATACTTCTTCAAGACATCTGCCTAGCAACTGCCTGTTCAATCTTGGACTGGTCTCACCTTTGTCATGACTCTTTTAGCCAAGGATAACAATCTCAGAACAATTATACAATCCTCCTCATGTTTTCCTTAAAAAGCTTTGCCTTCCTTTACTTTCCTGAATATGTGCATCACTTACTATGGAATGTGTATTCTCATTGCAATGCCCAATTCCTGAAGAAATATCATTTTCTTTTAGAAAGCCTTTCTCTGTTTGTTATTTAGATTGGCAATTTCCAGTGATAAGTGTTTTAAAAACCTAGAGCTTGAAAGAAAAGAAGATTGGAGACCTCCACTACTATGATATGGTAGATTAAAGATGGCTGCAAGTCTTTTGCTAGTCCTCCCATTTAGAGGAACAATTTATGCCCCCCTCCCCTTAAATCTGGGCAACCTCTCTGATACCTGACACTAAAATACAGCAGCCACCACACTATGCTGGTTTTCAGGCACAGTCCTTAAGAGGCTGGAATCTGTCACTTCTTGTATCTTGGAATACTGGCTTTTGGCACCAAGCAACCATGTTGTGAGGAAGTACAATCAACCACACAGAGGGACCCCTTGTGGAGAAGAGCTGAGGCCCCAGCTGACAGTACCCACTGAGCTCCAGCACGGACTGAGCTGTCCTGGAAGTGGGTTCTCTAGCCACATCAGGCTGCCCTCAGTGACTACATGGAACAGACATGAGCCATCCTTGCTGGGTCCTGCCCAAATTATGGACATGTAAGCAAGGGCAAAGTTTGTTAGTGGTATAAGCCACTAAGTTTTGTGGTGGTTTCTTAGGCAGCCACAATAGATAGCTGGAAAAACAGTGAAATGAGCTATGTGAGAAACTCCTTTTCTGCTCCAGACACAATACGTAAATGTGTTCAAACAACAAAAAAGACAAGTTCTTATTCTTTATTAATTTAATATTAAAATAATTTTCCAACATTTAAATTTTAATATTTAATTATGTACTATTTAATAAAGCTTTAAAAAAAAAAAGTAAACAGCAGATTTAGAAGCAGTCCTGGGAGATCTCAGGTGCTAGGCAGTACAAGAGAACATATGGGTTAGCAATGGGGAAATGAAGCCCTGTGCCTCGGGAGTGCTGGAACAGACTTGTGACTTAAGGCTGTGTGTCAATGACTGCATTAGGTCTTGAGGGAAGATTGGAGGGTCCAATATTTAAAAGAGAGATAGATGTGGGCTCTCTGCAAAAAGCTTAGAGCAGGGAAGGATTGATCTGATTTATGACAGGAAATAGTACAACTTCCCCCGAGCCTTAGGAAACAGACAGGAAACAAGCTGCCTTGAGCAGAAACGGTTTCTCCCAGGTAGTGAGAACTCCAAGCCCAGACTGTGTGGACTCTAAATCTACACAGTGCTATGGTGGAAAGCTCTGAAAGTAGAAATTAGGGCCCAAGTGGATTTAAAACCAGTGTATTAGTCCATTTTGCATTGCTATAAAGGAATACCTGAGACTGGGTAATTTATAAAGAAAAGAGCTTTATTTGGCTCACAGCTCTGCAGGCTGTACAGGCATGGCACTAGCCTCTGCTTGGCTTCTGGTGAGGCCTCAGGAAACTTTTACTCAAAGCAGAAGGTGAAGGAGGAGCAGTGGTGTCACGTGGCGAAAGAGGGAGGAAGGGAGAGAGAGGAGGCGCCGGGCTCTTTAAGAAACGAGTTCTCATGTGAAATGATAGAATGAGAACTCACTAATCACCTAGGGGAGGGCAGCAAGCCATTCATGAGGGAATCTGCCCCCAGGAACCAAACACCTCCCATCGGGCCCACCTCCAACAATGGGGATGACATTTCAACATGAGATTTGAGGGGGACAGACACCCAAGCAATATCACTAACGAACACATGAAACACTTCTACAATTCTGTCCCATAGAAACACCTTCACATTCTAGGGAACTGGCAGGACTACAAGTGAGGGCAACTTCAAGGGAAATGAGTTGATAAAAGAATGTATAAAGCACAAGGAAAAGGCACCATAGTGAGGGGCTGTCAGCACAGCACATAGAGAATTCAGCCCTGAAGAACTAGACATGATGGAGTGTCCTAACAAGGCTTTAGCACAAGCACAATGAGAATCATCAAAGAGATAAAGAGATGAAATTCATAAAATGAGAAGGGCGTTGTTAAAAACCAAAAGACCTTATTAAAAACAAAAGCTAATTGAAATTATAGAGTTTGAAAATCTAGCCAAAGGACAATAATTTAAAAATCTCTCAATAGAGATTTTATATGCAAAGCTTTACCCTTCCATGGAGAGAAATATATTTGGAAGGTACTGATGGACACGGGAGGCCCAGAGTGCATGCAGTTCAGAGGGGAGGAACGAGGACACGTGGGATCCCATACAACCAGCTCTCTCTCAAGCCTCCTGGGCTCCTCCCTCTCCTGCAAGCTCAGTCCCAAGGTTTATCCATAATTCGTGTGCCCCTGCGGTCCCCAACCCTCAGCTGCGTACCCCGACTGCATTTCCCCTGTGGTCTGGCACAGAAGGATTTTCTTTCTTGCTTTGAGTTTTGCTTGGTTTTAGAAAATATTTTTTGTCGTTAGGACTTCTGCATTTCTGTATGTTTGCAGTAGATAAAGTAGCTCACTTTACCACGTATTTCCTAGCAGAAGTACTCGAGGACTGAACTGTCCGATACAGTAGCTGCTAGCCACATTCAAATGTATATAAACTAAAATGACATGAAATTAAATTCAGTTCCTTATGTGCTCAATCTGCCAATGGCTGCTAGACCAGAGAGAACATTTCCGTCACTGGGTAGTGCTAGAGTGTCCCAGAAGGTCCAGTAGAACGCCGTGTGGTGGACGTGCACTGGACGTCAACATCTGTGTGCACAGAAATGAATCCATGTTGCAATATGATACCATGGGTTAGGTATCATTTAGCAGTGTCTGGAAACAGCTCCCTGAGCTTCCTGAAAAGGACCTTCCACAGACGGCAGAGATGCTTGTTTGGGGAGGAGGTCACATTAGGAGGCTTGTGATTTCTTCAGGAAACACTGTCACAGGGAAGTGAGTCATAGGCACTCCTGGTGGCTTCCTCGTGTCCTCGCCGATGGCCGAGGGTGGAACAGTGAGATGGAAGAAGGAAGCATGAGCAGCTGCCTGGCTCTGTCTCCTCCTTGTGACTGAGAAATCCTGCATCTGTGAGATCTGGGAACAGAAATCTCAGGGAGCTGCTTCCAGATGTTGCTAAATTACACCCTCACCCACGGCACCGTATTGCAGCAACATGGATTCATTCATACACACACAGACTTTGACATCAACTGCATTTCAAAATTAAGCAGAAACAGGGAACTGCAACAGCTTCTGGTTGCTATGATAAGAACAGAGGAGATGTGCAAACTGTTTAAACTGGAGCAGAAACAGTTGACTGGAGAGGTTTGCATTACAAAATGAATTAAATGGAGCGTCTTAGGAAGATTGTCCCCCAGCCAGGCATCGGCGATGAGCGAGGAGGTCCTCTAGGTGGCAGGGACAGCAGAGCGAGATCTGAACACAAGTGTCCTTAGTTGAAGATGCTGGAATAGGCAGTCCTCAGTCTGCAAGGGAAGCATGGAAGAAGCTGTCCACATGGCGAAAGCAGGACGAGCCCAGCTAATGAGTTCCTCATTGTGTACCATCCAGTGCCTGATAAATTCCAGAGCAAAGCTGGAGGGCCCCATCCATTGAAAGTGGAGGGACAGAGCATGGGGCCGAGAGAGGAGGAATGCAGGAGGGACCAAGAGATCCAGGGGCTGCACCAAAGGCTGCAGCAGGGCCGGCGGTGTCGGGTGGCTTCATTTCTTCCCATGCACCCTCTGGCTGAGAGTTGGGGATTCAGAGATGTGTGGGACCTCAGGCTGTCCTCATGGGGTTCACCATCTGGTGGGGAAGTCAGGGAGATAAAGAGCATGGTTGAAATTCATTTTGGAAAGGCTACACTTGCAGCATGACTTGAGTTTTCTGAAGATACGGGAAGGCCTTCTGAGAAGAGGTTGCCTTTGAGTTGGGGCCAGGATGGTGGGTGAGTGCCCTGGGGCAGCTGGAACAAAGTGCCTTACACCAGGCAGCCTTGGACAACAGGCATTGGTTCTCTTCCAATCTGGAGACTAGGGGTGTCGGCAGGACCGCGCTTCTCTGAAGGCTCTCGGGAAGGACCCTCCTGGCCCCTTCAGCTTCTGCTGTTGACTGGCATTCCATGGGATCCCTTGGCTTGTAGCTGCATCACTTCATTCTCTGCGGTCATTGTCACATGACCATCTCCCTGTGGGCCTTTCTCCTGGTCCTTCATTCTCTGCGGTCATTGTCACACAGTCATCTCCCTGTGGGCCTCTCTCCTGGTCCTTAATTCTCTGCGGTCATTGTCACACGGCCATCTCCCGGTGGGCCTCTCTCCTGGTCCTTCATTCTCTGTGGTCATTGTCACACGGCCATCTCCCAGTGGGCCTCTCTCCTGGTCCTTCATTCTCTGCGGTCATTGTCACACGGCCATCTCCCTGTGGGCCTCTCTCCTGGTCCTTCATTCTCTGCGGTCATTGTCACACGGCCATCTCCCTGTGGGCCTCTCTCCTGGTCTCATAAGGGCACCGATCGTATTGGATGAATAGCACACCCTATTCCAGAGTGACCTCATCTCAACAGATTACACCTGCACTCACCCTATTTTCAAATTAGGTCACATGGGGAGGCATTAGTCATTATGACTTCATATATCTCTTTAGGGAGCACAATTCAACCCTCAAGGACAGGTGGGCAGGGTGTAGTTCAACTGCTATAGGAGTTTTCCCGGTCAGAAACTGGGGGATCACCACCCTCAGGCTCAGTCCACACACCCGCTCGCTCAGCACAGCTGGCTGTCTCTCATGTGTCCCCGGTCTGCCCCTCCCTCTCTGTCTGACTGCTGCCCATGTCGTGTAACTGATCTCCAAACCTGCCCCATCCACTGCTGGCCAGCCAGAGTGACCAGCTGGAAACCCATGTTTAACCTACTCAGAATTCTTAAGAGGCCCCTTACTGCTTGCAGGATAATATCCAAATGCCTTTTAATGACACATGGGGGCTCTGCACAGCCTGTTTCCACTGTCTCTGCTCAGCATCCCCGTTTTATAAAAATAGAAAACATTTTATTGGACTCTTCACCGTGTGCAGGTGTTGTGTAGTACACACACCATCTCCTCGACTCCACAACAACCTTGGTGGGCAGATCATCTACCCCCTGACTACCAAGCTGCTTTCCTGGGAGAGGAAATGGAGGCATAGGGAGTTTGGGTGACTCGAAAATGATATTTGCGGCCGGGCACGGTGGCTCACACCTGTAATCCCAGCACTTTGGGAGGCTGAGGCAGGTGGATCACAAGGTCAGGAGACTGAGACCATCCTGGCTAACATGGTGAAACCCCGTCTCTACTAAACAAAATACAAAAAATTAGCCAGGCGTGGTGGCGGGCACCTGTAGTCCCAGCTACTAGGGAGGCTGAGGCAGAAGAATGGCGTGAACCCGGGAGGTGGAGCTTGCAGTGAGCCGAGATCGCGCCACTGCACTCCAGCCTGGGTGACAGGGTGAGACTCCATCTCAAAAAACAAAAAAAAAAAGAAAATGATATTTTCTGAAGGAAAGTGTGCCTTTTGCAGGCTACACCGCTGGTGACTCTAAGAGTCCATATGCAAAACCCGGACAGTCACATCTGGGGGACTCTTAACTCCTGTTCTTCTCTAATGGGTCCCTGAGATACCCACTTCTCCAGATATTTCTACTTCCTACAACAGGAGATGTACTGTCAAGCTCACATCTTGCTTCTGCTTTTGATTCTTCTGCAATTCCCCATCTATGCCTGTCCACCGAGGGTCCTCTGGGTCTGCATTCAAGCCTTCCCTCGTCCTCTGTGTGTTCCCACACTCTGCAGGCAACCTTGGCCCAACCTCCTCTGCCCCCTCCCCCTGGGCCCCTCCCTCCTTCTCCTCTCCTTCCCTTTTCCTTCTCTTTCCTCTTTTCTTCCTTGTTCCCTTCTGACTTCAGGTGCAGAGAGTTGGGTTAATCACATTCTCCAGTTTCTAACATGAAAGGGCTCTGCTTTTCTAAAACAGAAAAAAAAACTTAATACTTTATTTGGGCCCTTAATACTCATTCATGAGATCTTATTTAAAATTTTGTAATATATTGGCTTAATTATTTTTTAATAAATGTTACTCGGCCGGGTGCGGTGACTCACGTCTGTAATTCCAGCACTTTGGGAGGCTGAGGTGGGCGGATCACCTGAGGTCAGGAGTCCAAGACCAGCCTGGCCAACATGGTGAAACCCCGTCTCTACAAAAATACAAAAATTAGCTGGGCCTGATGGCAGCTGCCTGTAATCCCAGCTACTCAGGAGGCTGAGTCGGGAGAATCACTTTAATCCAAGAGGCAGAGGTTGCAGTGAGCCAATATCATGCCACTGCCCTCCAGCTTGGGCGAAAGAGTGAGACTCTGTCTTAAAAAATAATAATAAATAAATAAATAAATATTACTCTACTGAATATAATCATAAAAATGTTTCGACCTTTGCTAATTTTCTTCTTCTGTTTGCTATTTTTAATTTCTGGAAGTTCTGCAAAATCATAATTCTGCATAAATATGCATATTTAAAATGTAAAATAGCATATTTAAAAATTTTAGCATGATGGCCATTTAAATGAGTTTTTGTTCTGGAAAAACCTTGATTATCTTTTTACAATTAGTTTTTATTAAATAACAAATACATACAACAGGCACACACAATATATGAGGAAGCATAAAAAATAAAATAAAAGGCACCAGCTCTGTTTGCACCATGCAGTTTACGAAGAGATGCCTGGGAAGTTGAGAACCACCCGCTTGTCATTTCGTGCTCCCCTTTTCTTTCTCATTCTAGCAGGTTCATTCATGATCTTGGATTAGGTATTAATCATTCGTGTGTTGGCCCTTTAATACATAAATAATATATCGTTTAGTTTTGCATGCTTTTGAACTACATACAATAGAACTATGCTGCTAAATTATTATTATTTTATTTATTTATTTTTTGAAATGGAGTCTCTCTCTGTCACTCAGGCTGGAGTGCAGTGGCGTGATCTCAGCTCACTGCAACCTCCACCTCCTGGGATTCAAGCATTTTTCCTGCCTCAGCCTCCAAAGTAGCTGGGATTACAGGCGCCCACCACCATGCCCAGCTGATTTTTGTATTTTTAGTACAGACGGGGTTTCAACATGTTGGTCAGGCTGGTCTCGAACCTGTGACCTCAAGTGATCCCCCCTGCCTCGGCCTCCCAAAGTGCTGGGATTATAGGCGTGAGCCTCGGCCTCCAAAGTGCTGGATTATAGTGTGAGCCACCGTGCCCGGCCTATGCTGCTAAATCCTTTTTTTTTTTTTTTTTTTTTTGAAGACGGACTCTCACTCTGTCACCTAGGCTGGAGTGCAGTGGCGCAACGTCCGCCCAATGCAAGCTCTGCCTCCCGGGTTCACACCATTCTCCTGCCTCAGCCTCCCTAGTAGCTGGGACTACAGGCGCCCGCCACCACAACCGGCTAATTTTTTTGTATTTTTAGTAGAGACGGGGTTTCACTGTGTTAGCCAGGATAGTCTCGATCTCCTGACCTCATGATCTGCCCGCCTTGGCCTCCCAAAGTGCTGGGATTATAGGCGTGAGCCCCCGCCCCTGGCCTATGCTGCTAAATTCCTAAGCAGTTTGCATTTTTCTCCATGTTGCAGTAGGTGGAGCTGTAGAGTTTGCAGCCCCTGCCGGACACGCGATGCCAGCGCAGAGGGGAAGTGGGCTGGTGGAGAGAAATACCCTGATTGTTCTCTCATCCTGCCCCTGACTTCCTCCAGTGCTTCTCATTGGCTGAACCCAGTTGGAGTCCAGGGTCAAGGAGCTCTGGGAGATGCTCCCTGGATGTTGGAGAGGTTGGTCCCCGGAAGCTCAGAGCAGGGCAGCAATGGATAGACATGGGTCTTGGAGAGGAGAGGAGCCAGTACACACATACTTAACGCTACTAGGTAGTGTCAAATGATTACTCAAAGTGGTTAGACCAACTTATGCTCCCACCAGCAGAATCTAGGAGCTGTGGCTGCTCCCTGACCACGTAAACATCTGGCACTGTCTGACTTCTCAGGGTTTGCATATTAATGGGTGTGAAATGGCATCTCATGGAAGGTGCATGGACTAGATTGCACAATAGACTAATAAATAGCAACTAATTACTGAAGAGGTTGAGCATCTTGTCATGTTTATAGGTCATTGGCATTTCCTCTTCTGTAGAGTGCCCAGTCAAGTCTGTCGCTCATTTTTCTATTAGTTTTTTGGATGGATTCATCCAACATTTTTTTTATGGAGCACTTTCTAAGTGCCAGATTCTGCTCTACATCTTGGGGACGTAGCAGTGAACAAAAGTGACAACACCCACGGTCCTTATGGAGCTTAAATTCTTATGGAGGGAGGCAAACAATGATTAAAACAAAAACTATGTTAGAAAATGAAGTGTACTAATTCTATTAGAAGTGTTATAATTACGTATTGGTGTGCCCCTAATTATGTTAGAAGTGTTATTGAGAAGAAGGAGTGGAGGGGAGTGCTGGCGTGGCAGTTTTTAATCCTGCTGTCAGGAATACATAAATAATGTATCGTTTAGTTTTGCATGCTTTTGAACTACATACAATACACACACACACACCTCTTCAGTTTTTTCTTTTGATTGATATTTGACTAAATATTGCCTGATCTTTCTTCGACCTTTTCTTTGATCTTCCTGCATTCTGAAGTTACGTGTTTTTTATAGTGTATAGATCAATTTTCTTCTTAAAATCTAGTTGAGCAATCTTTGTCTTTTAACTAATGAGATTAGACTATTTATATCTATTGTAACCAGTGAAAAAATATGATTCATGTTTATCATGACTAAGAAGGTAGGGTGTTAAGAGCATGTGCTTCAGACTCCTGCCTTTTTGCAACCCCTCCCTCCGCCTGGACCCCTCTCCTCCTAGACAGTCTCGTGGCCGCCATCCCACCTCCTCCAACACCCCACCGAAATGTTTCCTTCTTACCCTTTTATACTAGTCTCTCTCATTCTCTTACTAGAATGTTAATTGGTGTGTTCAAAGTTTTATTTTGTCTGTTGCTTATTCATGTATTTAATGTTTGAAAATCATTTTCTTCCTTCTATTTTCTTTGAGGTATTTTACTGTCTTTTTGCAACTTCTTATGTTATATGCTTGTCTCATTGATTTCCAATCTTTCTTTTTTTCTAACCTAAGCAATTAAGGCTATAAATGTCCTTTTATGAACTGATTTGGCTGCATCTTATAAGTTTTGAAATTTCAAATTAAACAAATCTTTAATTTCCATTATAATCTTCTCAATGATTAATTTAGAAGTGTGCTTTAAAAGGATTTTTTCAAATGCAGCCTTTCTATTGATATTTTTATTAATTTCTAATTTAATTAAAGTTTTGTCTGAAAAATTGATCTGTATAATCATAATGCTTTGAAATGTATTAATACTGCTGTATGGCCTAGGATGTGCTAATTTTTATAAATGTCCCATGTGTGCTTGGAAGTAATATGCATTCTCCAGTTATTTTTATTTTTAGAGTGGACTAAGCTTGTTAATTATGATATCCCAATATTTAAACTTACCCTTTTCATCTACTAATAATTACAAAATACAACAAGATTTCCTTCTATGATAGAATATAGTAGTCAATTTTAGTTTTACTATTTTGAAGCTGTTGTTAGATTAATTACTATTTGAAATTATTCTATATCTTGGTATATTTAACTTTTTGGCATTTTTATAGTAACCTTCTTTTCTCTATGTATTTTGCCTTAAATTCTGACTCTCTCTCTCTCTCTCACACACACACACACACGCACACACACTCTCTCTCTCTCGGGTTTTTTCTTTTGATTAATATTTGACTAAATATTGCCTAATCTTTCTTCATCCTTTTCTTTGATCTTCCTGCATTCTAAAGTTGTGTGTTTCTTATAAATAGTGTATAGATGAATTATCTTCTTAAAATCTAGTTGAGCAATCTTTGTCTTTTAACTAATGAGATTAGACTATTTATATCTATTGTAACCAGTGAAAAATTATGATTCATATTTATCATCTTTCATGCTTTCTGTTTTCCCTCCAATTGTCTTTCTCTATATTCATTGAGTTTGATTTATTCATTCCACTTTTTCCCACTACCATTTTGGAGGTTTTTGTACTCTTATTTATTTTATTTTAGTTGTTACTTTAGAAAAGTTTACTTTTAAACCAACAAAGTGAAAGATATTTATCGTCCTCCCCAAAGCACAAGGATCTTAAGATACTTTAACTCCCAGAATTCCCCTTCTCTACTATGTGCCATTTTGCCCAATATTATTACATTTTATCAGTTTTTAAATTTTGTTTCTTAAGCCCCCCCAAGTTGGGTTCTGTTGTTGTTATTCTTGTTGATTGTGTTGTTGCTTTGATTCTATTCAGCTTACCTTTATTTAGATTTAACCAAATAAATACCATTCTCTTTGCTTACTACTCCTTCTTGTATTCCCCAATTTCTTCTGGGCATGGCTTTACTTCTGTCTGAAGTAGATTCTTTAGAATTTTCTGTGGTATGGTCAGTTGATGGCAAATTATCTTATTAAGTTATTTTTATCTGAAAATATGTATATTTTACCTCCATCATTAAACGATAATTTTTCTGAGTATACAATTCTTTTATTCTCTCTGAAACACACTGAAGATATTATTGCCTTTTTTTTGTCACGTTCGCTATTGCTGTTGAGATGTCAATCAATCCTCAGTCTGACTTTTGCTCCCTTATAGACAATATTTGTTTTCTTTCTCTTTTTATGATATTTTCTTTCCATATTTCTCTTTTTTATGATACTTTTCTTGCTTATTCAATAGTTTAACTCAGTGTGGATTTCTTTCTGTTCTTTTTTCTTTTCTTTTCTTTTCTTTTGAGACAGGGTCTTATTCTGTCTCCCAGGCTGGAGTGCAGTGGTGCGATCTCGGCTCACTGCAACCTTCGCCTCCTGGGTTCAAGTGATTCTCCTGCCTCAGCCTCCCCAGTAGCTGGGATTATAGGTGTGTGCCACCACAGCTGGCTAATTTTTTGTATTTTTAGTAGAGACAAGTTTTCACCATGTTGACCAGGCTGGTCTCGAATTCCTGACCTCAAGTGATCCACCTGCCTCAGCCTCCCAAAGTGCTGGGATTACCAGCCACCATGCCTGGCCGATTTCTTTCTTTTTAAAACATGCATTCTCTTTGTGTTTTGTCCAGTTGCCTGAATTTAAGATTTGGAGCCTTTCTTCTGTTTCTGAAAATACTTATCCACCATCTAATAAGTGTGGCCTCTGCTCCACTGTCTGTTACCTCCTTTTAGAATTCGAGTGAGATGTACCCCATCTCCCCTTTCCCTCTTAGCCCATCCATCTTTTGCATCTGTCACATGTGTTCGTGTCTGTGCTGTATCCTACCTTTCACTTCAGTAATTGTTTCGTCAGCTGTGCATAATCTGCTATACCACGTCTGTTGAGTTTTTAATTTTGGTTATATTTTTAATTTTATTTCTAGACTTCTCAGTTATTTTTCAAATCTCCTTCATTTCTTGTAGTCTCTTGGATTTTTTTTTTACATGTTAAAAAATTTTGTTTCTTAAAGCATATTTCACATCTATAAAAATACATATTTTATATTCCAGCTTCTAGAAATGCAGTGGCTGCTGGCTTTGCAGCCTGTTGTTCCTGAAGCCGGTTGTTTCTGCGGGCTCTCATGCACATAGCCTGCCTTTTGTGTATTTTGTGATTTTTGACCATGGCTCATTTTTTCCTTATAACTGTGTATGTGGGAATTATATGAGGCTTGCATTGAAGTTGTATTCTGTTGAAGGGAATCTGTATTCTCTTGGGTTGCTACCAGCTCAGGATAGGACAACTTTAAAATAATTTCTCCCTTGAGGTTTTGTTTTTTTTCTCCTTTCTATCACAGTGGATATGAGTTCAGAATGCAAAACCACGTGAGCATTGGTTTAGGGTTTCACATTATCAGGAGATTTTTTTTTTTAATTTTCTATCTACTCAGCAATAAGTTTGAGCCAACGTAGGGTCTTTATTGTCTTTTTATGAGGTCTTTCTAGGTTACTGTTATATGGAGGGGCAGCTCTTGGAGGTCTCTGCTTCCTGGGGGGCCGTCTCATGAGACACTCTTCACTGAGTTGACTTCGTCTTGTCCTGTGTACCCTGGGTCTATGCAGCTGTCAGTCAGAAGATCAGGATCTTCTGGAGTTTGCAGATGGAGGATCCTGCTTTCATATGTTGATTGGTCCCTGGGGGTTTATTGTTTCTTGCCCACTCACAACACATTTGAAAAGGGATATTTAGAACAATATTTTATTGGGCATGCTGAGTTGCTTTCAGAAGGGTTGTTCATTTTCTTTATTTTTTGTAACCATTTCTTTTGTTTTATTACTGCATTTTTCCCTTTATTCTCTATTCCCACTTCCATTCTGCCTCAAAGTCTCATAAGCACCCATTATAATAGATTTGGAGTAATTCTTTGCATATGGTGACATCTCTGCAAAATATTGAGCGTTGTGTTGGATAAGTATCTCTCTAACTTTACATGAGTATTTTACCAGACGCCGTTCTTCTCTTCCCACCTCCCTCCACCTGACTCTGAGTCTGAAGGGTCTATCTATGGTGGATGTTCCCCTGGTTCATTCCCTCTTACCCCTGCCTGTGATTTCATTCGGAGCTTCCACCTCCTGTTATCCATCCATCCCCTACGCATGGGCACTTGGATGGGATGGTGAAAAAGTTAAATTGGCATTTAAAAGCTGTTCTTTCGAGATGGGATGAAGGTTGGTTTTGACGGGGGAGTGCCTGGAAACAGGGAAGCTTCACTCCAGTTCATTGTTAAGTTTATTAATTACCAGTTGAGCTTCTGGGCCAGCTGAATGAGCAGCGACCCTGATGAAGGCTTCATTCTCATCTAATGCCTGTGACTGTCATTTACCTCTCTCCTGGGGCACTGAGCACTCAACTTCATGATGTGGTTGTATCCATTATCCTAGGGAAGCCCCAGCATGGACATAGGTACCTCTCCTTCCATTCTTTATCCACTAGCACTTGCTGATGTGCACTGGACCTGAAGATGTTTTCAGAGGATGCAGATGTGCCCTGCCAGGCATCCAGAGCTATGTCTGATGGATCCAGTTGGGGTGTGAGGGGGTGGGGATGTAAAGCGCCAGAGGTGAGATTTTAAGGATTCACCAAAGGGGCTGGCTTTGTCAGCTGGAAGGACTACTTGAAGAGGCCCTGTCACATTTTGGAGCCCAGGCACCCTTGCCTTGGAATCCTCCCAGTGAAACCTAACTCAGAGCAAAGGTTTTCTTCCCAAGAGTTGGCTCAGCAGTGACATCACAGCAGAGGTGGACATGATGGGAGATCTGTCTCAGAAAGGCAGTAGGGGCAGGTGTTGGGGGCTTGGGGCCAAACACAGCCTTGAGGGGCAGCTTGTCCTGGTTCCTTCCATTATTCAGGGATCTCCCAAGACATAGAGGGAAGTGGGGAGGGAGGGAGGGAGGCAGAGAGAGAGAGAGAGAGAGATAGTGAGATAGAGATTTTAAAGAATTGGCTCACACAATTATAGAGTCTGGCAAGGCTAGGCCGGCAGGCTGGAGACCAGGGAAGAGCTGATGTGCAGTTCAAGCCTGAAGACCACGTGCTGGCTGGATTCTTTCTTATTGAGGAGGGGGTCAGTCTCTGTTTCCTGAAGGTTTTCACCTGATTGGATGATGCCCACCCACATTACAGAGAACAATCTGCTTTACTCAAAGTCCCCAGATTTAAATGTTAATCTCATCCAAAAACACCATCACAGGAATATCCAGAATAATGTTTGACAAAATATCTGGGCACCGTGGCCCAGTCAAGTTGACCCATAGAGGTCGCCATTATATTCATGGGTGCCAAGAAAGGTTGGTTGGGAATCGAGATGTTTATCATGAGCAGGTGACGCCTGGAAGCGAGGGGCACGTGAGCACATCAGAGCATCTCATGGCCGCCTGTGCTCCTGGTCTGTCTGCTCTGCAGACCAAGAGCCTCTGAGGGGAGAGGGTACACCACTCCTCCAGGGGGTCCTGCACGGGCTCGCTCCATCTAATTTTGTTAAATTTAAATGTGGATTTTCTGGGCTAGATTGTCCAGCCTTCCAGGTGCTAAGAGAGCTTGCTAGCCATGCCCTTGACCTGCTTCTCGGTTTGCCATGCACACATCTGCTGAGCACACAGTCCGTGCAAGATGCTGGGTCAGGCCTGAAGGGAGGGGAGGGCTCGCTCACACTCTGAACGGCACCAGTGCTGGGAGCATGAGGGTGGGTCGGGGCTTGTGCTGGTGGCTCTTCATGCCTTCCCTGCCTCTGGACACCCCAGCTCCCCCTCTGTCCCTCCTCTGTGCACTGCCAGCTTTGCCATGTGGCAGGAGCCACACTCCCGGGGAAGACACCCACTTTTGTCCTTTTGCATCCATCCCCACGTTGTGGGGAAAAGCAGGGAGGGTGCGTTTGGGTTTCCAATCAGGTGACGTTCACGATCTCACCCGTAATCAGATCTGCTCCATGCTGCTCCCTGCGTGCGATGGGAGGACCAGAGAAGTCTCCAGGCCTGGCGGGAAATCACAGACCTTCACTATCCGAGCTGCCCGCTGTCCACTCCCCCTCAAGCTGCTTCTTGGCTCTCTTGCTTCAGCCATGTACTGCTCTCCACCTCCAAACCGACTGTCTTTCCTGCTTCTCCCCAGTTTTGCCCACGCTCTTCTTTTGGTCTGGGATTCTCTGCTTTTCTTCACCTGGCAAAATTCTGTTCATTTCTCGGGATGAACCATCTCCTCCAGGAAGCCTTCTGTGAATGCTCAGCTGAGTTGAGTGTCTTTGTCTGAGCCCTGTAACACCCTCTCCTTCCTCCACAGTCACTGAACGTGCTGTGTTTTCTCTCTGTTCACCTGCCTCCTCACCTGTGCAGTTTGGGAGGATGGGAACGGGATTCCTGGCTCTACATGTCTGTCCCTAGGTCTGGCACATCACAGGCACTCAATCTGTGCTCTCTGGTTGGAGAGTGAAAGGCTTGCTGTGTCCTCCTCAGAAGGGCAGGAGGTGGGGCCACTGGAATCCATCACTGTCCCCATTATGCTGTCCTCGCTCCCAGAAGAGCAGGCTTTCCAGGGGCTGTGAGGGCACTGGCGTCCGAGGTGCAGGGGACTCTCCCCAGAGCCACTGAGTACAAGGCGGTGAGCAGCCTGTCGCTGGGTACCATGACTGTGGAGCCTTGGGAAGATATTTATTTGTCTCATAACCAGAGAAATGGAATCCTGTTTCCTTGCTTACATTTATGAGTAAAATGTCCTCTTAGGTTGTTCGAAGAAGCAAGTTTTAGGCCATTAACTTTTTTTTATTTTACCTTTTATGGGAGTTTAAATAACAAGGTGAGCATGGAGCACGGTGCGGGTGATTATGAAGTAGTAAAAGGCGTTTAGAACACTCATGGGGCAAGCGGCAAAGCTCAGAGCCAGTGGGAAAAGAAAGATTGGCTCCATTGACTCAAAGCACAGCATTTATCTAACCTTTCCCTTTAATGGAGTAACTTGTGAAAAAAGAGGGGATCCATACGAGGAAGCTGCACGTTGGTCCGCGGTGGCTGGCCAGGGGCATCCAGTGATTCTCCAGGGTGGGGGCTGCAGGGCAGAGCCTGCTTTCAGTGGGGCACAGCCTGTTTCTTGCAGATGGCACTGAGTGGGCTGTGTGGCTACAGGCTGCTGGGGAAAGGGCGCTAGGTCGGGTGTCACTAACCTGTTTTTTTTTTTTTTTTTTTTTTGAGAGGGAGTCTCACTCTATCACCCAGGCTGGAGTGCAGTGGCGTGATCTCAGCTCACTGCGACCTCCACCTCCCGGGTTCAAGCGACTCTCGTGCCTCATCCTCCCAAGTAGCTGGGATTACAGGCACATAGCGCCAAGCCTGACTAATTTTTGTATTTTTAGTAGAGATGGAATTTTACCATGCTGGTCTTGAACTCCTGACCTCAGGTGATCCACCCACCTCAGCCTCCCAAAGGACTGGGATTACAGGCGTGAGCCACCACACGCGGCCTGCAAACCTGGGGTTCTAATTCCAGCTACCACCTGGATGACACAGAGCAAACCACTGGATGATGTATCCATGCCTCAGTTTCTCATCTGTGTGGTGGGAACAAGGGCGGTACCTGTCCTCAGGTGTGTTATGACAGGTCAATGCGATCGTGAGTGTAAAACTGCCTTGACAATAAAATAAATACAAATTTCCGTTATTATTTAAAGTGCGAATGTATCATTTTCCTTATCAATAGTAACACTTGTTGAGTAGGCTCAGGAAGAGACGAGTGTTGGGATTGGGGGCAAGCATGCCGGGTGCCTAGATTTAAAAGCAGGGAACCTTCCATGTTTCCTGGTTTGCTGTTCTCTGCTTTTCTCCCCTGTTCTCTCTCTTTGAAGCCTTTGGTGATAACACCTGCCCTCCCGTCCTCCCAGCGATAGCCCTCTTTGATCCCCCTTAGCCTGGGTGGGAGAGCGAGGGTTGCATTCATGGTCTTCGCAGACTCTCTGGACCTGGAGTGTGTGTCTTGTTTGGATGTGCTGATGATAATCCTGGGAGGCCTGAATGGTGAACTTAGGTCCAAGATGTCGGAGGACCATCATCCACTTGGGACACAGAGCAATTTAAGGGCTGCGTAGCGTGCTGAGACCTACCTGCACACAGGGGATAAGGGCTCCAGATGAAATCTATAAAACAGAAACACGCAAAGCTCCATTGTTCTCCATTCTTGTTAGCAGCCCTCCCATTTATTATGTCAGGAGAGGCATCATGATCCCGAGAGGGTGGGCTAGATTTGGAGGTGATTAAGGAAGAAGAGGGGATTATTATGGGATGGTGACGAGCTTGTGTGGGGGATGCTGAGACTGTGAGAAGGACGTGTCAGGGTAGAGAGTGGTAACAGAGGGAGACAAGTGGGCTTTTGACCATATATTTTAGAATAAAACAAATTACTCCATGCCCAAGCTCTACACGAAGTCCCTAAGCAATATAAGACATCAGTTTCTCAGACACCTCATGTGCTGTGCTAAGCAACATAGCAGCTTTCAGCCTTCCTTCCTTCATTCATTCACTTAACAAATATTTGCTGGGTTCTTACTCTGCCTGGTCACTGCTAGCCCATGGGATACAGAGATGAATGGGACATGGGTCATTGGCTATGTGAGTTAATAGTTTCAATAAAATCAGAGAATTGTTCCAAACAATTCATAAACAGGTGCCAATGATGTGGGCACAAAGTGCAGGGAGTTTATTCAAGAATTATTGGGCGCCCACTGTGTGCTAAGAGTGTGAGGTGGATGCACATTTCAGGAGATGGAAAGTATGGAAGGGCAGCAGGAGCTGTTGGGCTGAGTTTTGGGCAGGGTGGCTGAGATGGCTTCTCTGAAATATGATCTATGAGCAAAGACCTGAAGGAAATGAGATGTGGAGATATTGGGGGATGTCAGTCTTCTAGGCAGGGGAAGCAGCCAGGGAATGGTTACACTGTCTGACATGAAATATCAGCTGTGCAACGAGGAAAGTGAAGACGTGAGGGGGCGGAGGAAAGACAAAAAGAGAGGTATCATGGGTCAAGGTCCCAGTGAGACTGACGACTGTTAGATTAGAGATGTGAAGGGGAACAAGCAGGCAGAACTGTAGATTGTACTCTGAGGGCAGGATCTATAACATGGCTGTTAAGGAGGTATTGCAGATATTGTCATTACATGGACTCAGAAGGACGAAGGAAAGCAGAAGACCAGACAGGTTGAGAACAAGGACCCAGGAGGGTGTTGGCAGGTCGCTTGTCTGGGCATTGATATGACCAAGAATAACAGCAGGAGTAATTGTAGAGTGGGAGTGAGAGAGGACCTAAGGTCATTGAGAAAGAAGAGAGAGGGAGTTGGGGAGGAGTAGATAGCTGCCAGGAACGGTGGCAGGAGAAGGAGTCAGATACATGGAATTCAAAACTGCGACATTTAATGGAGGAGGGAGAGTGGGCTGATGCAGGAATGACAGGCAAGAATGACACCTGCACTCTGTTCAGGCCCAGTGGCTATGAGGTTATCATATTTTACCCGTGTGAAGGGCTAGGGAAGCCACGACGTTATGGGAGCCGAATGCTGGGGGTGTCTGAGTTCTTTGAGTGGACAGAGTGGTGTCCACATGGAAGGACAGCTCAGGGGAGGCCGCTTCCTGGGGCAGAATCTTGAAAGATTCTGAGCTTTCAAGCCAGACAGGTGTGGGTCTAAAACCTGGATCTCTCACTTACTGTGGATAAATCTGGGTGAGTTACTCAACATCTCTGATCCTCTGGTTTTTCATCTGACATTGGGAAATAACTTTTCTCCTAGAATTGTTACAGATGTTAAAAAGTAACACATTCACTTTATGTAGTGACCAGTCACGATTTTTTGTTAGCTTTCATTTTCCTCTCTGTGACCAGGTTTCTTTATTGGTAAATATATAAATACGTATTTTGGCTGTCATATAAATTAAATTAGGTGATACAGTACACATTTTCTGGTTCATAGGAGGCACTCAACAATTTTTAAGGTTAGCCTTGACCTTTCTAAAATAGGCCCTTGTTTGTAAAATGAAGATAATACCAGTCCTATGAAAAGTTACCAAGAATAATATTATTTACCTCAGTATATTATCATTTAACTTCACTTTTTTGAACTAGCAGAGAGAAGGAAGAAACACACACCCCACCCCCCACACACACACGGCAATTTCCAAATCTACTATGATAGTTGTACTCAATCTAATTGAAATAAAATTGGAGTTGATTTAATTATTGGCATTTATAAAACTAAATTGTGCTGGATACATGCGTGTTATATAGAAATCCAAAAGAATCCCAAATTCCAGTAAGTGATTAGTCCATTATGTAGACTAATTGCTTTTACAGTTATAAATAATTTAGAAATATCGCAGATCTAAAGTGCACACCTGTGCACTAATTGCTTTTCTGAGGGCTGTTTCCATGGCTGCAGAACAGACATCCTGCTACCCACAGCTAGGATGGTGCAGGTGGATACCAGAGATGAGGTTTCGAGAGGGCCCATTTATGCCAGGGCTTCAGCACTGCGCATCTGTGGACAGCTCCATCCTGACGCCTGTGCTAACTACAATTCCGAAAGAACATTAAGTCTGAAAAATATGTTTCACTGGTGAGAACACTGTGTCTCAGAGACTTTGAGAAGCATCCTCAATGTCCCACAGTGGATACAGCAACAATCTAGAGCCAGTGCCCTGGTTCGTTGGAATCCAAATCCTGGCTTTCTGTTCAGTGGCAATTGGTGGAAACAATGCTTTCTTGGGGACATTTTTAAAAGAAACTAATGACCAGAGCTCTGGATGCTTTAGTTAAATATGTGCATTTTAAAAAGCTTTTCTCTGCCTGAATTTGCATAATGGTCCTTTCCCATGGGCCAAAGTTACCTTTAACTCAGTTTAATAGACTCACTCTTGCATTATTAACAACCATATGCAAAATGATGACCTCAGAAGGCTCCTTTCCCCCAGACATGCCTTTTTCCCTGATTACCCACCTGTGACCTCTCTGGCCGAGCCAGCTTCCTAATGGAGCTGTGGCATTTCTTCTGTCCTGGTGTCTAAATAGAGCCTCGTTGCCTGATGAATACCCAAGGCTGGGAGAAAGAACCCTGAGTGAGGTAGAAATGACCTTCCTTTCTGAGCCTTGAGCACACACAAGCCCTTGTATCAGAATTTAGCAAAATGAGGCCTCCTAGTTCATGTAATGGAAGACCTGAGGCTGGATAACCTATAAACAACACAAATTTATATTTCACAACTCTGTAGGCTGGGAAGTCCAAGGTCAAGGTGCTGGCAGGCCATCTGGTGAGGGCTGCATCCTCTGGAAAGGAGGAACACCGCGTCCTCACGTGGCAGAAAGTGGTAGGGACAGTGAATGCTGCATGAAGCTTATTTTACAAGGGCCTTCATCTGTTTCATGAGAGAGCAGCCCTCATGGCCTAATTACCTCTTAAAAGCTCTGCCTTCTCATACTATCACATGGCCGACACCTGAATTTTGGAAGAAACACATTCAAACAATAGCATTCTATCCCTCTCCCCCCACCAAATTCATATTCTCACATGCAAAATATAATCATTCCATCTCAATAGCCCTCAAAGTCTTAACTTATTCCAGCATCTACTTTAAAGCCTCAAGCCCAGAGTCTCATCTAGACATCACCTCAAGGAAAACTGCTCTCCAGCTGTGAATCTGTGAAATCAAACAAGTTATGTGCTTCTGAAATACAATGGTGTAGGGACAGGCATAGGATAAATATTTCCATCACACAAGGAAGAAATCGGCAGGAAGAAAGGAATAATGGGGCTCAGGTAAATCTAAAACCAAACAAGGCAAACAACATTAAATCTTGAGGCTGGAGAATAATCTTCTTTAACTCCCTGTCCCACTTTTTGGATGCACGGGGGTGGGAGTTGAACCCTCAAGGCCTCAGGCAGCCACACCCTCATGGCTTTGCTGGTCAAAGCCCATATAGCAGGCCTCACGGGTTGGTGCCAGGTGCTGGCAGCACTCCCAGGCTAGAGTTAGTTGCCTGCTGGTGGCTCTACAGGTCTGGGATCTTGTGGGCAGCCCTGGCCTCATGGCTCCGCTAAGCATTGCTTGAATAGGGGCTCTCTGCAGCAGCCCTGACTCAACACTTTGGTTGAACATTGCCCTGGTTGGGACTCTGTGGAGGCCATGCTGCCATAGCTCCTGCACTCTGCACACATACAGCATTAGTAGCATGTGGACACTGCCACCAGAAGCTTATAACTTCTGGAGCCATGGCCCTAGTGTACCTAGGTCCGCTTGAGCCATTGCTGAGCAGCTGAAGAGCAGAGAGCAGATGAGGTGGCCTTGCCTGGGAACTATTCTGCCCTTAAGACCCTGGTACTGTGGGCCTCTGATGGGCATGGCAGCCTTGAAGCTCTCTGAAATGCCTTCAGGATCATTCTCCCATTGCCTTGATGAATAGCAGCACTTGGCTTCCTTTTCCTAATCTCCTTATCAGTTGCTAGGCCACACCCTTGATTTTCTCTCCTAAACACACTTTTTATTCTTTACATGGGAAGGCTGAGAATTTTCCAAATTTTTGCATTCTGCCTCCCTTTTAATCATAAATTCAATTTTTAAATGATTTATCTTCTCACATTTTACTATAAGAAGTTAAGAGAAGCCATGCAGATTCCTGAACACTTTGCTGCTTAGAGATTTCTTCCATCAAATATCCTAGTTCGTTGCTTTTAAGTTTTGACTTCCGCAAAGTCCTAAAACATGAAAGTAATTCAGCCAAGTTCTTTGTCACTTTATAATAAGAATGCCCTTTCTTCCCATTTCCAATAAGCTAGTCCTCATTTCCACCTAGGACCTCATCAGAATGACCTTTACTGTCACAATTACTCCCAATATTCTGTTCACTACTATTTAAGTGGTCTCTAAGAAGAATGAAGCTTTCCTTATAGCTCTCCTATTCTTCTGAACCCTCATCAGAATTGCCCTTAATGTTCTGTTCACAGTAATATAGACTTTTTCAGCAATCACTTCAAAACTGTTCCAGCCTCTACTCATTACCAAGTTCCAAAGCCATTCCACAGTTTTAGGTATTTGTTATAGGGACACCCCACTCTTGGTACCAATTTCTGTCTCAGGTTGTTTGTGCTGCTGTAACAGAATACCTGAGACTAGGCATTTTGTAAGAAAAATTTGTTTCTCACCATTCCAGAGACTGAGAAGTCCTTGATCAAGGTGCTAGTAGGTGGTCTGGTGAGAGCTGCATCTTCTGGAGGGAAGTAACTCTGTGTTCCTCACATGGCAGAAAGTGGAAGAGAAAATGTCTGAATGCTGTATGAGCCATTTTTTATAAAGGCCTTAATCTCACTCATCACAAAGGAGAAGTGCTCACAGCCTCATCACCTCTTAGGGGCCCCACCCTATGAATATATCATATGGCAACATCTAAGTTTTGGATGGGACGTGTTTAAACCATAGCATATGACCATGTATTTTTTTTTCTATTTTGAAACAACTTCAAACTTACAGAAAAAGCTGCAAAAAATAGTACCCTTCACTTGGAGACCCTATTCATGCCTCACCAATTGTCCCAATGATATTCCTTATGGCAAAAGAATCTAATTCAGGACGATGCACTTGAATTTCTTGTCCTCTTTAGTATCTTTCTCAGTTTCTCAGTTTTTCCTTGACTTTCATGTCTTTGGTATTTTTGAAGGTTCATTTGGGATTGTCTGATACTTCCTCCTGAGTAGGCCCAGCTTATGTATCTTTGGACAGAATACCCGGTATTCTGTGATATATGGTTGTCATTGCATCCCATCAGGTGTCATGTGAGGTTGATTTTTCCTATTATTAGTTATGTTAACTTTGGCACTGTTCCAGTGAGCTATTGCTGTTCAACAAAACCGTTTCAACACTTAGCAGCATAAAACAACCATTTTATGATCATGATGGTTTCAGTGTATCAAGAATTCAGTAATGGCTGTGAGTTCAGATGCAGGATCACACACATGGTTACAGTGAGATAGAGACTGGAACTGGTGGCTAGATGGTTTTCTCTCTTAGTCTTAGGATCTCTCCCATGTAGACCAGTTTGGGCTTTCTTGTAGCATGTGGGAAAACATCTTCAGGTTTGCTGGCCTCCTTGCCTGGCAGCTGGCCTCCCTGGAGTGCATGTCCTAGGAAAATGAAGGGGAAGTGCCAGACATTTATGGCCTACCCTCTGGTGTTCCTTGCACCACATTCTGTTGGTCCAGGTAGTCATACAGACCAATCCATGTTCAAAGGGAGGGGGAATATCTCACCACTCAATGGGTAATCTGTTACATTATTTAATCTTGATAATATCTGCCAGGTTTCTCTCCTATAAGGTTATTGGGTGTTTTGTTTGTTTGTTTGGCAAATTATAAGTATTCTGGGGGGAGATAACCATGAGAGCACAGGGAATGCTATTTCCTATCTCCCTTTCACCCATTCGTTTTGCCATCCTGTGATAATTCTTGCTTGAGTTGCTTGTTTCTATATAGGTTAATAAATAGTGATTTTATTTTAAATTTTTAATTTTTATATATATATATATATATTTTTTTTTTTTTTTTTTTTTTTGAGACAGAGTCTCCTTGTTGCCCAGGCTGGAGTGCAATGGTGCAATCTCGGCTCACTGCAACCTCCGCCCCCTGGGTTCAAGTGTTTCTCATGCCTCAGCGTACCAAGTAGCTGGAATTACAGCCCGCCACTGTGCCTGGCTAACTTTTTGTATGTTTAGTACAGACAGGGTTTCACCATGTTGGCCAGGCTGGTCTCAAACTCCTGAACTCAGGTGATCCACCTGCCTTGGCCTCCCAAAGTGCTGGAATTGCAGGCGTGAGCCACACCATGCCTGGCCCGATAGTGATTTTCTAATTTTATCATTTCTTTTATATTTATTATTTGACATCTTTCTATAAGGAATAAATTTCTCAGCTATTTATTGATTTATATAAATAAGTTTCTCTGCTATTTATTTATATAAATAAATTTATCTGCTATTTATATAACTTTATCTGCTATTTATTTATTTATATAAATAAAAATTCTCTGCTATTTATTTATTTATTTATATCAGTATGGCTCAGGGTTTGAGGTGTTATTCAAAGGACTCTAATAAACCACTATTACAACTTACTTTGATGCTCGTATTGTCCCAAATCTGGCTGGTGGGAGATTCCTCAAGCTGACTTTTGTGTCTTTCTGCAAAAATAACAGCTTGCCTGAGTTCAAGACCAGCCTGGGCAGCACAGCAAGACCTCATCTCTAAAAAAAAAAAAAAAAAAAAAAAAATTAAAGATTAAAAAACCCCAGCTTGACTGAAGTAGGACCGAGTATTATGAAATAAAGCTGCCGTGAATATCCGTGTACAAGTCTCTGAAGGAGATAGGCTACATTATTTTTTGGCAAATAAGTACCTCAGAGTGGAATGACAGGATCCTTTGTCATTCAGTCACAGTACGGAAGGTGTGAGTTTACCATTTAAAAAACCGACAAAACTGTTTCCAAGAGTTTCTAGTTCTAGTTTCCATCAGTTCCAGTTTTTCCATATCATCCTCAGCATTTGGTAAGGTTAGTCTTTTTTTTTTTTTTTTTTTTGAGACAGGGTCTCACTCTGTTGTCCAGGCTGGAGTGCAGTGGTGTGATCACAGCTCACTGCAGCCTCAACCACCCAGGCCCAGGTGAGCCTCCAACTTCTGTCTCCTGAGTAGCTGGGACTACAGGTGCACGACACCATGCCCGGCTAATTTTTTATTTTTTGTAGAGATGGGGTTTCACCATGTTGCCCAGGCTGGTTTGGAACTCCTGGGTTCAAGTGATCTGCCCGCCTCGGCCTCCCAAAGTGCTGGGATTACAGGCGTGAACCACCATGCCTGCCTCAGTCTTTTAAATTTTGGCTATTTTAGTATGTATGCAGGAGGATCTTTTAGTTGTTAATTTGCATTTCCCTAATGACAGTGGTGCTGAGCACATTGGTACGTACTTACTTTTCATCTGTATAGCTTCTTTGTGAAGTATTTGTGGTTGAAGTTTTTGGCCTCTAAAAAAATTAGTTCATTTTCTTGATTTTTGATAGTTCTTCATGTATTCCGGAGACATGTCTTTTGTCTGATATATGATTTGCAAATATTTTCTCCCAGTTTGTGGCTTGCCTTTTCATTCTTTTAATAGTGGATTCACAAAAGCAGACATTTTAGTTTAATTTTTTTTAGATTATGCTTTCGGCTTCATGTCTAAGAACATTTAGCCTAACTCGGGGTCACAGACGTCTCTTTGTTTTCTTCTAGAAGTTTTTCAATTTACAGCTGTGTATTGAATTAACCTTTTCTATGATGAGAGGTATGGATTGAAGTACATTTCTTTGCAATGCATATCCAGTGTTTCCAGCACCATTTGTGAAGAAGACTATCCCTTTGCATTGAATTACTTTTACATCTTCGTAAAAAACCAGTTGTTCACATATTTGTGTGTCTCTTCTAGATTCTCCATTCTGTTTCATGATAGATTTGTCTAACTTTATGCCAATACCACATTGTCTTATTTACCATAGCTTTATCCTAATTCTTGCAATCAGGAGATGCTAGTTGTCCTGCCATGTGATTCTTTTGTGAAGCTGTTGAGTTGTTCTAGTCTTTTGCGTTTCCACAGGAATTTTAAAAGTAGTTTGTCAACATCTACAAAAAAATCTGCTGGAGTTTTTGATTGGTATTGTATAGAATCTATGTGTCAATCTTGGAAGAATTGACATCTGAACAACATTGAGTCTTTCAATAAATGATCATGCTATATCTCTCCATTTATTTATGTCTCCTTTAATTTCTTTAAGCAGTGTTTTGTAGTTTTCAGTTTGTAGGTATTTCACATCTTTTGTCAGATTTACCTCGAAGTTTCTGATACTTTTTTATACTATTGTAAACAGCATTTTTTTTTAATTTCAAAATTTGATTGTTACTAACGTGCACACCTACAATCGTCTTGCAGCCTTGCTACACTCTCTAATTCTAGCAGGGTCATTTTTGGAGATTTCACTGGATTTTCTACAGAAGACAATCATGTTGTCTGTGTGTGAAGACAGTGTTATATCTTCCTATTCAACCCGGGGTACTATTTGTTTCTTTTCATTGGCTTATTTCATTAGCTAGTAAAAAGTTGAATAGAAGAGGTAAGAGCAGAAAAATTGGTACTAATGGTATACTTAACGGGTATAAAATTCTGGACTGGCCATTTTTCTTTCAGTACTTTGAGGGTATAGCTTCTTGTTTAGATTATTTCTGATGAGAAATTGCCAGCTTGCATCATTTGGGATGAGAAATTTGCTTTATATTACTTTTTGGTCCTTTGTGTAAAACATGTCTTTTTTTCCTCTGCCTGCTCTTAAGGTTTTTTCTTTATTACTGGCTTTGAGAAAATTGATTATGATGTGCCTTTGTTATTTAAAAAAAATTTATTTTAGAGACAGGGTCTTGTTCTGCCATCCAAGCTAGAGTGAAGTAGCACGATTAAAGCCCACTATAGCCTCGAGTTCCTGTGCTTGAGGGATCCTCCTGCCTCTACCTCCTGAGTAGCTGGGACTATGGGTGCACCCCACCACCCCAGCCTAATTTTTTAACTTTTTGTAGAAATGGGATCTTGCTATGTTGTCCAGGCTGGTCTCAAGCTCCTGGACTCAAGCAATCCTCCCACCTCTGCCTCCCAAAGCCCTGGGATTACAGATAGGAGCCACTGTGCCTGGGCAGTTTTCTTCATCTCTCCTGTGCTTAGGGTTCACCGAGCTTCTTGGATCTGTGGGTTTACAGTTGCCATCACATTTGGAAGATTTCATCAAACATCTTTTCTTTCTCTTTGTCCCACATAATCCTCTTCTCCTTCAGGGACTCAAATTATGCCTATACGAGGCTGCTTGAAGCCGTTTCATAGCTCACTGGTGCTCTGTTCATTTTTAAATTATTTTTTCCTCTGTGTTTTATTTTGGATAGCTTCCGTTGCCATGTCTTCATGCTTACTCACTTTTCCTTCTACCTTTAGTCTCATCCAGTGTTGTTCCCTCTCACATGATGTAGTTTTCATCTCTAGATGTTCAGTTTGGGACCTTTATGTTTTTCATCTTCCATGAACATATGTAATTATCTTCTTGAACATATGGAATGCAGTTACAGTAACTCTTTTACTGTTTTTCTCTCTAATTCTAATATCTGTGTCATTTTGGGTGTTAGTTTTGGCTGTTTAGCTCCTCATCCTGGGTCACATTTTCCCAGTTCTTTGCACACCTGGTAATTTTTGGTTGAATGCCAAGCATTGTGGATTTTACCTTGTTTGATGCCGAATATTTTGTATTCCTAGGAATGTTCTTGAGCTTTCTTTCTTTTTTTTTTTTTTCTGGGATGCAGTCAAGTTACTTGAAACAGCCCAATCCTTTCAAGTCTTGCTTTTAAGATTTGTTAGCTGGGAATTAGAATAGTGCTTGGTCCAGAGCTAATTATCCTCCACTAGTGAGCTAAGAGCCTTCTGCGTATTAACGCCATGTGTGGTGAAAAACGCGTTTTCCCAGCTGGGCTGGTGGGACGGGCACTCTTTATGGTTCTGTGTGTGCATGGGTCATGGTCCCCTTTAATCCCCTTGGTGGGTGCTTCTTTCCCTGGCCTCTGACTGTGTCCTCCTATTCACATGCCGATGCTGATCCAACCAGGTAGTCCGGGGCCCCTGCAGGTGTCTGCAATGCTCTCTGGGCAGCTCTCTCCTCTCTGTCGCTCTTCCAGCGAACCCCAGCCACCCTTGGTTCCCCAGACTCTGCACTGTGTCCTCAATTCAGGAGCCCACTGGGCTGTGACTGGGCTCCTCCTCCCTGAACTGTGGCCTGGCAACTCTCTGACCTGTAAACTGGAGCAATCCCAGGGCCGCCTCATCTGTCTCCCATCGCTCAGGATCACTCTCTTGTTGGCTGATGTAGAGCGTTCTGCAAACCGTTGTTTCGCATATTTTGTCATTTAAAAAATTGTTTTATGCCACCCATCTCTAATGCAAACCCCCGGTTACCCCATCCCATAGATGGAGGCTTTCTTTCAGAGACTATGTAAGCAAACTTCCCTGGCACCTTCCCACCCTTCAAGCTGCCCATCACTGCCACCCCAACATGCACACCCCATCCCCTAGACAGGAAGCCTCCATGTATAAATTCAGTCCCTGGAGACAGAGATCTTTTATGTGTCTTTTTGACATGTTCCCATCATTTGTTGAGTAATTGCTTTCTGACCCATCCAGCCTCATCTTGTTCTTTCCCTGCCTCAGCCCCAGAATTAACTATTTCTCCAAGGAGCCCTGGCATCACTAGTGGAAAATGGCAATTGGATACAATTTGGGCAATGTGTGTGCTTATTTTTGCTGAAATGTCACTGTTGTCAGAACTTCTTGGTGAGAAAAGTTTGGAGATAGCTGTATGCATGGACACACACACATTTACCTGTGTATTTGTTTGCTTGTCTGTAGGTGGAAAAACCATGAGCTCACATCATTACCTGCAACTCCTACCCAACACCCTGAGACCAGGTGCAACTTTCCTCTTTCCGTATTTGCACTTCCCGTCTGTGCTTCCATGTGAAATTTAGAGCATTGCCTTAAAACAGGGCAGCGGACATCAAATTACCTGCAGTGGTATTTGAATCCTTTGGCTAGATCTGGTGTGTGGCCTGACCTTGCATCAGATAGGAAAGGCAGCCATTGGCTGCAGGGAGTGGGGCATTCAGAGGCAGTGGGTCCAGGCTGGAGTCGAGGCTGCTGCTGCATGAACCTAGGACAGGCGACTGGCTGAGTGTCAGTTTCCTCATCCACAAAGCAGAGATAACAACAGTAGTTCTGACTGCATCAGGGCGCCCCTGTGAGGGCAGCGGGCAGCTGTGAAGCTTGAAAGGGCTGGTGTGGGCGGCTGCTGTTGCTGCTGTCAGCGGGGAGGATAACCTTGAGTGAGGGCTATAGCTTGGGGCATCACAACTCAGGGGGGTCAAACGTGAGAATGGAGGAGTGATGATCTCGTATTAAGAGCTCAGTGACACCCTGGCTCAGAATGATCCCAGGGAGGAGGAAGACGCTGATAAGGAGCGCTGGTTCCTCTGTGTGTTTATCTTATAGGCACCCCTTGCCTGTCCACTCTGCTCCAGGCCCTGCGCTGGTCCCGAGGACATGACCCTGCTTATCATGGAGGCTTCCTGTCTAGGGGGTGGGGCATGCGTGTTGGGGTGGCAGTGTTGGGCAGGTTGCAGGGTGGAAAGGTTCCAGGGAGCTTTGCTTACATAGGTTCTGAGAGAAAGCCTCCGTTGGTGGGATGGAGTAACCAGGGGCTTGCATTTGGGGTGGCAGTGGGTGGAGAAAGCAGTAAAGATTCAGCCCGTGCCGACCCTGCCACATCTGGCCATGGGACAGTCACCTGCTTCTGTGAGTCTCAATTTACTATCTATAAAATGCTGGCAATTTGGGGGAGGGGAAGTCTCAGCTCACAGGAGGGAGGCTGGGCCCGCTGGGCTATGGAGGGCTTTCCGCCTCTAACATTCTGTGTCTAGTAGAGTGCCTGGCATATTTGATGAATTGTAAGCAGACAGGGAGGGTCTGCAGGTGTTTCAGGAAAAGGTCCTGATCCAGACCCCAAGGGAGGGTTCTTGGATCTCACATAAGAAAGAATTCAGGGCGAATCTGAAGTGCAAAGTGAAAGCAAGTTGATTAAGAAAGTAGAGGAATACATAGCGGCTACTCCACAGAGCAGACCCAGGGGCTGCTGGTTGCCCATTTTTATGGTATTTCTTGATGATATTCAACAAGGGGTGAATCATTCATGCCTCCCCTTTTTAGACCATATGGGGTAACTTCCAGACGTTGCCATGGCATTTGTAAACTGTCGTGGTGCTGGCGGGAGTGTAGCAGTGAGGACAATGACAGGTCACTCTTGTGGCCATTTTGGTTTTGGTGGGTTTTCGCTGGCTCCTTTACTGCAAACTGTTTTATCAGCGAGGTCTTTATGACCTGTATTTTGTGCTGGCCTCCTATCTCATCCTGTGACTTAGAATGCCTTCACTGCCTGGGAATGCAGCCCAGTAGGTTTCAACCTCATTTTATCCAGCTCCTGTTAAGATAGACTTGCTCTGGTTCGCATGCCTCTGACACAGGCACCATAGGAAGTTAATCCACTGGAGCAATCTGCCTGCTCTACAGCATCCTGCTCTGCAGCCCATTTCTTCCCAGACCCTGCATGGAATGCGGTCACCTAGTCAGTTGGAAGCAGCTCCTGAGAGATGTAGGCAACTTGCAGATGAACTCGAGTGAACCTCGCTCAGGGCCATGCCAACGTCTCCACCTGGGAGGGGCTGCAGCATCATTACCATCACATAGGACCTGTGTGCTGGCAGGAGGACTGGCTGCATCTGTGCCACTGGGACCCCTCCTCTGAATGCCATACCACACTCTGTCCCCTCCATCACCCCGTAAAACCCTCCTGTCACTGTCCCTCGGGGAGACACTGCTGTGGAGAATACACCTAGGGCTCTCCTTCCTTGCTATGAGTTAACGAAGTGCCTGTTGATTAAAACCTGCATCCTTGTGGAGTCATTTGTTACTCAGCAGGTGAAAAACCCTCATTTTTTCAGGCAACAGAATGAGTGAATAAATGAGTGAGTGAATGATAGAGTCTGGAGGCCCTGATCCCAGCCAATCATCCCTTTGGTTGCACTGGCCCCTCCCTTTGCCAATTCCCAGCACCTGATTCCTGCCAGTAACCCCTCACTCAGATGGACAGCAGAGCTGTCCACACTGCAGGGAGCACCCCAGCCCAATGGCAGCTGCCTGCCCTCTTCCCAGCGCATCATAGCTGCAAAGTTCCCTGCTACCATTGATGGAGGCTCACTGCATGTCAGAGGCTCTTCTGAGCTCTCCCCATTTTTAGGATCTCACTGCCTCATCCTTACAGTTTTAGGAAGTAGCACCATTTTCATTCCCAATTCTAGGACAGGGAAACTGAGGTACACAGAGGCTAACTTGCTGGCAAGTGTCAGAGTCAAGGGCAGGGCTCCTGGGCTCCCAGGATTGTCCTGATTGGGCAGGGACGGGGCGAGTAAGAAGTGAGCTTCTGCAAGAGGATAATCAGTATTCAAACCCTCAGAGGGGAAGCTTTGCAGCCACTGGAGGGGCGGGCGGGAGCTCAAAGAGGATCATGAACCCTTTAGAAATGTAAAGTGCTGTAAATATTAACAACAAGCAGCCTGCTTTCATAATCTCCCATTTTCCATTGTGTTGCAAATTCTTGTACATTTTCTTGCTCTCTGGGAAACATGAAGGCAGCTTGTTTAATAACCATACTATTAGCAAGTTATCAAGTATTTGATTGCATTTTCCAGAAAGCACCTCAGTGGCTGGGGGATCATTTCACATCTGCCTTTTCTACTCACTCTCAGCATTTCTTGCCTCATGGCCGGCACTCCTCAATGTAAAATTGTCTGTGTATGGCGGTGGAGGGAAATTATTTTTTAAAGGGGGGAAAAGAGTATCCAATTTACAGATGTCTTGTGTAATGCGCGAAGTAAGAATGACTCTTCCTGGCCCAGAGTGTGGACAGATTTAGCAGGCGTCAACAGAATGCTGTAGTGGGTGTCAGATGGAGGCAACTTCTTCATAAAAGTTCTCGGTAGAACTCATGCAGTTAGCGGCTGTTGCATTGAATTCAGGGCACTGCATCCTCCTCCTTCCCTTACAGGGCATGAGGGTGGCCAGGTTATAACAGTGGCCAGGGTGTGACGGTGGCCAGGGTGTGACAGTGGCCAGGGTGTGAGGGTGCCAGGGCATGGCGGTGGCCAGGCTGTAATAGTGGTCAGGGTGTGAGGGTGGCCAGGGTGTGACAGTGGCCAGGGTGTGAGGATGGCCAGGGTATAACAGTGGCCAGGGTGTGACGGTGGCCAGGGTGTGACAGTGGCCAGGGTGTGTTGGTGGCCAGGGTGTGACAGTGGCCAGGGTGTAACAGTGGCCAGGGTGTGAGGGTCCAGGGCATGGCGGTGGCCAGGGTGTAACAGTGGCCAGGGTGTGAGGGTGCCAGGGCGTGGCGGTGGCCAGGGTGTAACAGTGGCCAGAGTGTGACGGTGGCCAGGGTGTGACAGTGGCCAGGGTGTGATGGTGGCCAGGGCGTGAGGGTTGAGAACAAGGAGTTCTCACCCTTTCTGGAGTAACCTGGGGGCACTGAATGGCCTCTCCTTGCCTGGATACACCATGCTGTTGGTGCTATTTGGTGCAGCAGTAAATGTCAGCTGTTTAATGACTGAAGAATGACGAGGTTCATACATTTGGGAAGGAGAATTGTATCTCTTCTAAGGGGTTGCAGCCTGCAGGCAGCCATTCTGAAAGGCTGGGAAGCATAGCCTCTGGCCAGAAGCTGGAAACAGGCACTTTGAGGATTAAAAGAATAAGACAGGGATTTATGTTGACCAAGGTGGTGAAATATACATATTCAATGAGCTACAGGAGGAGTCATGAATATTGATGAGAATAGAAACACACACATGCTCAATTGCACTTCATGCCCGTCACGAGTCACATGTGCAAAAAGTGATGGTGTTAGCGTGATCCGAGGGTGGAGTTTTCGGCCACTGACATGTAAAAGGGAAGCAGAGGACATGGAAACCTACACTGCACACCCTCCATAGACCAGCCAGAGCCACCCGTGCTTGGCAGTCTCTTTGAAAGGAACACTGGCTGGTTGTTTTGGGGCAGCGTCGGGAGGTTGGTTGATATCAGGGGTGGAATCTTTCAAAGGGGCTGGCTTCTGCTTGGCCCTTAGTGAAGGAAGTCTAGTGGCAGTCAGCAAAGGACAGGTTAAAACAGGGTGTGTCCCACCTCTCCCATCATGGCCAAGAGTTTGGCTGCTGAGGTTCCTCTGGGGTCCCCTTGGCCAAGAGGGGGGTCTGTGCAGTCAGTGAGGGGAGGGTCTTAGAATTTTATTTTTATTTGTCACATAGCCAGGCGGAATAGTGTTGCACAAAATAGCATCAGAAACCATCAGAAACCTCAGGATTTGCCCTTGAAAATATTTGAGATAAAATTAGTTTAGTTCAAGATCTTGAGATGAAATCATCCCAGATTTAGGGTGGACTCTAAATCCAATGACTGATGTCCTACTAAGAAGAAGAGAAGACACCAAGAAACAGAGGGAAGAGGCCATGCAGGGACAGAGTGGGGAGGCCTCCTAAGACACCAGGGACACTGTCACATCCTGGCCACCCACAAACCCTGGCCACCCTCACACCTTGGCCACCGTCACACCATGGCCACTGTCATGCCCTGACCACCCTCAAGCCCTGGCCACCCTCACACCCTGGCCATCTTCATGCCCTGGCCACTACTGCTCCCTGGGCAGTGGTCCCCTTGCAGACCTCAGGTGGCCACAGAAACTTTTTTTTTTTTTTTGAGATAGAGTCTCGCTCTATCGCCCAGGCTGGAGTGCAGTGGTGCGATCTTGGCTCACTGCAAGCTCCGCCTCCCAGGTTCACACCATTCTCCTGCCTCAGCCTCCCGAGTAGCTGGGACTACAGGCGCCCACCACCATGCCCGGCTAATTTTTTGTATTTTTAGTAGAGACGAGGTTTTGCCGTGTTAGCCAGGATGGTCTCGATCTCCTGACCTCGTGATACGCCAGCCTTGGCCTCCCAAAGTGCTGGGATTACAGGCGTGAGCCACCGCGCCCGGCTGGCCTCGGAAACTTTGTGCTCAGTTACAATTGGTTGCTGCGTGTGATCGTGGGTCTGTCCCTGGCTACACCCCATGCTTATCACATACACACTACACACATCTTTGGAGCCGACTGCATCCATGTTTCCCAATTCGTTTTGGAAAGCCATGTTGCTTTCCTGCTGACACAGCATCTGTGGCCCCTGCACTGCGTGCAAAACAGATCCCTGAATCTTTAGCTCAGCATTCAGAGTCTTACCTAATTGGACCACAATAAACCTGGCTGTCAATCATCTCACAAATGAACACACATGTCTCGGGCTGTTCCTCTGTGCCAGGAACTGGGGGTAGAATGAATGCAATGTGGCTGGGCCCTCCCTCAGGGACAAGTGGTCAGGTGAGGTCATGTGCCAAGGGGCTCTGGGGGGTTCAGGTGGGGAGAAGGCATTGAGGGCTGGGGCAGCAGAGCTGGGAAGACCCTCCTGCAGTGGGTACTCAGGCCCTGGGTGGGCCCCTGAGGCTCCAACCCTCTGTGGATTTCACCTTCTCCCTCTTGCTGGGCTGGCCGGGACAGTCTTCCTAAGTGCAGACACACAGACACGGGTTTCTAGGTCCCTTCCACACATATCCAGCACCTGGACCTGCCTCAAACAGGCTGTTCAGGGGCCTTGTTCTCTGAAACATTTCTCCAGCCCCAGCCCTTACTGGAGTACGGCCCAGTGCCTGGAAGAAGAATAACTCACCAAAGCTGTCCACATTCTGACTCCCAAAACCTGTGACCACACCACCTTATGAGGCAAAAGGGACTTTGTGGAAGTGCCTTAGTTGAGGACCTTGAGATGGGAGGTGGTCCAGGATTACCCAGATGGGCTTGATGTGTTCATGGGGGTCCTTAAGGAGGGGAAAGGGGTGCTGGGCGTGGTGGCTCATGCCTGTAATCCCGGCACTTTGGGAGGCTGAGGTGGGCAGATCACGAGGTCAGGAGATCAAGACCATCCTGGCTAACATAGTGAAATTCTGTCTCTACTAACATTACAAAAATTAGCCGGGTGTGGTGGTGCGTGCCTGTAATTCCAGCTACTCAGGAGGTTGAGACAGGAGAATCGCTTGAACTCAGGAGCCTGAGGTTACAGTGAGCGGAGATCACACCACAGCACTCCAGCCTGGCGACAGAGCAAGACTCTATCTCAAAAAAAATAATAATAATAAAAAATAGAGGGCCGGGGGAGGAGCTACGAGAGACAAAAGCAGAGCCAGGAGGATGACCTTGAGAGATGGGGGAAGGGGCTGCGAGCCCAGGAACACAGAAAATGAGGAAGGCAGGGAAGCGCTACTCCCCGGAGCCTCCAGAGGAACCTGCCCGGTGCTGCTTTGGCCCTCTGGGCATCTGCCCTGTGAGGTGAGAGTTCTGTGTTAAGACACTCAACTTGTGGGAATTTGTCATCACGGCAACGGGAAATGGACAGAGGCACCTGCTGTCCACACCAAGTACAAAATCCGGGACCATGTTCCATTCTCCTGCCATACCTGGTGTGCCCCCAAGGTTGGTGGGCTCTGCCCCCGCTTTGGAGCACTCGTCCGCCTTTCTTTTTTTGAGACAGGATCTTACTATGTTGCCCAGTCTATTCTTGAACTCCTGGGCTCAAGCCATTCTCCTGCCTTGGCCTCCTGAGTATCCAGGACTACAGGCATGAGCCATAGAGCTCGGCTGTCTGCCTTTCACACGCACACCAACCAGTCCTGAGCCCGCACCCCTCCCGCCTCCTTCTCTGTCACACACCAAGCCCGCATTCTCCAGGACCAGGTACCAGACAACTAGGGACAGCCCCCATGCCTGAGGGTCTGCCGGAATTATTCAGACTAGCCAAAGATAAGCTGCCTCCTGAGAAAATCCCACTGAAGGCTGTGGCCAGGGCCTTCCCCTCTTTCTTCCTGCCTCCTGCAGACCCTGTGTCTCCCCAAGGCCCTGTGGGGAGGGCTGTGCCCATTGTTTCTAGGGTATCTGAGTAACCTTCCCTTTCCACAGCGCTGACCCCTTCCTGTCTCTCCACAGTCACCTTTATAAATGAACACCTGGGTCAAATCTTTCATAGCACATGGTCTGCCGGGGACGTAGAACAGTCGTGAAGGATAGGGCCGAGTTTCCTGGAAAGGGTGGGTGGGGGGCGCAGGAGCCTGGCAGGGACCACCCGCCCACCTATGAGAAGCCCTGTTCCCAGGGAGTGCATCACCTTTGCATGGGGCCTCAAACAGTCCCACCGCCTGCGGCCAGGCCCCTCCTCAGCCCGGCGGCCACTCCCCACAGGCTTCTTCCATCTCAGGGTCTGCAGACATCTCCCCTAATGACTTCCATGCATCTACATCAGGAAGGGTGCTTGTGCTTGAGCAGAACCCTTGTTTCCTGAAAGGAAGCCGGGCCTGAGAAATGACAGCAGCTTCCTCCTGCGGTTTATTCTTCCTGCCTTGCTTATGAAATCAATGTATCTCCTTAGGATAACACGTAATCAAAATTCAATGAATAAAACAGTGAACTCTCCTGGTAAAATGCAGTGTCTGCATCCGCGGTACTGCCAACGGGGCACATGGGCGTTTGCTCTGGTTCCCTGGCGACGGTGCAGTGGGGGCCGATCTGCTGCCTGCAGAGCCACACAGCCGAGCTGGGGTTTCTGCCCGGCCCTGGGCCATCCATCCCGACACTCGCTGGCTGGTTTCACGTTGATGGCTTCAGCCTTTGCTGGGTAACCCCATAAAGGAGTCTCTTAAAATGCGTCTTTTAAATTCTGGCGCTGTCGCCTCCAATAAAAGCCGTGGAAGGGAAATTTCAATAAGATAACTCAGGAACACTTAATTTTCTGCTCCTCTGGATTTCCTATCTTATTACAGCCATTCAGTTAGCTAATAAATGTCCAATCCCGTCCAATCTTTATAGTGAGTGGAGAGGCTGCGATTTAAATAATTGGACGGAATGTCTAGGGGGCAGCTGTTAGCCGGGCCTGCCAACAAAACTGGTGGGTGCGATGTCCAACCTGATTTTGGAAGCCGCTTCATCTCATCCTGGCCCGTCTGTCCCCTGCCCTGCCCCAGGCGGCTTCACTCACCTGGACTTGAGGGGCTGTAGGAGTAGCAGGGAGTGTGGCAACGGAAGATCCTGGTTTCCGTCTCAGATGGGAGGATGGGTCTGAGCTGCCGGCCAAGGTGCCCGGTGACACCTGCAGTACCGGAGGCCTTCTTCATCCTGTTGTGCCTTGCCGAGCTGGGCCACTAACTTGGCAAGTGCAGGCGTCAAAGCTCCACCCTCCAGACCGCAGAGGGTAAAGACCTTCCTGTGAGCAAATCCTGTGCTTCCCCGGGCCCTGAGCCCTCGATGCCTGCTCCACGCCATGGGCCCTCGAGGTCACAGTGGGCCTGGGTTTGGCCACATCCTTTTGCTTCCGGTTACCCTGCTCAGGGGCCATTCTGCAGGGCCTGGAATAGGGCCACCCAGGGGAGGTGACAGCCGTCACCAGTGGGCGGGCTCCTCAGTGAGGTGGCCCCCCTCCACCCTCACCCACCATGTGTGCCTTCCACGGGGCCATGCTGGCCTTGGGGTGCTAACCCGCAGGGCTCTGCTGTAAGTGCTGGGCATGGCTGCCCCTTGTCCTTGTTGGTGGCTGCCCTGTAGCTCTGGGAGGAAAGTCCCTCTAAGGCCACCGTGAAGGCATCTGTGGTTCCAGCCATGCTCAGCAGATAGTGAACTCTCCTGGTAAAATGCAATGTCTGCATCTGAGACATCAGCCACCTGGCACACCGACGGAGAAGCTGCTGTGCCACGCACTAGGAATCGAGGTGAGAGGGAAGGGTATGGTCCTCAGTGAGGGGGACACAGGCACCGCCCAGCAGTGGATGTGACCAGTGTTGAAATGTGAGAGAATCTGGGGTTCGGGGAGCTCGTGGTGGTACCAACCTGAGCCTGCGGCCTGTGCCCATGCACTCCAGGCTGTGGGGGTTGGGAGGGGTCAGCCAGGCAGGAGGCAAAGCCCAGGGAGGGCAGGCAGCTGTAAAGGCAGGACGTGGATTTGAATTCACACCATCTACACCCACATCCTGGATGTAGATTTGAATCCACACCGTCTACACCCACGTCCTGGGCAGATTCCACCAACTCAGGACAGGCTATGATTCTGAGATGTTGCTGAGACATTTTTGGGCCTCAGTTTCCTCATCTGTAAATTGGAAGTGTGGGTGGCTCCTCTCCTACCTCACAGGTCACCCAGAGGCTTCACTGATTACACACATGGGCCTTCCTTGTGGATGTGACTGAATCTTGGGGCAGATATGCATTGCCAAGTGGCCCTGATTCTGGGACCTGCTGAGCAAAGTCAGGGCCCAGGATCCTCAAGTCTGAGGCTGCTATGATCACGACGCCAGTGTGCACTGAGCATGAGCTGTGTGTCTGGTGTTAGGCCCAGGCTGGGGCTCTGTGGGGACTTGATATGGTTTTTAGATGCCCCCACCCAAATCTCACCTCGAACTGTAATCCCCATGATCCCCACATATCAAGGGTGGGACCAGATGGAGGTGGTTGGATCAAGGGGGCATTTTCCGTGGGACCAGGTGGAGGTGGTTAGATCACGGGGGCGGTTTCCGTGGGACCAGGTGGAGGTGGTTGGATCACGGGGGCATTTTCTGTGGGACCAGGTGGAGGTGGTTGGATCACAGGGGCATTTTCCGTGGGACCAGGTGGAGGTGGTTAGATCACGGGGGCGGTTTCGTGGGACCAGGTGGAGGTGGTTGGATCACGGGGGCATTTTCTGTGGGAGCAGGTGGAGGTGGCTGGATCACGGGGGCATTTTCTGTGGGAGCAGATGGAGGTGGTTGGGTCATGGGGGCAGTTTCCCCCATGCTGCTCTCATGATAGTGAGTGAGTCTCCCTATCCGATGGTTTTATAAGCATCTGGCATTTCCCCTGCTGGCGCTCACTCTGTCCTGCCACCCTGTGAAGAAGATGCCTGCTTCTCCTTCGCCTTCCGCCATGACTGTTAGTTTCCTGAGGTCTCTCCAGCCATGCAGAACTGTGAGTTAAACCCTGTTCCTTTATAAATTACCCAGTCTCGGGTATTTTTTTGTAGCAGTGTGAGTAACAGACCCACACAGGGCTGTCTTGTTGGTCCCCACAGTAACACACGGGAAAGAGCCGCAGCCCCGCCCAAGGCCCTGGGCCAGCAAGAGCTGACGCAGGACTTTGCCTGGATTTCTGATTCCAGTCCCCCAAAAATGTCCTTCCCGTGTGCTTGCCCTGTTCAGGCAGTGGGGCCAGTGGAGGGGGCAGTGGAAGGAGGCATGCCCTGATGTGGTGTGGGTGCTACCTTCTGACCTCAGTGGGCCGGGCAGGGCCTTTCAGACTTCTGGGGCCCTGGACGGAGTGGAGGCAACGTCTGGTGACCCTGCTGGCCAGGTGGACTCTTGGTGGCCATGGGATTCTCCAGGGGGCTCTGTCTCAGGCTGTCCTTAGGACACATGACAGGCTCCAAAGGCCACACTTCTCCCCTTGGTGGGCAGAGATGGAGGCTCCCAGTAGGGATACTGGGCTTGGTCTGTGGGTGTGACTGTGGCCTGGCTGCTCCCAAGTCTTGTTGCTGTGGTCCCCACAGTGTCTGGTCTGTAAAGGCCCTGGGGCGTGTGTGTTTACATGGCTTGGTCTGGGGGTACACGGCTTTCCCTGTGTGCAGACTTGGGGTGTATGTGTGTACACGGCTCGACCTGGGGGTACACGATTTTCTGTGTGCAGACTTGGGGTGTGTGTGTGTGTACACGGCTCAACCTGGGGGTACATGGCTTTCTCTGTACGGACCTGGGGCGTGTGTGTGTACACGGCTCAAGCTGGGGGTACATAGCTTTCTCTGTGCGGACTTGGAATGTGCATGGATGCAAGTGCCTTCAGGGTGCACAAGCATATGGTGTCAGTTTTTATCGTTGTGTCACAAATGGATGCAGGCAGTGGCTTAGGGTAGCACAAATTCATGAGCTCTGAGCTCTGTGGCTTAGATGCTTGGCAAAGCTCAACTGGGCTTTCTGCTTAGGGTCTCACAAGGCTGAGATCACGGTGCCAGCTGGGGCAAGCTCTTATCCGAGGCTTAAGGAAAGGATTTGCTCCCGATCTCATTTAGGTTGTTGGTCAAATCAAGTTCCTTATGGCTGTAGGTGGGAAGTCCCGTTTGGCCACTCAGGGTTGTTAGAGGCCACACGCTTTCCTTCTCACGTGGTCCCTGCCACCTCTGAGCCAGAGGTGAGTGCTGCGTCCTCCTCAGGCTTTCAACACCTCCCTGCCTTCGGCCTCAACCAGAGGATTATTTGGGTCAGGATCACCCAAATAATCCCTCTGTCTTAAAGGCACCTCCGATGTCGTAAGGGGGAGATGACACTGTTCTCACAGGTTCTGGGGATCGAGCAAGACATCTTTGGGGATGCGTTTTAGAAATTCTGACCTCGTCTGGGCGCAGTGGCTCATGCCTGTAATCCCAGCACTTTGGGAGGCCGAGGCAGGCGGATCATGGGGTCAGGAGTTCGAGACCAGCCTGGTCAACATGGTGAAAACCTGTCTCTACTAAAAAAAATACAGAAATGGTGGCACATGCCTGTAGTCCCAGCTACTTGGGAGGCTGAGGCAGAAGAATCGCTTGAATCCGGGAGGCGGAGGTTGTGAGCCGAGATTGTGCCACTGCACTCCAGCCTGGGCAACAGAGCGAGACACTGTCTTAAAGAAATTCCAACCTCCACCCACTGGGGATGTTTGCATGCTTTCAGTGCACAGGCTCCAGTGCCTCCACTGGTCAGGCCCTGTGCTGTGCACCAGGAGTGCCAGGAGGCAGGGGACATTACCCTGAGCCCTGCCCCGAGGCCCACAGTCCAGTGGCATCCAAGAGGCTCCCGACGGCAAGTGGGTGCTTCACCTTAGAGCAGCTGAGGCCCAGCCAGGGGAGGAAATCATTAGCCTGGGCCTGGAAGGCAGCTCTGGGGCTAGGTGTTGAGGGTGTTTGTCTGTACTGCAGTGGAGCTAGAGTGGGCACACTTGGATGCCACGTGGGTGTGTGCAGCCAGCAGAGGGCGGGATTGAGGCTGGGAGCCCGCAGAGGCCAGAGTGTGAAGGCCTGGGGGCCAGGTGAGGGGGAGCAGGGGACCACAAGGAAGCTCAAGCATTCTCTGCTTGACACGTAGCTGTGCAAAAGTGCGTCTGCACTGGAGGTTCCTGCAGGCATCCTCCTACTTCACAGCTAGGATCTGGAGGCCCTGAAACCCCAGCCCCCTTCCAGACCTCACTGGCAGAATGGGCTCTGGTCCCCCAGATCTGAGGACTCCCTCTCTCAGCTTTTGGAGAACTTTGGTCTCCAAAGGTGTCCACGTCCTAATCACAGAACCTGTGGCCTCGCATGGCTAGACAGACTTTGGATGTGGTTCACTTGCAGATCTCGAGATGGGGAGACCCTTAGATGAAGGGGGGTGCCCAGTATCATCAAACGGGCCTTTATAAGAGGGTCAGAGGGAGCTCAGGCTTTAGAAGAGCAGAAGGCCACACGACACTGGAAGCAGGGAGAAGCATGGAGATGCATGTGGTGGGCTTTGAGACGGGGATGGGGCTGGGAGCCAAAGAGTGCGAAAGCGCGGATGCCTCTGGGAGCTGAAAGCAGGAAACGGGTGCTCCCTGGGAGCCTCCAAAAGGAGCCAGGGCTGCGAGCACCGTGACTTTAGCCTGGTGAGACCAGTTCTGGACTTCTGACCTCCAAAATCAGGAAGAGAATAAATGAGACTCACTGAAGCCACTAGGCTTATCATTTGTGACAGCGGCCACAGGAAGCTCACATAGGCCCCATTGCTTGGGGCGCCGGGGTGGAGCGGAGCCATCCTGGTGGATTTGGGATCCTAATTCTTGCTCTGCCCATAGGAGCATGGCCTGATGCTGAGACAGACAATTTTGCGGAGGAGTGGACGTGAAGGGTGTGTGGGCTGCGGGGTCACCTGGGGAGTCTGCACGAGGTGGTGGGAGACGCTCAGCCTCCCAGTGTGTGATCAGGAAGCCAGGAGGGTGGAAATGGGGACAGTCACAGAGGAGGCACAGGCCAGAGGTGGGCAGGGGCTGGGGCAGGGAGAGTGAGGCTCTCGGGGCCACTGACTGGGCTGGAGAAAGGCCAGGCTGTACACGTGTGCATGCGTGTGTGGGCATGCGTGTGTGTGCATGCGTGTGTGTGCATGCATGTGTGTGCACGCGTGTGTGGGCCCTGGAAGCTGAGTGTGAGGCATGTACTTGAGGGTTTGTCTATTCCTCTAGCAAGTGTGTGTTTTGCCCAGGCCCTGGGCTGGTGCTGGGCTCAGAGATGAGCCCTGGAACACCCTTGCTTCCAATTGTTCAGGGTCCCTGGGGTGAGGCCGACTAACAGGGACACCCTTGGGAGCATGAGTCCTGTGCTGTGGAAACTGAAGGTCAAGGGCGTCAGAATCTGTCTACACCTCTGTGCGCATACCTTTCCTCCTGCAAGCACACACTGGAGTGCACAGGCGCAACTGCAGGCTCTGGCTGGACATGCACAGGTGCAAGCTGAGTGTCGGGGGCCTTGGTGAAGTGCCTCCCGCCGGTCTACCAGCCCCTCCTGCAATGAAGAACGGCTTTCATCTTACTGGAGGACTTTACATCAGCTAGAACCCCATTATAGAGATGGGGAAACTGAGGCTCAGACAGGTGACACAGCTTTGGCTGTGGTGGTTCGTCTCTCAGGGCTGGAGTCGGGAGCTGGAACCCAGGTCTGTCTGATGGCCTGTCCAGGTGCCACAGTCCTCTCCTACCATCCAGGAAACAGTCCCAGAAATCCCATCTAGAGACAAGCTGCACAAATGAATGCTCCATTTTTGGGGGTCAGATTTTCCAATAACCAACCGCGTAAACAGACTAATGCATTAAACAAAAATCAATGTACTTCTGCCCCGCGAAGAATGCTTAATGCCCTGCCATAACTCATGCTATCTGTTTGGGCCAGGAGAGAGATGGCTTTATTTCCCCCATAACTCTTGATAGCACAATTCCATTGTTTACTTTGTGACACAATGGGCTGTCATTAATCACCAGGGGAGAGGGATGGGAGTCTCTGGCTGGCTTGAAAAGCGGGCTGGGAACTCACTTGGGGCCTGGGCAGGGTGGTGTTCCTGCAGCTGCATCTTGCTTTGTGGAGAGTTTGGGGACTTGGGGGATTTCCTGTGTCTGTTGCCTTTCTACCCCAGGCTTGGTGGTTTTCCAGGTCTCTCCAGCCCATGAGGGGTGTTCTGCAAACTTCCGACGGTCAGCTCAGAGCTACCCAGTGGCTAACTCTAACCTTTGCCATGCTTGTCCTAGAAAACTAGAGACTATCAATTTGCAATCGTCTCAAGTGTGGTGGAGACATTACTGCTAATTGGCAATAAGAAATGGTACATGGAGCACAGTTTCATATTAATGAGCCGTTTATCAATACTAAAGGGGCCGGCTGCCTCCTTCGATCCCTTCATTGGCGCTGGCTTTGTTTACGGCGCAGGTGTTTTCCAGCATGTCGAGCGGTCCTCTGCTCTCAGCCGTCCTCCCCGTGGCCCTGGGCTCCCTTTCCCTCTCCCTTGTTTCTGTTTTAAATCTCTGGCAATGACACAGGCTGCACATTGAGCATCTACTGCCTGTTAGGAGCAGTGTTAGCACTTTCAACTCCTAATCGTGTTTAGGCCTCACAATGCCCGTGTTCTGGGTTAGAGAGGTCAAAGGATTTGCTCAAGGTCAAAGAACCTGGCAAGGCAGGAACCGGGCCCTGTCCTCAGCTGCTTTTCTGCAGAGCCCCCAGCACTCAGGACATTGGGAAGGGCCGATGTTCTTGCACTGGTTTCTGGGAAGGCCCAGCCCAGCCTGTTTCTAGCTGGGGATGATTTCAAGCATCCCAGTGGCCCTGGGACATTTGAGATGCTATATCAGCTTCCCACAACGGCCATAATAACTTACCACAAATTGGGTGGCTTTCAACAGCTGAGATTCATTCTCCAACAGTTCTTGAGGCTGGAAGTCCTAACTTAAGGTATCATCAGAAGCCCACGCTCTCTGCAGGTTCTAGGGGGAGAATTCTTCCTGCCTCTCCCATCTCCTCACCTCTCCCTGCATTCCTTGGCTTGTGGCTTGGCTGCGTCTCTGCTCCTGTGGTCACCTGGCCTCCTCCTCAGAGCCTGTCTTCTCCTCCTCTGTCTCTTATGAGGACACTTACCATTGGCTTTAGGCCCACCTGGAGAATACAGAATGATCTCATCTCAAGATCCTTAACTTCATTACATCTGCAAAGGCCCATTTGCCAAATAAGGTTACATCCACAGGTTCTGGGGCATGGACATAGCTTTTTTGGGTCACCATCCAACCTGCTCCAGGTGGGGAAGGCAGGTTGACACCCTGTGTCCTTCCCTGCTGGAGAGCTGAGTCCAGGTGTCATGGCAGCAGGTGGTCCTTTCGGTGAGGCTTTCAGGAGGCCCGTGACCTGATCTATATCCATTCAATTGCCATCTATTCAAGCAACCAACATTTACAAGGAGCTTTCTAGGACCTTCCACAACCACAGCTGGTAGTGTCTGTACCCCCCATGCCTGAGGGAGGGAGAGAGGATGGAGCCGGCAATTACAGATGTGGCTCTTTGCTGCCCCAATGCCAGGGGCTCCACCAAGGGCAGCTTGCCAGCCTGATTTGCTTGACCCTTACATGAAATGAAGCCCCTTGCTTCTCCCCAGTCTCGACAGAGGAAGGATGCCAGGGACAGCCTGGAGAGTGTGTGGCAGCACGTTGGGGTCTAGAGAAACAAACATGGGTCTTAGAGAAGCCGCCCAGCTGGGCTTTCAGGACCAGATAGAGCTGCACACCCAGCCTGGCCTCTTGGTGACTGTCATTGACCTGTCAAGGCTTTGTGATTTGGATGTGATTTCCGCATCTATAAAGTGAGAATCATGGCCTCTACTTGCTCCTGCCAGAGCCTGGTGGAGAGGCATGAGTTGGAGAACTGTGCCTAGGGGGAGCCTGGAACACATACGGCAGGTGCCTGAGAGGTGCTACCTGGCTCCTTGGACAGAGGAAGGGTGGGATAGGGGGCAATTCCATCCTTGGAGGGGCTGCTCTGACCTTGGGAAGGGGTATGGGTTAACGGCGGCTTGGTGGATGGAAGATGCCACAGGTCCCTGACACGTCTGCCGTGAAGAGGAGCTCATTCCTCCCGGTGCGTGAGTCTGGGCTGGCCTCGGCCGCTCTGTGCAGTGGGGACAGCAGGCGAGATGCTGAGCAGGTCCTGCACCTCGTCTGTGAGTGGACTGGTGGCTCGGCCTTGGTCTCTTGGAGCCTTGCGAGCTGAAGCTGCCTGAGACTGCCATGCTGTGAGGAGCCCAGGGTGGCTACACACAGAGGCTGCTGTGGAACGGAGGCACCCTGCTGATGATGGAATGCAGCCCCAGCCCCAAGGCAAGAGTCCACACGATGCCCCCATGCCTTCCACCTCCAGCTCTTCTTAGCCCTCGGCTGAGGCTGCAGAGTGCTGGGCCCTGCTCCAGCCCCTGGTGCACAGGGTGATGAGCAATTAAACAGTTTTGCTTTGTGCTACTGAGTTGGGGTGGTTTATTTCACAGCGGTGGGTACCCAGGGCCAAGGGGAAGGTGTTTGCAGGTCTCTGGCTAAGGATTGAGTGTGATCCCCCTGCTTTTCTGCCTGTCACCTGTGGTCGTGACTCAGTCTCACTCAGCATGGCTTGTACTCGTGTGAGCTACTGTCCTGGCTGGCATGCAACAGCCCACAGCTGCAACTGCAGCAGCAGCAATACCAGCAGGTGTGTGTGAGAGTCCTGGGGCCAGGCCACAGAGAGCACCGGACACCCAGGAGCCCACCAGTCTCCCCACAGCCCGGGTACAGGCACACACTCCTCCCGCTTACAGGGGAGGCTGGGGGCTGCCCGGCCACGGGCTCCATGTAGCCCACTCCAGAGCTTGAGCTCTGTACCCTGACCCGACGCTGACTCCCAGTGGACAGTTTCCCTCCCGGGGTCTGTCCCAGGAGGGAGCCAGCACCATGACCCTCACTGATGTCCCTAACCTGAGCCCCTCTCTGGAGGTGCTGCCTCGGGGGCCTACAGAGCACATGCGCAAAGGGAGTGTGTGGTGTGTGTGATACCTGTGTATCGTATGTGTGTGTGTATGTGTGGGGAGGGGGGTGTATGATGTGTTTGTGATTGTGTATGTGAGTGGTGTGTACACTCGTGTGTGGTGTGTGTGGTGCATATGTGTGCAGTGCCTGTTGTGTGTGCATGTGTGGTGTGTGGTGTGTGCTGTGTGCAGTGGGTGTGTGTCCAAGCCCCCATTCATGTGTTTGCAGTGTGTGTTGTGTGGTATGTAGTAGATGATGTGTTTGTGTGTGTGCATGCGTGGAGTGCATGCATGGTGTGGAGTGCGCACATGCGTGGTGTGGAGTGCGTGCGTGTGTTTGGCAGATTTGCAGGCAGGCCTGAACTTGTGCTGCAGGGCAGGGAGGAGAGAGGAAGGTACGTCGGGTATTGATGAAGGAGGTGTCTGGGTTAATGGAGTTGGGGAGGTCAGGCCTGGGAATGAGGTGGGCCTTCTCCGGAGGGAGGAGAGCTCTCCTGCACTCCTGCTTGTTGGCGGCCCCTGAGAAGCCTGTGGCTGTGCCGTCTATACTGGCAGGCTGCCCGCTGCTCCTGCCCCAGTTGGGCAGAGCTGCCCCACCCACCCACATTGCCCCACCCACCCCTGACAAGCCCTGGGCAGTGCTGAGGGTCACAGGTCACCCATGCAGGCAGCCCTGTATCCAGACCCCACATTTTGGCCACTGTGAGACAGAGGAGCCGGCTAACGAAGCCGACTTGTTGCTCCGGTGTTTGGGAAGGTCGCCGTGGCACAGTGTCCCCATCGCCAACAGGGCCACAGGGGATCTGTTAGCACAGCCCAAGGCAGCTTTGCCTGGGTCATGGTGCAGAGACCCAGGTGTCCCCAGCACCCCAGCCCATGGTACCATTCAGGGTGGGAGCACCTGGCAGTGTACAGGTTGGGGACATGAGGCTTCAAGAGAGGAAGGGCCCTCCCCTAAATCCCACAGTCGGTGTGGGCAGAGGTGGGCCAGGACCTGGGCTTCCCTAGCTCTGAGCCTCACTCACGGTCCTCCATCCTGCAGAGGTGGATGCAGCTGACAGTCCCAGGCAGGCTGGGGTTTCATGGTCTTAAGCCAGCCCTTGTGAGATGGGTGTTTGACGAGTGTGTGTCCATACCAGAAAGCCACGCGGATGGACTGGGACTGGCTCACTGCCCACCTGGTGGTCAGTGGGTGTGTGTGGAGCTGGGTCCTCCCGGGGGAGGTGGCTGCACTTTACTCATCTTGGTGCACAGGACACCCCATGCAGGAAGATGGAGGTCAGCGTGGTGAAGCATATTTGATTGACAGCTGCATGTGTCCACCTTATCTTCCAGATGTTTCTCATCTCTGGATGTTGTATCGTGTTTGAGATTTTTTTATCTGGAGCTTACAAATTCATTTACTTGGGTGCTTACAAATTCACTTACTTTGGGCTGTAATTAACAGCATTCTCCATTATTGTCAGGCATAGTAAAGAATTTCTAGTAAATAGTCAGTATATGAAGAATCATTCCCACAAAACACCTGGTGAGGTTTCCGTGCTGTTTCCCAGAGATAGGATGGATAGGGGATGCCTTACTGAAGTCTTCTGACTTTGTCACCCCAACTCTGTCCCAGGCCATGTGGTGAATTGGCTGCCCCGGGCCGTGGGAGTGTCCCAAGGGCGTCTGCACACCTGGATTTCTAACTCTGGCCTGGAGCGTGACCTGCCTCCTCCCGCCTCCCGCTGCTTTCGTTCGGTTTGGTTCCATCTCATGGCCACTGCATTGACCTGCTGAGCAGCAGGTGGAGGGAATGAGGCGCAGAGGGAGGCGCAGAGACTGAGCAGGGAGAAGCCACCCAGGAGAAAGCTGGCATTGAAGAATCTGGAGGAGGAGGCGAGTTTAAGACCAGGTGGATGTTCACGAATGAGGAAAACAAAAATCATCAGGGCAGGCGAGTTGCATTTTTAATAAACCACTGCCGCTGAGAAACGACCGAACGGCCTGTGGAGGGGCACATCCGCCCGCAGCGCCCTCTGCAGGTCCCCTGGGCGTTCATTACACCATTTGGAGGTAGGGACGCCGTCCAAGCTATTGAGCTTTGAACTATTCTTTGCTTGGCCTCACATTTACGGCAGAGGTGGAGGCAGCCCCCTGGTCCATCGCCCAAGGCATGCAGGCTGGACCACGCGGTACGGCCTTGCTTACGGCCCATCCCTCAGCGGTGTCCTTGAACCTGACTTGCCTGCCTCCCCGCCGAGAGTGGAGAGGATCCAGCCTCCACTAAGGGCCAGGCCCATGCATGGGAGGCTCCCCTGCTCCCTGGGGCCTTTACTGCCCCATTTTCCAGATGAGAAGGCCGAGGCTGGGTGAGGGGAAGGGCCTGCCTGCTGAATTTAGGACTCACAGTGAAGCCTTAGGCCTGCATCGTCCTCTTCTCCAGGACGCTGTCTTCTGCCTTGGGACTGGCTGCCTGTGGGTGTGCGTGGAGCTGGGTCTTCCTGGGGGAGGTGGCTGCACTTTACTCATCTTGGCGCACAGGATGCCCGGTTCAGGAAGATGGAGGTCAGCGGGGTGAAGCATATTTGATTGACAGCTGCAATCACAGGCAAGATGTAAACCTGGGGAAACAAAGCCCGTCCCTCCCAGAGCTGCTGGGAGGGTTCTGTGGGATCAGCCCAGCCTCTGCTCTTCCCTTCCCTACCCCTCCCCAGATCCATTCCTGCCCTGCTCTGAGCCCCAGAAGCCTGGGCCCCGTGGGCAGCATCCCCCAGTCGATGCAGGCCATGGAAACTTCTGGCAGGAGGTGGAGGCAGGAGCAGAACGTGGCTGGTCTTCTTGCCCTTCCGTGGGCGCCGGTTCTTGTGTATCCCTCTCTCGAGCTCCTGGGGCTCCTAGGGTCTCCCCTACTTGCCCCTACTCTCCGGAGGTGGCTGTGGCTGCTGCTAGCGCGGTGGTCCTGTCTCCAGGGTGTTCCTCCGCCCTGCCCTTGTCGCTGGAAATAGCCTTCATTAATTCTCCGGCTCAGCCTCTGAGTGGAAATCTGGTTCCTGATGGCAAACTGATTTTCCCAAAGTGGCATCATGATTAATTTGGTGCGTTTAATTACTAAAAGGACATCGTCTCTCTTCCATTCTGCTCACCAGCCCTTCTGGCCTGGCCTGGTTTTGGATGCTTCTTCTGCAGAAAGTGTTTTTCCCACACCCAGCCTTCCCAGGGCTCCCAAGCCACTGGCGGATGCCCCGCCGTGAGCCTCCCCAGGGCCCATCCCTCAGTTGGGGGTCCTTAAGCCCCAGGCCTGCTGCCCTGGGGACTCACCACCTGGCCTCAGTGTCAACCCTGCGTGCACTGGCCCCGCCCTAGATGGGATCATTGGAATGAAACCATTCTCTAACTCGGCACTGGAGTCATTAAGCCCAGTGTCTTATTAGCTTAAAGCTATAAAATCGTCAGGACAATTGCTGGCCTGTGGGTCAGTATCTGGGAGCAGCAGTATCTGGGAGGGTTTCTGGGGGGTATTCACCGTGGATCTCTTGGCTGAGTGCCACGCTGTTGACCTTCTGACCTCCTGAATCCCTCTCCTCCCAAGATTTCCAACACATTTTCTCCTTTCACCCAGAACAGCAGGCTCTTAGGGGTGGATGGGAACCCTGAGGCCACCTCCCCTACTCCCCTCTCAGCGCCCACCCCGTCTGCATGCAGGAGTCCCATACACAGGCAGCTCATCCGTGCTGAGCAGCCAACAGCTGCTTCTTCACGTGGGGACAAATTAAACTCTCTCCAAGTGGTGTTAGTACCAAGTATTACAAGTCTGCCTTCCAAAATCACGAGAGACCTTGTGGTGAGGGTGGGCAGGTCCTGGGCGCCTTCCTCTTCTTTCTACCAGCCACAGGCTGTGGGGATGCTCAGCTGATGTGAAGCCCTGGGTCACTGGTTCCACCTGTGAGGCTGACATTTCCACCTCCCTGATTTCTCTGCGCTGGAAAGAAACCCCCAGCAGGCTGCTCACTCATGGAAGGCAAACTTTCCTGGGTTGTTCAACACACAGGACACCGTGCCCTCTGCCATGCACCCAGGATGCAGAGGCAAGGGACCATTTCTGGCCTTTGGAGACAGGAAAGAAGCTGACAACAAGGCCCAGGGAATTCCCTTTCCAGCTTTTGAGCAGAGAGCTGAGGGCTTCCGCTCTCCATCCTCCCTTCCTGTAGTGTGACAAGGTGGCACCGTCGTCACTTCTACTTTATAGATGAGATAGGGGGCTCAAGGGGGTCTTATGCCCAGTAAGAGGAGAGGTAGAGATTGGAAACATTTTTCTGCAAGCCCCAGGGCCCAGCCACAATGCTCTTCCAACCTCCACTATAGGACACAGAGGGACATAGCACTTCTATCATGTAAGCGGCTGTGCACATGTGCATGTCAGGGCCCTGCAGATATAACAGAGCTGCTCCATTAGAAATAGACAACAACAGATGGATGAATTAGTGCCCACTTCCAAGTTAGAATTAATGTCTGTCTATTCTGGGTTCCCCTAGAAAGTGGATCAGAGTCCTGATGATAGTTTATCCTGATCGATTGTCAGCCCTGGGTGGGAACAAATCTCCACCTCCTTCCTTCTGGTCCCCACGCCACATCCCAGCCCAAAACGGGGGCTCCGTCCCTGCTGGCTGGCGAGGATTCCCTGAGCAGCCCCTCCTTTGGAGTACCTCCTCCTGGCTGGGGCATGGCAATCGCTGCTTATTGCCTGAATTTTAGAGCACAAGGAGCGCTGTGTGAAGCGCTTACGATGTATTGAGGAAATCTATTCCCCAGTTCGAGCCCTCCGAGCAGAAGCACTGAGTGGAGCCCAGCGGTTCCCAAGTTTCTTCTGTAGCCTCGAGGGCCCATGGGATCGAGTGGTAGTGGCCGTCCCCACCCAGGTCCCTGAGACGGGGGCTGCACGAGGATCTCCCTTCAACATCACCTCCCCTTCTGGTGCAGTGACCTGGTAGCTTATTAACACCACCAAATGCACCAGCTGGACGTGCCCCTGGCTTTTGATTGAGCAGCATGCCTGGAACCCACATTGTCAGTCCTGTCTGTGGAAGATGCTGGGGGCGCTGGACTGCTGCTGGCAACACAGCGTTGCTATTTCCAGCATGGCCTGGGAGCTCAGTGTTTGTGGGGTGGCTGTGCCCGCAGGGAGGGCTGTTTTGAGTCACACATATCCTGACTCCCTGGGCCTCAGTTCAATGAGAGAGAGTGGCTGTGAGTCCCTGTCAGAGGCCTCCCGCCCGGCAGAGTCCCTTGCCTGGCTCTGGCCCGTTTTTCTTCTGGCATCTGCGGTCATATGCCGCCTTCTTTCCAGGCAAACCGCAACAGAGAGTCTTGGAGAATGGAGCATCAATTTTAATAATAAGCTAAATGGGTTTTCTTTTGTTTCCAGAAAAACTCCCACTGGGAGAGGGATTTTTTAAAAGACTGCTGGGCTGCATTTTACTTCTGAAGCTGGGTCTCCAGCTGCTTCTGAGCTAACTGAGTAGAGAGTGTGAATAAGGAGGGACGGGTGCCACTTCTTCACACCCACTGAACGAGCAGGGTTAGCAGCAGGTCAGAGGCTGCCTGGGAGCCACCGAACAGGCCCCATTAGGTGCCTCCGGGGCCGGTGCTGCCCAGGACACACCGCAGCCTCAGTATCTCTCTGCCATGTGGGATCAAAAGTCATTTCAGAACCAGGCTGCGTCCCCTAGAAGAATCGTGCATGGCTTTTGAGACATGGGGATGGGGTGTGTCAAACAGGCTACAACACTATGGACCCCAAACACGCCAGACCATAGCGCCCCATGAGTGCTGCAAAGCCAAGCCCAGAAATGTACATCTGTGTGGCGCTGATGATGAGGTTGGTCAGCCAGCCTCTCCTGCTGCCAGCATGTGTCTTGTTTATCTCTGCATCTCCAAGCTTAGAACAGGACGTAGTATCCAATAGGTGTTTACTGGATGAATAAATGAAGGAATGAAGGAAGGAGGAAGGGAGTCATCTCTGGGTCATCCCACTCTCCAGCTTGAGGATGTATTTCTCTGGGGAAGGCGGTGAGATCTTGGAGGGTGAGGGCACACTCTACACCCAGGTACCATGATTTCATCAGCACCCTCACTCTGTGCCACACATACTCAATAAACACTGGCAGGGAGAAGATCAATCATACACTGTAGTCAAGGAGCTTCTCAGGTGGGGTTTAAATTCTTTGTGATGACAGAAGTCCTGAAAAAGCCACTTTTCCTTTGATAATTCCTCAAAGCACCTATAAACATCTTTGCGGTGTGATCTCTCAGAGGGTTCACAGCACTGGAACGGGTGGATATTTCTTTGGTTGAAAACTAGATAAAGCCATCGGCTTGCATTGAGGGGCCGTTTTGTGTTAAAACACGGTTTTAAAACATTGGACTCACACGTGGCTGGCAAGGCGCTTACACTGTGAGGACTGGCCGTGAGTGGGGGAAAAGGCCATTTTTGTCCTCTGTGTCTTGCTCACCGGTTGAGTGGAAAGGCAGGAAAAATAAACTACACTACTTAAATTATTTTTTTCTCTTTTGTACTAGAAAATAGAGTTGAACTGATATGAAATTCATCTAGGATAGGACTCCATCAGCAGTGCTCAATTTAGATCTAATTGGTACAGAGAAAGTTTTCTGTTGGCTGCAAGGAGCAACATTTTATCATTTAGGGAGAAGGCCGATGAAGCAACTCACCCATCCACCCACCAACCAATCAACTGACCCACTAACCAACCAGCCAACTGACCAGTGAAATAGTCCCCACCGCCTGACCTTGTCTGGAGAGCCTGACCCAGCTCCTCCATGCGGAGCCATGAAGAGGGAAGGCCATTTTGCACATGGCAAGTGCCGTGGGTGAGCTGATGACAGCACATGCCCTTAAAGAAGGGTCTGCAGCATTCGGAGCTGCCCACACCCTTGCTTCTTCTCCACCCTTGGCTTCTGTGATGGCACGTCCTCCCCTCCTTCTTAGTCTCCTGGGGCTGCTCCTCCTGTACACGCCCCATGGTGATAGTCACATCTCATGACAATTTGATTCATTTCTTTGGATGCTGTAGATTTTGCAGTGGAAGTGTTGCCATTGTCTGGCATGGACAAGAATAGAGGACAGGTAGGTTGAGGGGAACACTGATTCACTCAGGTAGGGGGATGGTGAGCTTGCCGTGTCCTAGACACCCATGTGGGAATCCATGCCTGGACTGCCTGGTCCTCAGGGGTGACCACTGTGATCTAGAACCAAGTAGACCTGGTTCTGAGTCCCAGAGGAAGACACACAGTAGATGTGTGTGTCACTTTGGACATTTTCTTTGTCTTGGCTTCCTCATCTGTAAAAGGGGAACTGTGATGCATACATTCAAGAGCATTATTTTGTAGATTCAATGAAAGTTTCATTTGGAAAGCACCAGAGGTGGTCATATGCCTGCCGATGGTCATCATTCCTGGCTCCTTCTCTTCACCATGCTCTGTTGAGTCTGCCCCTGTTTCAGTTCACTGACCTTTTACATTTATTGAGTATCAAGCATATTCCCAGAATGTGCTAGGTGCTGCGGATATAGAGAAGAATGGGACACTTTCCCTAACAGGCAGACTGACAGATGGAAAATGTTCAGGAGACATGGCAAATAATAAGCTTCCTCCTCCTTCCTCCATCCCACTGTCTTTAACGTGCCCCATGCGTTCCTTGCTCTTATTGGGATGTTGCAATCTTCCCCACAGACCGAGACCCCCTCCTGTCTCATAGGTCTACAGTTGACCATGTTTGATGTTTTCCCATACATTCAGCTTCCTTACCTGAGTGGACTAACTCTCCATGCTGCCCTCTACTCTCAGGTTAAGCCCTGCTTGAACCACAATTAACCTCTCAGCATTATTTGGCTGCCCTCAAGTCTTCTGGGTCTATACATGCATAAACCATTCCTCTGCCTGGAATTCTCTTCTTACCACCCGTCTTTCCAGCCCTAGTTAGGTTGCTACCTCCTCCTGGAAGGTGTCTGGATGTCCACGTGCAGTCAGCCTCCTGCTTCCTTTGTAAAACATGGAGATTCATGCATGTTTCTAAATCAGCTGTCTGTGACTCCTCTAAGGCAGGGACCACGTTTATTCATCTTTGGCAAATGTGGGAGGTCCAGGGAGGCTGGAGCCAATAATGCCTGAGGTTTCTGCCTGGATGACCAGGTAGCTGGTGTCTGTCTTCTCCAGCTGTGTGTGAGTCCTTCAAGGACAAGGATGCGGTGCTGTGCATTTCATGTTCTTGCCTAACACAAACCTTGTACAGGGAGGCTCAGGAACCACATGCCACATAACATATTCATCTGAATGACTGACTAAAAAATTGTTTTCTTTTAACCATATTTGTCCCCCAACTTTTTTTTCATTTGAGTGCTGAAAATCTTTTCTACCTCTTGGATGGCTCAGATGGCCAAGGGCAGACAGAAACGTTCTCTCCAAAGGACCAGCTCCTGACCTTCTGCCATATCCTTCCACTAGTATCACTTTGCGGGCTTCTTGGAGCAGCTTGGTAGGCACAATCCATTCTTGGCCGCCTTCTCCATGTAGCACCTGAGTTCCCCACCCTGAAAGATTTCAGCTGTTCCATAGCCTTGGCGTATTAGTCTGTTCTCATGCTACTATGAAGAAATACCCAAGACTGGGCAATTTGTAAAGAAAAGAGGTTTAATTGACTCACAATTCCACATGGCTGGGGAGGCCTCAGGAAACTTACAATCATGGCAGAAGGCACCTCTTCACAAGGTGGCAAGAGAGAATGAGTGCAAGCAGCGGAAATGCCAGGTGTTTATAAAATCATCAGATCTCATGAGATTTACTCATTATCACGAGAACAGCATGGGGGAAACCATTCCCATGATTCAGTGACCTTCCACTGGGTCCCTCCCATGACATGTGGGGACTATGGGAACTATAATTCAAGATGAGATTTGGGTGGGGACACAGCCACATCATATTACTCAGCTCTCCTGCAGATGGCTTACACATCTCTAGCTTCAACCTCTCTTATAACCTTCACTTTATTCAGTAATCACATTAACTTCTGGGTATCCTGTAAGCCCCTGGGTTAGTCAGGGGTCTTAGTTGCATGCAATGGAGGATCGGCTCAGGCCGTTTTAAACAGCAAGGGGACCATGAGCTGTGCTGCCCTGAGCTCTGCCCATTTGGGGTTTTCATTTCCTACTTCCTTTGGTGCCTCCTTGGAGGGGGCCGGCCATGCTCCCAAAGTATTCCCTGGTCTTTTGAGGTGCGGGCTCAGAGCCAATGTGGGCTGGACTGGCACTGTCCACCAGCCTGCTGCCAGGGCCACCTGGTGAGGATGTACTTCCCAGTCAAGAAATCCAGAGCATCCCTCCATGTCCTTCCTTGCACATCTGCTTCTGCATTCGTTCAGCAGGAGCATGTTGGCCACTGCCAGGATCATGAGCTTGTTTTCTTGCTGCTCAGCATAGAGAGGGGGGTGTCAAAGGTGTGGTCCCAGCCCTGGAGGAGCTAGAAAAAGAGACAATTAAAAAAAGCACAGCTTTGTTTTTGTGATAGCTAAGGAGGTGGAGAGTACAGGCTGCCCAAGCTGGTGAGTGGCCCCCTCTGCCCGCAGGATGTAAAGCCTTGGCCCCAGATCCTCCTTCCTGTGCACTGGAGTCTGGCCACTCCCCAAGGTTGCTGGTGCATGTGCTGCGCCTCTCCCTGACCATCCCTACCACCATGACTGCGCTTTGAAGCCCAACATGTCTCCCTGGACCATCAAAGCTGCTAATGTGTATCTCTGCTTCAAGTCTTGCCCTTTCAATAATTTTCTTTACCAGGCGGCCATAAAAATGTTTAAGGAATGCAAATCTGATCACCCCCTTGCTCCCTCAGATGCCTTCTGTTTCTCCACATGCCTCTGGGGGGGCTGTCTGAGCTCCTTGGCGTGGCTGCATGGGGCTCTGCCTGCCCTCCTCTCCCACGGCTCTGCGCACACTTAATGTTCCATAAGTACCGAGCCACCTCTGGTCCTGGCCGCCCCTCGCAGCTTCCTGTTTGTGCCTTCAAAACTCTGTCCTTGGCCTGCAATGCGTTCTTCTCCATTTCATTACCTAAAAAGCTTCTTTTCAGTTTTAAAACTCTATTCAGACCTCACCTTCTGTCTGAAGTCTCCCTTGAAAGCCCCAAATATAGATAATCACCCCTCTTTATATTTCTTCTCTGCCTCCAACATCCTGTTGTCACCATATGTGTCATCCTGGTCAGTAATTACTTGTTTACAGTGGAGTTGTATCTTGTATAGAATCTAGGAGGTAAAAATTGCTAGTAATCAAAATTACCCCTGAAATTCCCTTAAATTGCCCATAAAGAGCCGTACATGAGGCTTTATGTCAATAATTCTGTGGACGGTTCAACAGCCGCTCTGACCTGGGTTGGTGAGTTGTTTGCTAAGACCCTAGAATATTCCTCTGTCTCCTTGTGGTTGTTGAGGAAGCTATGGCGTGCCTCCTCCACGAAGGCATTTGTCCCCCTGCTGGGTCACTGGTCAGCGGACACTGGAGAGCCCAGGGGTCTTGCTGGTGGCCTCGGCCATCTCAGGCTTGCCTGTGCCATGTTCTGTGGCATGTATTCCTCGTGTGCGTGGTGGATGGGGCTTCTCTCTCCCTGGCTCCCCCTCTCTCCCTGGCTCCCCCCTCTCTCCCTGGCTCCCCCTCTCTCCCTGGCTCCCCCTCTCTCCCTGGCTCCCTCTCTGCAGCGAACAGAATTGAATTCACATACACTAGATGAGCATCTCTGCGCTTCACTTCCCCATCAGAGTGTATGTTTCACAGAGTAGAGACAATGCACCACTCATTTCCAGTGACCTTTGCTGTTGGGAAAACAATTTCAGAAGTCCAGGCTTGTCTTCCACCGGACAGTGACACATGGCAGCCCTGGCGAGTCACCGCTGCATCTCCCGTCCACAGAGCTGCTGCAGAACTGTCAAGGATGCTGACCTGGAGCAGGGCAGGGCTTCTCTCCCTTTCCGTCCATTCTTGACAGCAGTGTTCTATTCCTCTATGCAGTTATGATTGGCATGCACTGTCTTTATTACCCCAAAGTCTAACTTTTTTGTTTTTGTTTTGAGACAGGGTCTGGCTCTACCTCCCAGGCTGGAGTACAGTGGTGGGATCTCGGCT